>NC_133423.1:23718214-24026428 GCF_049350105.2 Macaca mulatta | reverse complement strand
TTTAACCATCGGTTTAAATAAGACTAAATCAGGTCACCCCGTTCTGTTCCCTCCTGCGGGATATACTACTTCATACTGGCTAGATCTGTTGAAATTGTTTTCTTAGGATTTTTTTTTGGCCTTTTTTTTTTTTTTAAATTATTATTATACTTTAAGTTCTAGGGTACATGTGCACAATGTGCAGGTTTGTTACATATGTATACATGTGCCATGTTGGTGTGCTGCACCCGTTATTGCTGGTTTTTTTTCCCCCCGGGACTATTTGAACTAGTAGTAGAATGAATACAACATCAACCAAGTAATTTGCAAATTTCAAGATTATACTTACTGATCTGTCCTCATTCATCTGGCTTAATAATTGTCACTTTGTCTATCCTGATTTTTTTTGGTACATTAATCTGTTGTCCTCCTGATATTTTGTTCTTCAGTGTTTTGAAAAAATGTATTATAACATAAATATTGCTTTTAAATTACTGCCATATTAGACTCCTTCTGAGTAACGTGATTAAAATTTATTTAACAGACTTTTTTAGAACAGTTTTGGGTTCATAGCAAAATTCAGCAGCAGGTACAGAGATTTTCCATATACCTCTGCTCCCAGGCATGCATAGCCTCCCCCATGATGAGTGTCTCCAATTGACGAACTTATACTGACACATGGTCACCAAGAGTCAATAGTTTACATTAGGGTTCACTCTTGGTGTTGTGCATTCTATGGGTGTGGGCAAATATATAATAGCATGTATTCTCCCATTATTGTATCATCCAGTATAGTTTCACTGCCCTAGACATCCTTATTTATATAACTTTTATGAATTTTTTTTTTTACGGTAAATTCTGGATGAGCACTGCTAAGTCAAAAGATTTGTGCATTTTATTATCAGAATGCTCTGATGCTGTTTCACAAATAGTATACAAGCAACTTTTAAACTGTGGGTGTTCTCATAAAAAATGGAACTCCCAGCAGGGCACAGTGGCTCATGCCTGTAATCCCAGCAATTTGGGAGGCCGAGACAGGCAGATCACCTGAAGTCAGGAGTTCGAGACCAGCCTGGTCAACATGGTGAAACCCCGTCTCTACTAAAAATACAAAAATTGGCTGAGCATGGTGACAGGTGCCTGTAATCCCAGCTACTCGGAGGCTGAGGCAGGAGAATCGCTTGAACCCGGGAGGCGGAGGTTGCAGTGAGCCGAGACCACACCATTGCACTCCAGACTGAGCGACAAGCAAAATTCTGTCTCCAAAAAAAAAAAAAAAAAGGAAAACCCACACTGTCGGCCTGTTTTGCCTCCTGTATTTGTCATCGTAGACAACAGATTGTTTCTCCATTTATTCATGATTTATTATTTATTTTGTTTATAAAACAAACTTATGATGGCTCTTATGTGTGCCAGACACTGTATTACAGGCAAGAGATCAAAAAGTAAATATGAACTGTTCCTACCCTCAGGGAACATAATTTGGTATAGAAGGCAGATATAAATCCGTAATTGAAGTGCCGTGCACAGCCTTTCAAGGAGGGCAGCCTGGAGTGATAGGGAAGAAAGCAAGAAGAGCACTAGCCCAGATTTATTTAGGGTCTGGGGAGGATTGGTTAGGAAGGGCTTCCTGAAGGAGAGGATACCTAAACTGAGCAATTAACAATTAGGAGTTAGGGAAAGGAGGGGAAGGGCAAGGGACATTATTCCAGGCAGAAAGTATAACATTTGCAAAGCCCAGAGAACCAAGAAAACATAGGGAAAGAATGCTTATCAGAAACATCAGAAATGTTTCCCCTGATATGTGTGAATGGTTCATATTACAGCAATTTTCAAATCAGCATAATATGGGGAATTTCACAAATCTTAAATGAGAAACAGCTATTCCAATAGATAAGCAGAGACATTTCTTATCTGTGATTTATTACATGCTAAATCAGTAATATAGACATTGTAAACAAAGTTACATAGTATTAGCAAAATATTAAATAACTGATTGCTGACGTTCTCTATTAGCTAAAATTATATTTTGGGGGATGAGGACTTAGCAAGTTATGAAAATGTCTTCAGTGTGTGATTTAAAGCATTTAATGAAAATGAGCCAATGTAATTTTCTATGACAGATTTAATTCTGTCAAGCACTCTAAGACACTAGATAGCAAAAGAAAGCTGATATTCAAGTCTAAACAGAAATGTCAGCAAACACACCTATATTAATGGAAGTTTGGAAAACAATGTGTTCTTCTCTCTAAAAATAACCAAGATTTTACTTCTAGTTAGGAGGAGCAGTGGACCTTAGGGATCTTGTGGACAGTAAGATTGATGTTTCTTTGAGGCAGAATTTTGAGCTTCAGGCACAGTTTTCACGGAGCAGAAGTCTATAACGCTTATACATCAAGGGCACTTACGTGGTGATTGCAAAAATTGCAGTGAGAATTGACTACAGTACTTAGACAGTGACATTTTAGGTATTTTCTTCCTGCTCTTTTCAGCAGCTGGTTTTATGGCAGGTGTTTTCTGTGACATTCTGGAGCAACAACCAGAAATATGGCATCAGGGGTGATCATAAGATGAATGGTTGGAGAAGACAATGGCTTCCTGACACTGCATTGAAGAACTGCCTAACAAGCTACTAGTTTTAAAAGTGAAATGCTATTTAGAGAAGAACTTCTATGTAGAGAAACAGATATCTAGAACAATGCCTGAAATTAGACCATCATTTATTCTGAAAGTTTAAAATTTTTTAAAGAATAGTTTTAACTGACCGTGTGGAGAAGTATTTTTCTGTTATTTATCCCACCACTCATGAGTACTTCTTGGTTTTTGTTTTGTTTTGTTTTTTGTTGTTTGTTTTCTTTTGTTTTGTCTTTAGACGGAGTCTCACTCTGTCGCCCAGGCTGGAGTGCAGTGGCGCAATCTCAGCTCACTGCAACCTCTGTTTCCTGGGTTCAAGGGATTCTTCTGCCTCAGCTGCCTGTGTAGCTGGGATTACAGGTGAGTGCCACCATGCCTGGCTAATTTGTATTTTTAGTGGAGACGGGGTTTCACCATGTTGGCCAGGCTGGTCTCAAACTCCTGACCTCAAGTGATCAAGTGATCCACCCACCTCGGCCTCCCAAAGTGCTGGGATTACAGGCATGAGCCACCGCACCCGGCCATGAGTACTTCTTATGTCTGTGTTACACTTTGAATGGCAATATTTAAGAATTTCGTACCAAGAAAAAATAAATTATATCCTTTGTAATATCTATAATGGGATGAGACAGAGAGTTCTACATTTACAAACTGAGCAATTATTATAAGCATTTCAACATCCTTGCAAAAGCATTTGATAGGCTAAAATGTACTTTGATTAAAAATTCACATTATTTTATCTATGTCTTAATGCCATTCTTTCCCATCTAGCCATTCTCTTTTTCTCTTCAACACTAAAAAAAATATATAAATGCCTAATATATATACATATGTGTGTGTGGGGGGGTGTATTCCACATATATATAGTCCACAAAATTAGGAAATATGAAGTAGAAGAGTCCTAGTACATTGAATTCATTCTGGATTCACTGCCTCATATTCTTCATATCCACTCTGAGTATATAAAGAATTTAGAACAAGGCCCGGCATCTTAATAGTTATTTATCAAATATGACTCATGAGTATTCTAAAACATATGTAATGAGGACATGAGTTTGTCATTCCTGATAGGTTGTAAAGAGATGTTGATGCTGATTTCAAGGGTTTTGTCAAGATTTGGTAGGTCCTGTCTCAAATGGAACTTCAGATGGACCTCAGGTCTAGTAGAGGAAGAGGCACACACTCGGTACCATTAAAGCCCTGGATCCAGGACCTCAGCCCCAGAAGTCGGTCACTTCATCAAAAATGTTGCTCAAGTGTAGGATCATATAAAATGATGTATGTCCTAAACCATTTCCTTTTAAGTTTTATGAAGATAATCTTATTTCCCATCTCTTTTGTTGTGGGACCAAAGACTCTTATCTCCATTGTTGGTCCATTGGTTGTAGTTCTGAAACATTTTTCTTGCTAAGACATACCATTTTCTGTTTAAGTGGACTGACAAATTAAAGATACTTATGAAACATTCTCAGAGTATAATTCTAGATTTTTGTGTTTTTTCCAATCTTTTACGGTCATCTCACACCTAATTTCATGTGTGTACATGTTTTTTAAAAGCCCCCTTTCCACTCTTATTATATGAATTATATATCCTATGTAACCCGACTGCATTGCCAAGCACAACTAGCATTAGCTCGTCTTGTCTTGTCCTTTCCTTTCCTTTTCCTTTTCGTTTTCCTTTTCCTTTTCCTTTTCCTTTCTTTGCTTTTCTTATCTCTTTTCTTTTTTTTTAAATGGGAATCTCACTTTGTTGCCCAAGCTGGAGTGCAGTGGCTGTTCACAGGCGTGATCATAGTGCCCTACAGCCCTGAACTCCTGGACTCAAGTGATCCTCCCAAGTAGCTGGTACTACAGGTACACACTACTGTTACTCAGCTTTGGTTAACTCTAGGTCATAGAGCTTAACTAGTTACAGCAATAGTGACTGGGATTCTCAGAGAGCAGCCTCCCAACCACGGGCATTGCTCATGTGCTAGGCACCAGTTAGAATATTTGACAGAGGGAATAAGAGTCTTGGTTAACCCCACTAGTCAGTAAAGTGCAAGTCAATTAAGAGAGATTGTGTTAACATACCTTCGACATATGATATAGAGAAGTATTGACATGGCACTATGAAATGCAAAAGGGAATGACTACCTGGGTGGGCAAGGTATTTACAATCTGGCAGGAAAGACAAAGATGAAACAAATAAGTATAATAAAGCTTTTCGGTGCCACAGTAGAATGTGACAGTCCACAGAGGAGGACAGGCTGAATCTTGTGGAGGGGAGAAGAACATGAAAAGGTTGATTAGAAGGGTAATGTTTGGGCTGGGCGTGGTGGCTCATGCCTGTAATCCCAGCACTTTGGGAGACTAAGGCGGGTGGATCTCAGGGTCAGGAGTTCGAGACCACCATGGCTAACATGGTGAAACCCTGTCTCTACTAAAAATACAAAAATTAGCCAGGCATGGTGGTGGGCATCTAATCCCAGCTACTCGGGAGGCTGAGGCAGGAGAATCACTTGAATCCAGGAGGCAGAAGTTGCAGTGAGCCGAGATCACGCTCCTGCACTCCAGCCTGGGCCACAGAGCAAGACTCCATCTCGGGGGGAGTGGGGGAAAGTGATATTTGAGTTGACCCCTGAGTAGGTGTTCTGTGGGCAGACATGGGAAAAGAAAACTTGTCATCAACAGAAGCACAGAGAATCATTTAGCTGATGGTGCATTCCAGGGACTGTAAGGTTTTTGTTATGCCTGAAGCAAAGGTTGCAAAGGAATGTGAAAGTGTGATAGAGGAGGCTGCGGACAAGCCTAATGGTTAGGAGGGATGAGATTATGGAAAGCCTCCCCTGGACAGATTGCTTTACAGTTTGGAGTCTCATGAGTCAGCAGTGACAAACACCAATGCCTGCAGAGACGAAGAAGGTGGCATAAATTAATAAAAGATCAGCCCTCTTTGTTTTTATTTTTCCAGTTTTGATAGTACCATCCAAGAAATATTTTCCTTTTTAATTCTACCATCTGTAAAACAACAGGTAAAGCCTTGAACAAAAAGCCAACTGATACTCTGCTTCAGTATTGGAATTGAGAGGAGTGGAGACTGTGGCAAACCAGAGGGCACATGCTCTATGTAGAGGAATCAGATGTGCCTCAGATCCCATCACTTGGTGCCAGGTGAAAGTGTGGACCTAGTGTTGCCTGATCTTCAGATTTTTCAAGATAAGCTGAAAATCTGGATTTTTATTTTAAAATCTCCCAATTTTTAATTGTTAGTGGCTGATTTCAGAAGTTGAGTGCATAAATCAATACTCTGCTGAATGCCTGGTGTCGCGCTCAGAGAAATCACTTGAAGACTTTGAAGCAGGGAAGCAACAAAATCAGATCTTCAATTTTGGAAGGTCGCTGTCCACACTGCTGAGGTTGAATTGAAGAAGGTTTGCTCCTGGAAGCTTTGGGAATGATGCCAGCACAGTTGGTCAGGGCTTGATTGACATCACTGGTGGCTGGGTGAAGAAAAGGAATAAGAATCATGACAAATAGCAAGCAGATTTTGATGAACCTTAAAATACAGCATGTTAAATATATACACTAAGTAAAAATAGAAATTGATACTATAATGCAGAAGCAAAAGCTTTTTTTTCTGAGAACAGTGAGAAAAAGGATGTGCTACAAACTGATGGGAAAGACAGACATGAGACAACGGGAAGATTTAGTTTAGGTATGGGCAGGAATTTTTAAAAGAAAAGAATTATAGAATTGTTAGATTTAATAATTAGATATTTCATCTGCAAAGTAATAGCCACAAAAAGGCTGTAAATTAATTTATTATTTCATACAACAAAGCATCCAGAGGTAGGTAGTATGATGAGCAACTCAGTGGTATCCTCAGAAACCTGAGTCTACCAGGAAACTCTGTTTTGCTTATTCAGCATCCCAGCCTCTTTGGCAGGACTGCCTCAGGGTACAAGATGGCTGCCACTGAGCCAGCAACCTATGCAGAGGATACCATCCTGAGGCAGAAAGGAGAATTGTAAAACAAATACACCCTTTGAGAAAATCCCCTTCTCTTGTCTTGTTGACCAAAATCGTATCACTTACCCATTCAAAAACCTGTTGCTGGAATGAAAATGGAATTTTCGTGATTGACTGAGATTCATTCCTGAGAGAGGAGAGGGCCTCACCCTTCCCTGAGCACAAGGGAGGCAACCAACATTTGCCCTCCCACGAAAACTTGCTGACATCTGCCCTGGAGTATTCTGAGGCAAGTCAATAGGAACATAACTGTTGATGGCAGAAGCTTTGGAATACATCTGGGTTTGGGTAGATTCCCTTTCGCTTACTGTCCTTGAGACCCAGAACAAGTGACTTGCTCTCTTTAAACCAGCTTCTTTGCCTGAATGATTTTAGGTCCTCTTGAAGATTAATCAAGCCAATGTATGTAAGATATTTAGATTCATGGCTGTTACATTTTAACTACTCAATAAATCGTGATGGTGGGTTGATTAATAATCATCTTTAAAGGGCAGTGCAGTTAATTTGAAAGAGAATTTTTGCCTTGGTCTAAGAACAAACCTCTTGCCAATAGGAAATATGTTAAAATAACCCCGTCTCTACTAAAAATACAAAAAATTAGCCGGATGTGGTGGCGGGTGCCTGTAGTCCCAGCTACTTGGGAGGCTGAGGCAGGAGAATGGTGTGAACCCGGGAGGCAGAGCTTGCAGTGAGCCGAGATCGCGCCACTGCACTCCAGCCTGGGTGACAGAGTGAGACTCCGTCTCAAAAAAAGAAAAAAAAGTAACTAGCCATTAATTGTAAAGTTACTTTAAAAGTTCTCAGCTGTCCCCTTTATTCCTACTGAAACTGTGAGCTGGGATGTTAAAGTGCAGGATAAGCCTTGGAAGATTCGGCTCTGATCCATTCTGACGTCCTGCACAGAGGCCAAGGCCCGCTTCCCCACGGCTTCATTGCACTGAGAGGAGAGGCTGGCCCAGCTGATCTCTGTTCCTGCTTTAGAGTGAGCTGTTAAGCAGCTTGTAGACAAAGTAGGTGGTTGGAAATAATTTGCATTCATTGCTTTGAATGTTTAACTAGTTAAGAAATTCTGCTCCTCCTAGGCCGGGCGCGGTGGCTCAAGCCTGTAACCCTAGCACTTTGGGAGGCCGAGACGGGCGAATCACGAGGTCAGGAGATCGAGACCATCCTGGCTAACACGGTGAAACCCCGTCTCTACTAAAAAATACAGAAAACTAGCCGGGCGAGGTGGCGGGCGCCTGTAGTCCCAGCTACTCGGGAGGCTGAGGCAGGAGAATGGCTAAACCCGGGAGGCGGAGCTTGCAGTGAGCTGAGATCCGGCCACTGCACCCCAGCCTGGGCGACAGAGCGAGACTCCGTCTCAAAAAAAAATAAAATAAAATAAAAAATAAAAAAGAAATTCTGCTCCTCCTTTAAAGTATCATCTTAATCTAGAATATTCATTAATGCAGAGAAAGGTATTGAAAACGTAGTTTACTTTCAAAGGAATGACAAGAGCAAGAAAACATCTGTATAATGGTCACCACACCAAGTAAAATGCTTCTATATCATACATACTGAGAGTGGCCTTTATAGTAGTAAGAAAGCCAGCTGCTTAAAGCCTCCTGAGTTTCTCTGGGTGAAAGTCCCAGCAATATGGCATTGTTACTGTGTTGCTGTAATTTATGTAAATGTGTTGTCAGAGATGAATTAAAACTTATAGTTGTAAATCTACAAGGACACAGCCATAACTCACACAGATTTATTACTTGTAGACACGTATATCAAGCCTCTGGAATTACTGCCTCTACTGTAGACAGAGGTTAAAGAAGAAGGCAACAACTTACATGCCATTATACCTATACAGCAGTTTGTCATTCATTGGTAGTGGTATGAATACAAAATGCAGGCATGTGGACTGTCCTTCACCCAACACGGCCTAATCCACAAATGTCAGCAAGAATGCCTGCCTCAAAGAAAGAGAATCAAATGAGGAGTCCGAAAATTTACTTGTGTACCCATTTGCTGTTTGTTGTTTAACTTCTCTGAGCCCAAGTTTATTAGGTATAAAACAATTTTTTTAAAAACCTGTCGGTGCCCCGCAGTGTACTCTGCATGGCTTTTAGTGAGATAACCATGCATGCATTCATTGATTTAAGAAACATTTGTTGAGTGCTACTATATATCAGACACAATACTGTTTTTTAGGCTAAAGGAAATGGTTTCATCCAACATCCTTATTTTTGCAAAAAAGAGAGAGTGAGATGAGAAAAGTGAGATGCCTTCTAGAAGTAGGTATGTGAAAGGGCTTTTGAAAATTATAAAGCCCATTCGAGGAGAAATAATCATTAATTGTAATACAAACCCAGTATCTCCTTTATATGATGATATATGCGTGTTTAGTTCTCCATGGATGTTTCCATTTGTCTAGGAGTTCCTTTTATATAAATTCACTGGGCATCGCTATTGAGCATTGTTCTTTCCAAACCAAGTGACGTATCAGAATCATGTAGGAAGTTTCAAAATAAACTCCTCCTTCCTCAGACCTCCAGAGTTCTTTCATTCAGAATCTTTCAGGGACACAGGTATCTACATTTTCATACCATTCCCGTATGTAATTCTAAGGCAGGCTGGATTGGAAACTCTGAGTTTACGGAATAAAATAACATACTGTATGAGGAACAAATAATATGTGAATTAATATTTAAGTCCCCAAGGCCTATAAAATCAAATAATTTAAAAATAAGGAAAAGTCATTTACTTTAGATCTAGAATCATACAGGCTGAAATGGAACTTTAAGATGAGTGGAATTTGATTTTGTTATTATTATTGAAAAGGCAATGTAGCAACAGGATTAAAGCAAGGTTTAGAAGGGAAAAACCTGTGATATTCCCACAAACAATGATTTTGGGCTATATACAGGTTATTAATATGTGTAAGTATAGATATTTGCAGTCTATATACTCCTATATTTGCTTTGAAATATTATCTGAAATCATAACATTTTACTTAATAAGGTTGTAGTTATTCCTTCTACCCAGAAATTTCTGTGACTGTCCTGAGCTGAGTTAGGGCTAGGATCCTAGATTTTTGTGTTACGTTTGAGAATTTTCCTGTGATGTTATGCTAAACTACCCAGCCAGAATTTTAAGTCCCTACTGTTGAAGACACATAGAGCCTCCTTTTCTCTCCGCAGTGCCCTTTTTGATGTCTTTTCGGTTCTTCAAATTACAACAGGAGGGAGCCTCTATCTGATAAAATCACTAATAGAAAATGTGCTTAAGGAAGTCACCAATATCTTGTTAACCCTTTGTAGCTTTGCCCTGAACAGGGACGTTTTCTCCAGCTACTCAGATCAACGCAGAATTCAGGGTGCCCCTATCTCTAGATCTCTCTCACAATTTGGTAGACTCTTTTCTTTTGCTGCAGCATCCATCAAATAATTTCTAAATGTAACAAATAGTAGTTACTGCCTACTAGCTACTAGGCTAGTTCTGCACACTATCAAAGTACTATATTTCTATTTAATTATTATGAGGAAACTAGTCTCCTCTATGGAGATAAGTAGAAGAACACTTTTAGCTGCCTTACTTTCCCGAGTGGTAAATCCGGTGAAATTACCAAGATATTAGCCATTTCTATATTTTGGGAAAATACTGAGCATTTAGTTTGTTACTATATCCTTAATGATGTACTAAAGGAAACTATGCACCACAGTTTTCTGGTGGAGCAACCAGAGACACTTCCTTAACCAGCAGCCATAGCCTTTTTCTGCCAAAGCCACGGGCCAGTCTGAGCTCTCCTCTAAGTGTCCTCCACCCACAATGGCCATTCCATGTGCTCCAGAGCCAAAGTAGGGACGCACGGTAGGCTCTACCAGAGAGCTCTTTTCTGGCTTTAGGTCATGGTGAGACATAGAGGAGGTTCAGGTTGGTTCCTGGGTGCTTCCATTTTAGAGACTCAGAATGTTTGGGAATTCTGAGCTATCCTTTCCCTCAGCCATATTTTTAATGCAAAGGGGCTTCTTAGAACAGCCCCTGCAAAGGGACTGTTGATCCCCATCTACAAGCTATGGCTAGCACCCCCAGATTGCATCTGCATACCAGAAGCTCTGGCAGTGGTGTGGAGCCGTGTGTAGAAGCCTAAGACCTACAGAGTGTGATTTTACAAGGCTGAGCCAGTTCATCCACTCATTCATTTAACACATGTTAGCGAGTAGGCGTGTGTGCTGGGTTCTATGTCAGGCAGTAATGTAGAATGGTTAGCAAGACAGGTAGTGCTGACTAGCTCCATGATAGGCTAAAGAAGTTAAGCAAATAGTTACTCAATTAAACACATTATTACATTTTGCGATAAATACTATGAAGAAAAGTGTAAAGTGTGGCGAAGAAGTATAAAACAGGGAGAATTAAAAAGGATGATGTCCAACCTTTGTAAGACAGTGACATTTAACTCAAAGCTATGTGTAATGAGTAAGGGTTACAGAGACATCAAGTGGATGAGAGAGAAGAGCATGTGCAAAGGCCCTGAGGTAAGAAAGATCTTAGGGTCCTTGAACTGAATGGAGTGAATGGGAGGAAAGGGAACCTGACACAAGACAGATAGATGGGCCACAGCCAGCTCACCAGAGGCCGTCGCCAGTCAGGATGAGGAATTTTGATATTATCCTCAGTGCAGTGAGAAATCATGAAGGGTTCTGAGCAAGTGACATTATCTGATCTGCTCTTTTAAAAAGATCATTTTCGCTGCTGTGTGGGGAATGGATTCAGCAAGACAAAAGTAAAATGGGGAGACTAGTTTCAGGCTATTCCAGAAGTACTCCAGGTTAGAGATGACAGTAGCCTTGACCGTTATGGAGACAGTGAAAATTGGGAGAGATGAATCAATTTAAGATAAAGTCTAAAGGTAAAATTGACTGAACTTGTGATGACTTTGGTATGGTTATTAAGAGAGAATGAAGTTTTGAGGATAATTCCCAGTTTTTGGCATGAGGAACTGAATAGATGGGAAACATTGGAAGAGGAGCAATTTGTGGAATAAAGAGTAGAAGAAAATTAATAGTTCAGTTTCTGATGTTAGCTCTGAGATAACTAACAAGTATTCAGCTATATACATGTGGAGATACCAAGTCTTTAGCTATATGCATGGCTCTGGAGCACAGGCATGTCTGTGGTCGACATCAAAATTTAGGTGTCATCGGCTTGTGGATGTATTTAGAGCCATGGCAACAGATAAATGTAGAGTGAGAAGAAAATAGGGCTGGGACAAAGCCCGGAAAAACTTCAGTGTTTAGAGAGAAGATGGAGAGATGCATCTGGCAAAAGTGGGAGAATGGATGGTTTGAGGGCATGAGGAAAGTCAGAACATGGTGGTGCCACAGATACTCAAAGAGGAGTGTCTCCTGGAAAAAAATGCTGCCAAAAGGCCAAGAAAGATAAAAATTATGAGAAGTCCATCAGATTTGGCAACAGCAGCTCACTGGTGACTTTACAAAAGCAAGCTCTGTGCAGTAGTGAGGTGAAGGCCTGGCAGCAGTGGACTAAGTGGGAAGGCAGGCCAGTTGAGACCCGCTTGGCTTGAAAAGTAAGAGGAGACACAGAAGAGAGCTTTGCTTTTTAAGATGTCTGTTGTTACAGGTTCTGCAGGGTATTTCACTACTGCGGGAGAACAACTGACCCGTGGTTTACCAAGGTAAAACCCTGAGTGATAGGAAAGGGTTTAAAAAGAGATGTGAAAGATATTATTTTGGATATGCCATGAAAAAAAATACTCCTGCACATTGTTAACTGATCAATGTTAACACTGTTATTCTGAACCATTTTAATATCAATTTAATGTTAACCCCCAAAATCCAAAGGGCATTAAGTCTGTGCTGATGAAAGTAATGAAGGGGGATCATTAAACCTGAAATCCTAGGTTTGTGCCAGAGGCCCATGTCTGACTTTAAAAAGGGCCACTTGTCCAGGGATTTCAAAGACACGCATTACTTTAAAATTTGGTGGATTTCAAAGGCACCAGCTTCTGAATATTCTTTTTTTTTTTTTTTTTTTTTTTTTGAGACAGAGTCTCGCTGTGTCGCCCGGGCTGGAGTGCAGTGGCCAGATCTCAGCTCACTGCAAGCTCCGCCTCCGGGGTTTACGCCATTCTCCTTCCTCATCCTCCCGAGCAGCTGGGACTACAGGTGCCCGCCATCTCGCCCGGCTAGTTTTTTGTATTTTTTAGTAGAGACGGGGTTTCACCGTGTTAGCCAGGATGGTCTCGATCTCCTGACCTCGTGATCCGCCCGTCTCGGCCTCCCAAAGTGCTGGGATTACAGGCTTGAGCCACCGCGCCCGGCCCTGAATATTCTTAAAAGACATTGTGCTAACAGGATTAATGAGCATATCTGTTTTGCCAAGGACGGAACATTATTCGTTTCACAACAAAGGCTTTCTTTTCATATTAGCAAAGGTATCAGAATTGATCCCCACAATTGTTAGAGGCCTTTTCTTCATTTTTGGGGGGTGTAGAGTCAGTTTTGGAATTTTCATCAAGGAAAATTTTCATCAAGGAAATACAAGAAGGCTTATGAGCTTGAGCTATTTTCACATGGTTTAGGCACCTCACTGAAAGAAGGGCTTCTTTCTGAATTTTCACCTTTTTCTGTGAAGCAGATAGAGAGCTGTTTACCACAGCCTTTGTCTGGGTTTGGCATTGATTTTAAATCACCTGGATTGATCGTGTGGTTATGGGACTTAAAAAAATCCCACCAAATACCAAAGCCTCTAAACACAATTAGAATTGAGGGGTTTTTAACCTGCTAGCATTATGTCCATAGGAGTACATTCTAAATTATTCTTAACTTCTGCTCATGTTAGGTGGAAGTAAAGCACCATCGTAACGTATAGTGTCTGAGGTTCAGCAAATGCTCTCCAAACACGTAGAAATGTTCCTAGTTTTCAAAATGAGGAAGCATCTAAAATCTACGTCTGTCTTGGAGTATTTCACTGCCTCGGCAGCTTCCTCAGCCAATAAGAGAAAAATATGCAAATCAACCAGCTGTCATATCACACACGCCTCAGCTGCAGGACAACAGCAGGACTTAGGCAAGCTGATCTCAACCAGATTTGACAAAGAGGTGGAAGGTCTAAAATTAAATAGGTCAACACAAATTCTCTAATAATAGGTAGATGTGAAGGGACAACAAGGGGTCTCAGAGGAGAACTGCTTTTTAAAGACTGCGTATACTCTTGCTTTTCATTTCAGACTTCTCATTGTTAGCAGCATTTCAGTCTGAACCGCCTTATTTGATAATGAAATGGTTCCTTTTTTTACCAAATACCTTTAGATTGTTACTAAAAGTGGCGTTTTTGTGAAGTAAATATTTACAAGCTTCAAACTACTTTAAGAAGCCACCTTTCCTATTTTAAAGGCAGTAATTTTTCTGTTGCTTGCTATAGTACTTCAGTTTTGTTGTCATGGTGACTAGATAATCTAACTTTTCAAAAATGGAAACCTGCTTCTAACTATATTGCACCAACCTACCAGTCACAAATGTAGAGTCCAGAGTGGACAATTTATACTCAGTTTCTCTCCTAGTTAAAGTCTAGGTTTACTTTATAGACATCATATTTCAATAAACACACACACACACACAGAGAGAGAGAGAGAAATAAACTCCCCGTCAGTTTCCTAACAGTAAAACGTAACCATCAACAAAGAAATTATTTTTTGATTCATCTTCTTACCAGTCAAAAAATGTGTCCCCAGAATAAGTATAATTTTGAAGCATTCTTGTGGTAGCATCTGGCTAAACAATATAGAACTGTTATCCTCAATAGCTGCAAATAATTGTCAGTGAGAAAAAGAAACAAGATAGTCTCTTATCACTAGAATAAACAAATAGATAGCGTTCCTTTAAAATACAATTAAAATGCTATAAAGGATCAGTGATTTGTTTCCTAAATTCTCTTACATACCATTTTATACAATTGCAGTTTTTTCTTTTTTAATCTTTTTTTAAATATTATAACAATAGGAACATATTACACTTCTTCCTATGATGTTTGAGGAATGTTTAGTTATCACAGCCTTGAGGTAGGGCATGTTTTAATGCTTAAAGATATTATTTTATCTGTTTGAAAAAAAGAAATTTTAATTGTGAAAAATAAGAAATAAACCTTAAAAATGTTCACTGTCCTATTTTCTTCCAGCACCTTTTCTTCATGTTTCAAGAAAGATGGCTTTACATAGGAACTTAGAAATAACACCTAATCATTAACAGAATGATGGATGTGATGAATCACCTTTTTCTTGAGAAATAATAAATCAACATATTCCTACCCATACATTTTTACTGAAATGTATGAAATATTAGCATCATATATTTAACAAAGTGTCAGTTTCAAAAATTGCTGGCAAAATGTCCTGAGAACCAATTAGAATACATTTAAATGTTATGTTCCTTTTTCGGAAACAAAGTTATTCAAATATAATTCACCCTTTCTAAAATGTAGCATGGTTATAGTTCTTATTTACTATAAGTAAATGGTAAACATGAGCATGATCTGTTTGAGCACTGGCAGTACTAGACACCAAAGTTAGCAAAGTAAAATCTCCCAAGTTGGAATGTTTTACTCACAAAAAAATTTGGTTAAACTTTGATTTTAATATTATAAACTAGAATACTTCATAACACCATGTTTGCCCTTTTTGTATTTAAGTCATTATGTCTTAATCACTATTTATGCAGCACTTTTTAAATGAAATCTTCCCCTGGGTTCATTTTTAGGCAGACTTTATATTGAATTGTGTTTGGATTTTTTGGAAACCTCTTTGAAGGATGAATTTGTGATTGCTAGTTGCACAACCAGTTTCCTTTATTTTCATTTTGGGGGTGTTTTTCCTACAGCAGCCATAGTGTACTGTGGGAAGTGGAACAGGGCAGTGCCCTTCCCTGGCTGTATTGATTTGCCCTTCAGCTGTGTGCAATGCCGAGAGAACCTCGGGCCTTGTTGTTGATTATCTACACAATGTCTCTGGGAGCATTATTGACCCATTGCTGCTGACTGCCTGTGGCTCTTGATTTTTCACACCGTCTCCATGACACTCATAATAAAACATACTATCTTATTGCTACTCAGCTCTGGGAGCCAACTGATTCAGCCTTAGAACACCACAGTTTTTCTGGAGAACATTTATTGTATGTGGGGTAAAGTGTTGTGCAGTTTTAGGATTCTGTCCTGTATGGTTTCAATAACTACTTCTATAGCAAGATTCCACACACTGTTAAATTTTTATTGTCTTAAAAAAGCCAGTGCTAGCTTTGCATATATTGTCAACGTGAAATTTAGCATGATTAATATAAATGTTATACTTTTAAAATAATGGGCTAAGGAAAAGAATATTTTGGATTAACATTAGGCTTGACATGTTGCTATAACATGTATTTTCAAAACTAAATTTTAAAATATATCACAAGGATTATGCTATGATTTGTTACTGTGCTATGTATTTGTTATAGTGAATGGGGAAGAGGTGGGGGATATTGAAGTTTCTGATTGTATTTGATTAGTATGTTTCTAATTTGCCATTCTCAAAATGTCTTCCAAGATACATTTTAACTTCTCTATATTAAGTACATGAAATCAAGTAAAACCTTTCCTCTTAGTTACCTTGAAAGATTTTTTTTTAATTGAAGCTTTAATCAGTGGAAAATGGGTCTCCTTGAGCATGTATTTTTGTTTTATATTGTTTTATGTTGGAGGTTTTATGTATTTTATTAATATATTATTTTTAAAAATTATTTCTGATATATTTACTAATCCACAATTAGCGTTAACAGGTATTGTACTCTAAGTGCTGATGGAAATTATAGCATGTCAAAAGGAGCTAAGAAACAGGCTTTTTCTGTTGGTAGAGTGAATAAATATACATATTTCTTGAAGAGAGTTTAACTATTTTCATGTATATTAACTGCTATTACTATAGGAAAGGCAATATAGCTCAAAAAGGGGCAATTACTCTATATTTGTGTTGGACATTTTTATAGGAAAGATAGGTCACAAGTTAGGTTAATATCATTGGTTGCTTTTTACTGAAGTTGTTTAGAGGGTTTTCATTAGAACAAAATTTTCTTTAGCAAACCTACTTTAAATAAATTCAGTCTTTGGGAATTAGAGCTAATTTCAGCTTCTTAGTGTGTGTATATATACATATATATGTGTGTGTGTGTGTGTGTATATATATGTATATATATATTCAACTTCATGAATTCCCTGAACTAGAGTCTGTTTCCAAAACATCTACTGTAATACTGATAGCGATATGTTCAAGGATTAGTAGCTCACCACTTTAATATGTTTAAAATTTTGATCATTTATATCAGTGAATTTTGCAATTTAAGAAAAGGATCTTGCTTTTAAACTGTCGTATTATCAAACTATCAACACTTTGACATTTTGAAATGATAATTCCTTTGTTCTGGCTTGTGGATTTAGTTTTCATGTTTTATCATACTTTAGTAGATAGATTTTATGTTTGAAGCGTATATAGTTTTCTAAATGTATGCTTTTAAAAATGTCAAACCATTATAAAATAAAGATCTTTAAATTAAAGCTTTCGGAAGTATGGCTTCAGAGGGTGGGGTGGTATATAGTATAGCCTTAGTGGGCTGCCTCTGTATGACAGATCTGTACAGAACCCCAAACAACAAAGTTGTCCCTAATTTTAATCTAGCTGCTTCTCAGCTAATTTACTTTCAGTTTATGTCCATTTGATATAAATAGAACCCAATGACGGAAAAAAAAAAAAAAAGAAAGGAAAGGCATTCCACTTCTCATCTCTCCAAATTAGTGGTGTTCTATTGAATTAAAAAATTGAATCTCCTCTCATCATTTTTCATGCCAAATTCATGACATTTTAAGACACAGGATGAGAGTAGATGCCATTAAACCTCTGTAAGCCTCAAGCAGAGGCCTTTTTAAAATCAAGGTCCATAGGCTTAGGCAACAGTTCAGTAACCTTTGGGAAAACCACAGGGTGTGTTTTACCTATTGTTATGCAAACATTGTTCTTCCAGAGCTGACCTTTACTCACAGGGATTTAACAGCCATAGTAAGTCAGGGTTTGAATTCTCTGTGTCTGAGTTGCGGATCAAGTTTACAATAACCATGTTCACAATTGTTTTGAGCCCTTCCACCTGATGGATTTTGATAGCATGAGGTTTGTGTTCCACTTAAGCCTAAGTATTTCAGTATGTCTTTGGACATTTAGAACCGCTTGAAAGTGTACGCAAGGCTTCCTCTAACTGAGACATAATCATCAGGTATTGCAAAGGTTAAGCCTTATCATCTGTACCAAAAAAAAAAAAAAAAAAGGTGAGGTTTCATCAAAAACTTCCATCCTCACAACCTTTCGACCACAATTTGATGATGATTATTGATTATCTTACAGCCTTTCACTCACGCTCTGCCACCGCGGCCAGCCCTGATATACAGATAGGGCTGCAGTCCAGCTAAAATAAGACTCCATCTTGATAATGGACTGAGATGAGATACTGTTATTTGATAAAGATAATTGATGTTTCACAGTGAATTGGAAAGCAGCTTCAAGTGCACCATATCTGGAGCTATATTCTGTCCACAAATATGGCAGTTGTTTATAGAACAAAAGAACTAAAGTTATGTATTTGTGCATAGCCTTTTAAAGCATTTTGGTGCTATGATTTTTTTTTCTTTTGTGCTTGATTATTTTAAGGTGTAATACAGAAAAAATTAGTAAAGAGTATATCACGTTATTTTTTGTCTCTGGTTTCAGGTTACTTTGTTAAAATTGTACATGGTGTGGGTGTTATTGATCAGCTCCCTTGCAGACTTAATACTTAAATCCTATGCTTGGATTATGATGAATCACTATCATGCGTAAGCTGGGTATCTTAGGTCAAAGTTAAATTTCATGTTATCATTAATTTCTTGAACATTTTACATACTGTGTGAAAACACAATTTAAATTATTGATCGTAAATATCATGTCTCCTGGAAAATGTAATTCAAATAATCTGGGAATGCAGACTGGGTTTCTCCTCATTTATTATTAACAAATTTCTCTAAAAATAACATGTAACTCACTGTATGTGTTTGTTCATCACGCCTCCTTCAGCCACCAGATTTAAGTTGATTAAGGTATCATTCATCTTAGGTACTGTTCATCCGATTTCTTTTAGTCTTATCACCTTCGTAACCCCTAATTAAGCAATAAGGCTTGACAGGGAGTATGGTTATCATGAGATAATGACACCCCAAGTGTGTTGTGAGGCATAAGGTTCAGCTGAGTGCTTCTAAACCTCTAGGGGTGTGATTATCTCATGATAAACATACCACGTTGCTGCTCATTGAGATCATTGCTGCATGTACGCACCACTCCAGTTGAGGTAAAATTGACATTTCCTTGCCCACCTTCTCAGCCAATCCAAATTAGTGCTTTTATAAAATTGTTGGTTCAGGTCTCAGATTTATAAGCAAGCCAAAGTTTAAACCCATAAGCTTTTAGTTTATTGTTTAAGTGGTATCAGTTGAACATGCAAGTACATCTTTGAAAAAAATATAAATTTGTTTTTTAAAGGTAAGTTTCCTCAGAAGAAAGACCTCATGGAAGGCAAATGTGTGTGTGTGTGTGTGTGTGTGTGTGTATTTATATATATATATATATATATATAATCATCACAATTTTGCAGCAGTTAATAGACCCTACTCTAATAAAAAAAAATTGGACATTCTTATAAATTCAGAAGAAGCATGGTTGTGCTTTAATGCAAATAAAGTTATTAAATAGTTGGAAGTTCTATAGGGGATATTAATTGGATGTTTGGTTTAGGAAATTCTTTTTAACTTATTTGCAGTTATCACAGTTAGTAATAGACCAAGGGAGAGGGGATGGAGAAAAGTGTTTGTTTTGTAGCCTTGTTTTTGTTCCGGTTTCTTGTGAATTGATCATATTTCAGGGAAGAATAATTTATATGTTTTTTATATTGGCTCCGATTTGGTATTTAACAGAAAAAATTGAATTATCTACAGTAATTTTGGTTTGACTATTAAAGGAGAAAAAGATGCCACCTTTTAGATATAACTCTCAGGAGTATATGTGTGTATTTTTTTTTTTTTTAATGGTGAGAATACCATGGCTAATTTTATCATGTTTTCAGCATGAATTTAACTGTGTCTTCTAAAGCAACATTATTCATTAGGACTTTCTGTGATGATAAAAATATTCTGTATCTGTACTGTCCGGCGTGATAGCCATTAGCCATACATAGCTAATAAGACTGAGGAATTGAGCTCTTTATTTTACTTAGATGGCATATTCTAAAGAAAACCCTTGAAAGTTAATTTTTCTCAAGCTCCTCACAAAATTTCCAATAGATGAATTATCTTATGGCTTTTAAAAAATGATATTTTTTCCAAGTAATTAGTTTATTTGATGGTCTTTTTTATTTTTGGTGTTCAAATAAGAACCGGAAGAGTCTGTTCATTTTATGAAGATTTAAAATTCTTCTTAGTACAACTTCTACTCTAATTTGTATGCAGTTTTCAGAAGGTCTTGTCACGTAGTTAGGCATTTAATGTATGATGAAACTATTAATCTACTTAGGAAATTAAAATACTAACTTTCCTGGTGAAGTGAAAGACTTTTTTAGGAAGAATTTCTATCAACCAAAAATGCGAGGACTTTTGGTGCCTATTTATTAAATAACTTATGATACTTGATTATACCTGTAATTTTATTTGTTTCAATAGAGAGAAAGTATTTTTTTCTTAATAAGAATTAGAAGTTCCCAAGCTTACCTTTATTCCCGTAGGTAGACTTCCTACATTGCAAAGGTCCAGGATATTATTTAAACCTTGACTGCTCTCTTGATGGCACCCAGCCTTCATCACTTACATGGCTTAGTTTGTTCATTCTTAAAACAGTCTTTGGATTTTAAACTAATATATGTATCAAACCCAAGTCTATAGTAAGTGTCCGCTAAATGAGCAAACAGGACCATGTAAAACTAATATCTTTCTTTAAGTGGAAAGTAAACACTACTTAAAGCATAAGCTGACTCCTTACTATTCCTATTTTTTTTTAATTAATTTTGGTTTTTAAAAAGATTAAGCCATCCTAAGCAGAAAACTATAAACAAAATTGCCGATATATAAAAGTATAGAATTTGGAATTAAATCCAGGAAACCAAAGGGCACAGAGCTGAAGACCCAAGAATTCTCCTTTCATTGTGTGAACTGCATTGCCATTCATGGCAGGTAAAACTGCCTGAAACAAAGATCTGAAGTCCTTAGGTGAATAGCAGTAGAAGCTGCTGCCAGTGTTGTCTAGCAGGAAAGGAACTTGGAGCAATCAGGGAATCGGAGGTGCTGTGGACCAGAAGCCCATTATCAGAGGAGCTGTGGATCAAAAGCCCATATGGAAATCCTTATGCTTTTCCAGATCCTAGTGAGAGCCACTTCACTCTACCTTTACATTTCATTTTAAACTTCTTTTTCACAATAGTAGGAAGTTACATTAAAAACAAACATCCTATAGATGAGAACATATGATTTCTAAGGTTTTCTTCCAAACAATATGAGAGGGGGAAAAAGAAGATGAACCTGGATGAAGCAAAATTATGTTAAAACTGGGAAAAGGGTACATAGAGGTTCATTATAGGCACTATTCTATCTACTGTTGTACACTTGGAAAGTTTCCATGATGGAAATGGAAACTTTTTAAAAATGGATTTTAAAATGCAAATATCATAAAGGCTGAGTTGATGTAAATGTTTATATTACTAATAACACTTAGGAGGTAAGCTTTACTTATATATACCATGGTTATTCTATCTTACCCTCCTACCTATTGCTTCAGCTTTTTCTCACCAGGCTCTCCCCTGCAGCCTCTGTGCTCAGGCTACACCAGCTGAGTTTTTGTTGTTGTTATTTCAATTTCAGCTTTTCTGTCTCACCCCAGGACCTTTGCATATGTCATTTCCCCATTCCGGGTTTCTCTTCTTTCCTCACTTATTCCTAAACCCAACAACTACTTACTACCTCACTAGTATGCCAAATTGTATTGTTAGGTACTGGACTGATTCTCATTCCATTCAATTCCCATTCAGGTCGGGTTGCTCACCCCCTGTTCTCCTGTGATGAAAGTCAAGCCTTTCTCAGCTTTGGACACAACTTATGAAGATAGCACCACCTCTTAGTTGCTACCATACACCTTCTCCTCATTTCTTAAATATTGGAGAAACTGGCCAAATGAGAGTTGGAGTAATCTTGAAGGAGGCAAGGGACCATGATAAACTAGAGATTGCCTAACCCTGCTGGGGGCAGAAAAGAACTCTAAAAATTTTAGACATTATGTGGAACAAACAAAACAGGTTTATGGACAACATTGAGCCCGTGGGCAGTCCATAGCTATGGATTTGGAAGCGTGAGTGATTATAGAGTAAGAAGGAAAAAGGAATCTTTGTTGAACTCTCCATAACTGATACCTTTATTTGAAATGTGGCTTATTGGCAACAGCCCAAGATATTATTTAAATTGTGAATCTAATACCCTGCTTTAAAGTGTGATCCCAGCGATCTCTAAGAACCAACTGTTAATGGAGAGAGATGATTTGTATCCTTCAGTTCAGTTTCTCATTATGAGTTCATGTGTAATTTAATAAAATGTTCAGACTATTCATGCCTTTCAAAATATATTATTTTTGTTACAAATGTATTTTGCCTGATTTTTAATATTCTCCATTTCTTCTTCTAATTAATCATATTAATCAATTAAAATAGAAAATGAGTCCTGCTCAGTGTAAAGTAATCTCAAGCCCATGCTGTTTAATTTTATAAGGTACTCATAATGAAAAAGAATAATTCAGCTAATCAAATAACAACTTCCTTTTTCCTTACCTATCTTAAGACAGCTGGTCTTCTGTAATCACTCTCTCTTGATGGCACCCAGCCTTTATCACTTACATGGCTTAAGTTTGTTCATTCTTAAAACAGTCTTTGGATTTTAAACTAAAATACCTTCAGCCTATGAATCTGTTCCAGCTAGACATATCAGTAGCAAAATGAATTAATACGAATGCTTTAGAGCTGGAAAGTTGAGACTGCCTGCCTTCTTTATGTAACTAGTGATAGAACAGAGCAACTTGGCACTTTGTGCATTTAAATGTCTATGGGAAGAAACTATGGCATATCTTTATGATGATGAAATTATCTA
Source organism: Macaca mulatta (assembly GCF_049350105.2). Taxonomy (NCBI): domain Eukaryota; kingdom Metazoa; phylum Chordata; class Mammalia; order Primates; family Cercopithecidae; genus Macaca; species Macaca mulatta. The sequence continues at coordinate 24,003,589 of NC_133423.1, read as the reverse complement.
TGTGGAATGTTTCTTAACAAAAACTTGGTTATCTCAAAAATGATAGGACCAGTATCAAGGCAAATATGGGATTGTGTAGAGCCTTTGCATACAGAGATTGTTCCCGAAGGAGTGAACTTTCTTTTTTTTTTCTCTTTTTTGTTTTTAAATTATACTTTAAGTTCTAGGGTACATGTGCACAATGTGCAGGTTTGTTACATATGTATACATGTGCCATGTTGGTGTGCTGCACCCATTAACTCATCATTTACATTAGGTATATCTCCTAATGCTGTCCCTCCCCTATCCCCCCACCCCACAACAAGCCCGCTGTGTGATGTTCCCCTTCCTGTGTCCAAGTGTTCTCATTGTTCAATTCCCACCTATGAGTGAGAACATGCGGTGTTTGGTTTTTTGTCCTTGCGATAGTTTGCTAAGAATGATGGTTTCCAGCTGCATCCATGTCCCTACAGAGGACATGAACTCATCCTTTTTTATGGCTGCATAGTATTCCATGATGTATATGTACCACATTTTCTTAATCCAGTCTATCATTGATGGACATTTGGGTTGGTTCCAAGTCTTTGCTATTGTGAATAGTGCCACAATAAACATACATATGCATGTGTCTTTATAGCAGCAGGATTTATAATCCTTTGGGTATATACCCAGTAATGGGATGGCTGGGTCAAATAGTATTTCTAGTTCTAGACCCTTGAGGAATCGCCACACTGTCTTCCACAATGGTTGAACTAGTTTACAGTCCCACCAACAGTGTAAAAGTGTTCCTATTTCTCCACATCCTCTCCAGCACCTGTTGTTTCCTGACTTTTCTAACTGGTGTGAGATGGTATCTCATTGTGGTTTTGATTTGCATTTTTCTGATGGCCAATGATGAGCATTTTTTCATGTGTCTGTTGGCTGCATAAATATCTTCTTTTGAGAAGTGTCTGTTCATATCCTTCGCCCACTTTTTGATGGGGTTTGTTTTTTTCTTGTAAATTTGTTTGAGTTCTTTGTAGATTCTGGATATTAGCCCTTTGTCAGATGACTAGATTGCAAAAATTTTCTCCCTTTCTGTAAGTTGCCTATTCACTGTGATGGTAGTTTCTTTTGCTGTGCAGAAGCTCTTTAGTTTAATTAGATCCCATTTGTCAATTTTGGCTTTTGTTGCCATTGCTTTTGGTGTTTTAGACATGAAGTCCTTGCCCGTGCCTATGTCCTGAATGGTATTGCCTAGGTTTTCTTCTAGGGTTTTTATGGTTTTAGGTCTAACATTTAAGTCTTAGTCCATCTTGAATTAATTTGTACAAGGAGTAAGAAAGGATCCAGTTTCAGCTTTCTACATATGGCTAGCCAGTTTTCCCAGCACCATTTATTAAATAGGAAATCCTTTCCCCGAACTTTCTTAAGCTAATTTTAAGATTAATATTAAACCTTGAATTTTGGCCAAAAGTAGGAATTAATATATTTCTAACAAAACTCTGAAAAGGTCTACGTCTTAATTAGGAGTATGAATTGGAAGTTAAGATTAGGGCCACACAAAACATATAACAGTAATGGAGAACTATTCCAGGTGAAAGGTAGTAATTATTTTGTAAAACGATGTAATGCAAACCTAGTCAAATGAAGGTATGATGAACCAGACATTTTCTGGCACATTGTCTTCCCAAGTTTTGTCCCGTGACTTCTCTAAACCAATCCAATCAATTCCCAAATATTTCACTGGACTAAAAGTTCAGGGACAGGATAGTTAAAAGAGCCAACAGCATGCATTTGGTAAGATTCTCATGAAGAGACATGTCCCAAGTCTGGATAGTTGTTTGTCTTCATTTGCGGCTTGAATGAGAGCAGTAGGTAAACCATACTGATGTTTTGATAGATACAATCCTTGCTGATTCAAACTGCAAGCTGACTCACTACTGTAATAACCTAACATTTTCTGAAATTCTGTACCTCCCAACTCAAACCCAAAGCTGTATTGCTGGTAGTTGACTATACATTATATCTGTTTTTACATATGTGACAAATAGGTTAGATGAAATAGAGTAATTTGAGGGAAGAAACGAGGTACTTAGTAGAGGAATAAATTGATCTCCTTAGAAGGAAAGTTTAAAAGCTGCTTATTTTGGAAATACTCAGATTGTTTAAATATGCATCTATGAACTTAAATTCTTATAGCAAGAATTTGGAATTGAGAAAGTAATTTTTCTTGAGTTTCTACCTAATACTTAGCTCTTATCAAAAAACAATTTGGCATATGGATGCCAAAGTTGACATAGTAATCAATTTAATTTTTTTCTTTTATTTTCTTTTGGAATGATGCCATCTGCTATAATGAGATGAGGCTGCCTGGAAAAATTATAAAGTTGCTGACCACTCTTGAAGCCACATCATCCAGTACTGTGATTTTAAATTTTTATTATCGTAAATAGTGTGACGTCGTGTCTAGGATAAAGGCTCTTAAAAAATTGAATTTGTATCAAAAGAAATGCAGAAATGTATCTAATTTCCCTCCGTCTCCCAGGATAGGCCTTTTCAGCTTTTAACTCTGTAAATGCTCCGTTTTAAGTGTGTTAGCAAAGCATTTTTGTTCAGGCTGTCAAAAGGAGCTTTTGTCTAGGGAAGATGGTGGGATGTGGGAGGGAGATAGGTGTGTGTTTTTCCTGTTCATCCAAATGTATAGGAAACCCCTTCACAGGAATGGTATTTTCCTGTAAAGTGATCAGTCATCTCAGAGGATAATCTTCAGATTACTGGATACATATTTGGCAGAAATCAAACAGATAAATTGTTGCCAGTCAATTGTAGGCAGGTGCTAGAGTGTTCCTCACTACTATACCACTTATTTTACATTGTTGTTGATGTAAATGGAACAAGTATCATCGCTCATCCATTACTCTTTATTTTTTTCATCCATTACATATTTTTTTTTTCCCTTGAGACAGGGTCTCACTGTGTCACCCAGGCTAGAGGGCAGTGGCACCATCTTGGCTCATTGCAGCCTCGACCTCCTGGGCTCAAGCAGTCCTCTCACCTCAGCCCCACAAGTAGCTGGGACTACAGGCATACGCCACCATGCCTGGCTAATTTTTATGTATTCTTTCTGTAGAAATGGGGTTTCTCCATGTTGGCCAGGCTAGTCTCAAACTCCTGAGCTCAAGTGATTTGCCTGCGTCAGCCTCCCAAAGTGCTAGGATTACAGGCTTGAGCCACTGCACCAGCCCATTCATTACTATTTAAAGGGGCATTTTCACTGTATTCTGTGTATGTTATATATGTTCTGTTGAAGTACATGAAAATCCTTGGAAACACATGAGTTTTGTTATGCTTGTGGCATTTCTGAGTTACTCGTTCAATGATTCTGTTAAATTTTTACCATTAAATGTGCTTTCTCATCTTTTTAAGAAAAAGAGTTTGTTCACATAAGTTCTGGGAATTTTTTCTTTTTATGCGTTTTCTCTCCTAAAGTTTTCCCTGAATAATTTAATTTCAAACTCTTATGATGTTGGCTGAATATGTTTACTTTTGCAAGAGCATAATTGAATAGGTTCTGTGCTTTTAAAATAAGTAGCAAGATTTTCAGCATCCTATGTTGGTAAACTATCTATCTCCATGAACTATACCCTGTCGTGATCATTATGGGAAAAAAAAAAATCCAATTGCATGCTACTCTAGCACACATTCAGTCTTTCAAACCCTCTAATAGCATAGCTTCTTTTCATTCTAGCATCCAGAGTTCTAGGCTTCAAGATTTTAACAGAGGATTTTACAAACTCACCAGAGGTTAGACAGTGTTAAATTTCTAATAATTTATTAATTCTTTCAGCAAATATTTCAGGAACCAGTGGTGCATTTCTCACATGAATTTAATTATCAAATTTAGAATTTAAGTTGCTAAAACAATTTAGTTTTTTTAGTTGCTCATCATATTTGTTGTGTTGAAATAATTTAAGCTAGAATATGGGAGGAAAAAAAAACTTCCTTTTGAAACTCAGACTTCTATGTTTTCTGAGCCTGGTATAAAGCTAAGGATATTAAATTCTGAAAGGGGTTACTGGTGTGCTTAGTAACTGCCTATAGTTATAGGATAAATTAAGATAGAGGAGGACACTGAGAAGCCTTTTGGTAAAATCCTGCCCATTTCCTCAGAAACACACATTTTACCTGAATTCATAGGATGGGTTCCTCTTCAAAATGGTTATTCCCTGATATTCTATGGCAGAAACAAGTTTTTAAGGGTGTGAAATATGTGGTTTCATTTAAGCATGGTATAAATGATTATAGAATGTGTAGCATCTATTAGGGTTGGGGAAGGATCTGATTGATAGTCAGAATTGCATATTACTGAAAGTAGATCTACGTGTACTAAGAAGTATGTTCCATACATCACTCATTCTATATGCAATAAACACTGCTGGGTTTATTTGACATCACAGTTTTTTTCTAAGTCATGTTCATGATTGTCTATTTCTGAACTTTTCCTAGTTCTTCCCAAATTCATAGATTTGCTTTTCTTTCATCCTCTACCTCCAGTCATTCATCCCAAATTTCTAAAATTTAGTCTTTTATACCACAAAATGTTACAAAGTTCTTTTCACTTGAGATTTCACAAGAACTACTAGGACCCACAGGGATCCTCCCAGTTTCTGACATTCCTCCAACTTTTGCCTCCTGCCTGTGTGTACTACATCCCCAGATTGAGTCCCAGCGTCAGCTCTCTGTGCTTGGTGTGATGTGTGCATGTCTGTGGGTTCCTTCCCCAAGGCATTGTCATGGAGATAGAATTGGGTCTGCAGGTGAAGAGCTATTTTGTCCATTGTGCTATACATATAGAAGCTGGGCTCCACAGAGCGGGTGGTTGGAATTAATGCACATTTGGTAGCTGGGCCACTTGCTGTTTTTGAGGCTTAATGATTCCAAAGCACAGAATAGAGCAATAATTTGAGATCTGCCAAAGGGATATGAGCATCAGCATGTCCCACTTTTTAAAGTGACTTTAGAAGTATTTAATAAGGGGCTGACTGTGATCTCTTCTTACCCTGATTAATTTACACATGCATTAAAAATTTCCTGTAATATAAATTGATTGAGAATCTCTTTCTGCTCCTAAATTGGTCATCAAGCATCTACTGTCTGCCTGAGAGCTATCGCTGTTTCTTTTTTTCTTTTTTCTTTTTTAGGTGAACCTAATTAAAAGGAAAGATTAGATTCTATATAAAGCATGCTTTTTTGTGCATATAATTATAGAGAGAAGAAATAAGGGATTCATCTCATAGATCCTGGGACTTTGAAAGAGACTTTTGCATAGTTCATACATCATAGAAAGCATTTAGAAATTACATTTTCAGAAAGATAAAACAGTATTCCGACCAAATTTATCAGAGAGATTACATTTCTTAATTTGGAAATGTAAAATTTTTAGTAGTTTTGACAAATGGTTGCAACCAAAAATTATCAGCTAGGATAGAAATAAAATTAGCCTACTAGTAGATTAGGAGATCATGTAGAATTAGATGATGTATAGTAAAAATTTTGTTTTCCTTTCAACTTTGAGGCAGTTGGTCTAATAGAACCCTCAGTGGAATTAGAAGTGCCCAGAATTATTCGGAAGCGGGCAGGGGAGGGTGCCTCATTACTTCCTTCAGCTTTCAATCAGTACAAAATGAGGCTTAAAATCAGGCTTTCAGAAGACAGCAGGATGTTCCATATCTACCTATCCACAAATATTTCTCATTATTTTTAGCCTGTAATGGTCATATAGCACTTAAACTTATTTTTAAATGCTTCTCTAATGTTTCACTTAAGTAGAAAAAAGCACGTAATATTCTATAAAATTTACCTGCAAATATACTAAAAAGAAAAAAAAATACTGAATCTTTTCTAAGCTTAATACAAAAGGAGTAACAAAGAATAACATTTCTTAACCAGAAACAGCATCATATGAGCTTACTGTTAGTGAAAATTACAGAATTTAAGTACTGAATTTTCTGAGCATCTTGTAAGGGAGTATGACTTGCACTGAGACCTTAAAAAAATCAAATTTAAAGCAAACCTGGATAAACAATGAATTGTTCAGAGGAAAGGAAGCAATTACTTTTCAGAAACAACATATATCCTTCTCCATGCTCCCTGGCAGAGCGTTTTCGACTGTGATTTGATCAATAATCTCACAGTAGTGGCAGATATAGAAAAAGAATAAATGTTTATCACACTTGTAAACATCTCAGGCAAAGCCGAAGTGTTTGCTGAGAAGACAACATTCATTCTTGAATTTCCCCATGGGTCAGATCTGGGGGGCATTTACTATTTGACTTGTAAGGTTGGGTATTAATGACTCAAACCAGAAGTTAATGCATTATTGTAAATATATGTGGGTGGGTTGTTTCTGGACAAAGTGAAATACAGAGTTGTGCTGAATTATCCAAAGGGTGCTTATCTCTATTTGGATAGATAACAAAGACCTTGTCAACCAAAGGAGGTAGGGAAAAGTTGTTTATTTAGGGCTTCTTAAAAACAAACAGATATAACCTACAGCTGTTTTTAAAGCCTTTGAAAATTATTCACTCCTTGTAAAAAATATGTTTTAATTCATCTTGGGTTTTTTTTTGGCAGGGGGCACTTGGATTGATCTCTAGATTCCATCTTCTTCAGAAGAAAGATGAATAAATTACTTAGAGTATAAACAGATGAGCAAATAGCTGCCTATAATAGTGGGATGTAAAATGTATATCGCAAGAGCTAAAAGTGTTGGAGAAGGTAATCAGCCTTTCTCCTTTGCAGTTTTTTAAATTCAATATGTCCCCTGATTAAATCATAAATGTATATGTGTCTGTGTTATGAAACTTTCCTTCCTCCTGGATCTGATAGTAGTTAAGCCATTTTTCTTGATCATCTTTCCAGGAAGGATGGGGAGCAGCGGGGAAGCCACACTTCTTATCATGTATGGCTTTTTTAATGTTCTGTGCAAAACAAAGCAAAAGAGTGAAGACAAATCAGGTGTACATTTGGACATCATGGGGCTTCTAAAACCTGGGAGGAGAGGGCTAAGGTCATTTTTCAAAAGTTTGATATCAAAAAGCCCCAAGGTATAAGCAGTGAAGACTTAGGTATCCGTAATTTTTGTGCCTGTGTTACTCTCTCAGACCCATGAGAGACTGGATTTAAACTTCAGGTCTCTTGGGAGCCGTGCTCGTTCCCCAGGATTCTCACTGGGCATCAAAGCAGCAAAGGTCAACTGCTGCCATCTCTCTGCACATATATTTGACTCTGCAATTGTAGGCATAACGCAGGTTTGTTATGGGTTCTATTTGATAACATTGGGCCAAAGTAGACCTTCCTAAAACGTGGGAGTCGGGGCATACTTTGGGACATAATGATCTGCAGGGAAAGAGTTAAACTCTATCAGCAGACTTGAAAACATTGGTCTTCGTAGCTTTGAATTAATCGTTTAATTTCTGTACTTCTTTACTCTGCTGTTTGCTTTTATAGCACATCCCACATAGAATTCTATTAAGGAATATGAGCTGAAGTTAGAATGTCCACTTCAATGAGTTCACCATCAAATGATGCAATAACTGTTGAAATCTTTGCAAAATGTCATTACACAAAAGCAGGTCACTAAAAATTAAATTTACTAAATTGTGTCCATAGAATGTCATCTTTCTTACCCAAGGAATAGTCTTTTTTTGTGGGTCTGAATGTGATTTAAATGGCCATTTATATAAGAGAAATAAGTGATTATTCTACTTATAAAATGAGAGCATATCTTTTGAAAATTTAAAAATACTGAATACTCGAGAAGTGGCAGGCCTTATTCTTGATTGTCCCAAGTTCTTGATGGTACATCATAGCACTTAATAACTGAAGAAAACAAGCTTTTAGCAACAGTTTTTCCAACTGCTAGTATGAATAATGTGTCATATAGAAGGTATTATCTCCAGTTTCCAATGTCTGGGGATGTCCTGCAGGAAGAAGTCAGAGTTATGAAAATATTTATAGAATCTTATATTAGCAAATATAGTATGAAGAAGTTTACAGAGACTGTCAGTGAAATGAAATCCTCACAGTATAACCTTTTAGTTTGATGTGAGACTACATGGCAAACAATAACAGAGTTCTAAGTCTTTTCATATTCTACAAAATCCATGTGGTTTCTCTGTACTGTGTGCGTTAGAAGAAGCCTGGTGAAGAATTTAGGGTTTGGGGGAATGTTTTTGAATACAGAAATACCAAAAAGTTAAATTTGTTAGATGGGTGGAGATATTAGAAATAAATATTTTAGGAATAAGTAAATATTAGGAAATAGATATGAAATAGTGATAATGGTTTATGTATTAAACTTCAGTTGGACAGAAAGAGAAGTCCATAGAACGCTTTTAAATCACTTATTCTGAGGCGACTAAAATAATAGGAAAGAGAAGTAAAAAATTATTTTTAATCTTTCTCCATGGTGTCAGCCCCTATATTAGTCTGGGCTATCTAAGTCCTTGAAAAATCTCTAGAAAAAAAAGGTGGTGGGCACTTATCAAGGAAGGGTGTTCTTTTTGTTGACAGCTGAGAGAAGGTGGAGATATATTACAGCAGAGAAAGCAATTAAGGAAAAGTAACAAAAACTAATGAGAATTGAATGCTCTTACACTATCATCTTATACAATAAATCCAACAATACCAAGGAGACAGGAGGAAGGATGGCGAGAAAAGTAGAAAACTGCAGAGAACCTTGTAGCTGGGGCAGAAATAGGACTGCTAGAAAACCCCCCTAGAGAACAGACCACCCCATGACCTTGTCAAGACAGTTCTCTGACCAGAAGGGATCTCCCATCTTTTGGCCACCATGAGCTTCTCCTGTCAACAAAATTCCCTCTACTTCAGTCGCATTTGAGGCAGAATTCCCTGTGACAAATTCATATCCTCTGGACCTGGAACAGAGCTGCAGCTGGCCAGCATACCACAATTTCCTCACCTGGGAGCGGACTGGACATGAAGAATTGGAAGTATCCAAATATTTTTAGTCATAGAATAAGAGCTCTAGTATGGAAACATTCAGGGAGAATGTCGATAAACTAAAATCCTGACAGTATAATCCTTTCCTTTACGAAGTAGTTTAAAAGAGATTTGTTAGTATTTGTATTTAATTAACTAAAATCACATTTATACTTTTAAAAGCCTGTTATAAACCAGAATTAATTCAGTGGCCAAGAAGAAGAGAAGGCTTAATGAGTTGTACTCTTGCTGATTTCCACTGATCCTGTATTATTTAATTTCCTGTTTTTCTTAATAAAGAAGGTATCAATTAAGCATGATATAAAAATATTGATTTTTTTCTGCCTTCATTGAATATTATTTTTGTTTCCTCTGCCCCTTTGTTGGGTTATTTTAGCTATATGTACTGTATTCTGTAAAAAGATTTATTTTTTCTAGTGGGCCATAATCATTTTGTTTTTTAGTGGTTTTGTAATCTATTTTTGGAAGAGAATTTGCTCATTGAACATTTGTAAGCTCAAACAGCAGCTACTTAACTGATTACTCTCTACTCATAAGCCTTCAGAGAAGAGGAAAGCCCTTTTGAAACTCTGCAGTGATGCACACAGGAAGTGCATGATTGTATCATTTTCTTATAGTTTGGTTGTTATTCTAGAAAATGTTCAAAAGCTTCCTTCTTGTAAAAGCTAGACTGTCAATTCCTGGACTGTGCTGTTTATTAAATGTAGATCTAAACACATTTCTGGTGTAGAATCTTTAGCGTATAGAAGTTTGTATCTGTAGATTCTGGAATGTTAAAAATATTTCTCTAAATTATTTAGCTTTTCAGTTGAATATAAATATTAGTGGACAGTAAGAGATGTAAATGTAGGGCCATGCACAGTGAATCCCAGCACTTTAGGAGACCAACATGTGAGGATCAGTTGAGCCCAGGAGTTGGAGACCAGCCTGGACAACATAGTGTGAGACCATGAGACTCCCATCTCTACAAAACAGAGAGAGATGTAAGTTTATGTTTAGGGCTCAAAAATAAAAACATTAAGAACGGTTTGGACAAGCAATCCTGAATCAACAGCTAGTAACATAAATTAAGCAAAAATGTATAGCTTGTATTTTTTTTTAAAAAAAAGAAATATCACTTGTGGCATACAAATCTACTGGAGAGTGATGAACAAGAATTCAAGGAAAAGAACACTTCCAGCAGATTTACAGGAAAGGCATCCTGACTGAGAAATGGTAGGTTGTGGTTAAGTTTCCCCAAGGGAAATTGTGGGAGCACTGTCGGTTGAGACCTGATGGGAAACTCTAAATGCATTCTGGGGAACAGCCTTAGCCTTGTGCTCTCAATAGTGAGCCTTTTGCATGTTCATTTCTCAGTGGGTCCAGGCAGGAGCAACAAAAGCTCCTACAACTCGCTCTTTCCTGATGTATCTATTTTTCTATGCATGTGGCATAGGTAACTGCCTTAAAGAGGTAAAATACACATAAAATAACTTCACTTGTTTTAAGTGCACAGTTGGATGAGTGATAGCAAACGTATGCAACCATGTCACCACCACCATAATCAGGATAAGAACATATCCTTCTTATCCTGTTACCCAAAAAGTGTCCTTCTGCCCCTTTGCAGTCAGTCCTCTTCCCCTGACAATCAACAATCTTTCTGGCACTGTGATTTTTGCCTGATTAAGAATTTTATATAGATGGAAGCATACAGCATGTAATTTTTTGTGTCTAGCTTATTTCACTTAGCATCACGTTTATGTTCATCTGCCTAACCTGTATTTCAATCTGTTTCCTTACTAAGAACTAATATTAAATTTCTGGATATAGAATCCCAAATATGAACCCTAACTAGAAAACTGGGCCCATCTATACTGGAACCGCAATTCTTTAATCACATTAAAGGAAAAGCAAAATACCTGTGATTAGAGCAGTCATTACTTTTTGTGTTTATTTGTATACCTTATTATTGTTTGTTCTCATTTTTATTCCCTTTGTTTTACCCCTCCTGAGGTGCTTTCTATAATAGCATTTTTTTTAATAAAAGGAAAAATTGTTTTGGTCTTCAGCATTTTGTGATAATTTCATAGTGTCTATGATAATGTACTATTCCCTGAGTTGTCTCGAATCCAGACAGAAATCTTTGGGTCAGAAAATGCTTACATAAAAAAATTAGTTAAACATAACTTAAACCTATATGTGACTGTGCTATAATTTTCTTTATTGATATGAACATATCTATAGTACAAATACATTATCTAAATGAATACCTATTTTGCATCCTAGAAAAATGTAAACTGTGCATTGAAAATAATTATCATAAAAAGTAGGACAGGAGTTAGTTATTTCTGTAGTCAGGCTTTAGCTGGATACATTTTTGTTAAGTATCCAAGAATGTTTTCTACACTGTGTCTCTGAATTACTGTTTATTGCATCCTACACCAGAAATTATTTAATTAGAAAAATAGATTGAAGAGGATATAAGAAGCTATTCTATAAGCAAAAAGAGACTAAGAAAGTAAGATAACTTATTGGCTGTCACATTTAGTGATATAATATTTAGAATATATAATCATGTCTTTTACAAACATGTGTAAAATGTTCTGTAACACTTGAATGGCTGCAGCTGTCGGCTCATTTTTTCTGGATTAAGTTTGGTCAAGAAAGAAACTGCCTCATTTTCTAGTTGTCATTTGCCCAGGAAGTAAAAGCAAAATTGTAATGAGGGAATCACAGCAGGAGAGCCTCCTAACAAATGAGAGGCATATATTGACTGGCAGCCAGCATGCCATTTCAGTGATAAATGTATTTTTATACACTGCTGTTCAAGGTCACTGTTGTCCTTGAGTGTGCAGCCATCAAAAGTCATGCAATTCACATTCTAAACAGTTCTAATAATCAGTGCAAAGATGCCTGACTTAAAAAATGCGTTATTAATTTTATACATCATTTATGTAAATTACACATCTTGATATTTCACTGCAATTTTATCTTGCTATTGTTGAAAATTGTTGAGAAATCAAAGAAGATGTAAATGTATGAGACATTTGTGAGATGTATTGATATAGATTTATTACAGTGTTCACAGAAGCCAAACTTGAACATGGATGAACTTCAGTAATTAACCCTTCTGTGTTTTGTGCTTCTTCAGTGTTTAAAATTCATAAAGAACTTTTATAACCTAAGCATTCTGAAACAAAACTATTATCAATTTAAGACTAATGCTGTGTTTGAAATAGAATTTATACAAAAAAAATACAAAAAAGGACATTTTGCTGTTAGATCTGCCTCAATCCAAAGGAAATGTTACTTTTTGACATGCTAGTTAACCCTTTGAAAAGCACTCTCTAATTACTCAGAGAGAGTGATCTAGTTATTCACCATTTTATTACTCAAAACTCAAACACACTTTCTAAATAAAGAATGAACAAAACCATGTTGTTACTCAGGTTTTTGATCCCCATAAATAGCAAATGTTCAGAAATTAATATTAAATAGCTGTCTTTTCAAAGTTAAATTATATGCAAAATGTAATGATTTCTATCACACGAAATCTTTCAGTAAATATTTTTTAAAATATTATGATTGTAGGATTTAAGAATCCTTATGTTAAATACATGTTCACGTGCATATTCACAGAAAATCACGGGGCCCTTTATGGTCTTCAGACTGATTTGCCATCTACGCTTATCTGATTCCACTTCATTCCTTTCACTGTAAATGTGGATCATTCTGGAGGGCTTGTTGTGTGTTTATTGTTCCCCTATAAGCTATACTCTCTTTCCTTTAGGCTTTTGAATGTAGTATTCCGTCCGCATGGAGGGTGCGTGTTATATTATACCCTTCACATTATATGTATGTTATATCATACCATCCACATTATATTATACCCTCCACGTGTGTGTTTGTGGGTGCACCTATATAGTCATTCCTACCCAGAAAATCTCCAAGGTTTCTCACCTGGCCTATACAATAATCCCGTAATTTAACCTCTACCTGAAGGTATGGGTGTAGGAGGAGGTAAATGAATGTCTCCCTGATTTTAGCTTAGAGCTTTGGATGAATCTAATACCTAGGAGCTCCAGATAGGTAATCTCATACTTCCCTCTGACATCCCACACACACTACCCTGGCCTAGTACCACACATATGTTCCCCCTGTATATCCAGAGATGTTAGAAGTTGTGTGTCTCTGGTGTCTACAGTAGACAATTAGGTTCCTTGGGTCTGGCTTGGACCTTGAAATGCTTCCCCTCATAGACACTATTATATATAGTGCTTAGGAGATTGAACTGGCACTATAAATTCTGAAACATTAAGAATTCTCTTGGCTTTTGGAAGCTGGCCCAGAAATCTATTTGTTGCATTGTTCCTGTAGATAAATGTGTTCAGAGTTCCGAACGACTGAATTCCAAACAAACTTTAGGACCTCTCATTTGATGGCTGCCCATGTGGAAACCCTGCAACGTACTGCACGTAAAAATGTCACTAGCAGGTCATTTTAAAAATTACCACACTGCACATGGAATAGTGAGGAGTGACACAGTAAATATGCAGAACTACAAATAGAAGGATTTCTTGTATTTAAAGTTATATTAATTATCGATATTTTAAAAATCAAAACAGTTCTTACGGTTTCACTCTTTTTTAACTTTGCATGTAGAATTTGCCTTTCAGGGAGCCCATTATGACATTGAGTTCTGAGTTTTTCATAGCTGGAACAGGAAGTATGAGTCAGAATTCTCAGTGAATTCTAAACTTTCCAAAGATGAAACCCATAAATGGCATTTGTAGTTATGTATAAACTCGTACTCACACCTTGAGTTGAAGGCCTGTAGTGTATTTAAGGAGTACTCTTAGGTTTCCTGGTTGACTTCCTTTGTAATTTAACCTTTGGCGAAGCAGTTATAAGCTCTGACACCTGAACAGTCATAAATTAAAAATCTGCAAGTACAAGTATTTTATAATACCATGTCAGGCATCTTAATGTACAATGCTGTATCTAACCACTAATCTCAATTGACTGTTAAATGGAAATGTTTAGCATAAAACTATTATCATATTATAAAAAACTGTTTAAAAAAATGATGTCCTTATCATTTCCAAACTATAAAAGCAACTAAATATGTGTTAAATAATGTTTCTTTGTTAATAACCTTCATTTTAAAAAAAAAAAAAACAAAAGCAGAAGCACACTTTTGGAGAGCATGCATTTACCATATAATATTACACTTACTACGTAATGTTATAATCTTAATTTTAACATCTAAAGTGATCTGGCAACTATGACTCTCATCTCTGAGCAAGTAAAATATTTTTATGGAAAAGTAAAATAGTGCCTAGGAGTATGAAATTGTTTATACCAGGAAAAACTGATAACTTTAAGATTTCAAAGACACGCTAATATGAAATCTGGAAGACTGTAAGCCAGTGACTTATTGTGGTTCCTCTAAGGGATGGCATTTGACGAGTAAGTATACTTGGGTAGGGTTTTCAGTTTTATTATAAGTACTCCCAAAATGGTGGTACTATAGGTAATTTTTAGTTTCCTTTTTTATAGTTTTCCCTGTGTTTTTCAAAGAAAAAAAAATTAAATCAGGGGTGTCTTATCTTTTGACTTTCCTGGGCCACATTGGAAGAAGAATTATTTGGTCCACACATAAAATATACTGACACTAATGATAGCTTATGAGCTAAAAACAAAATATCTCATCTTTTAAGAAAGTTTATGAATTTGTGTTGGGCCACATTCAAAGCCATCCTGGGCCGCATGTGGCCCATAGACCACAGGTTGGACAACTTGATCTAAATAAAAACTATGCTTCTACTAAAAATTATTTTTGCTAATGCAAAGTTCGTATATAAAGTCTATTAAGCCTCAGAAGTGTGTCAAAACTATCTTCTCATACACTTATTCCAAAAGGAAAATATTATATCAAATGGAAAGCTTCTGGTTGAGTTTTAGATTTTTTTTCTTAAAAGTGAATAAAGTTAGTATGCATAGTATTAAAGAATGCCCTTAATGGCACCTGTAATAAGGCCTAGAATGTTATTTTAAGGCACATGCCTGTGGGTCATATGCATGATAGTAATTATGAGCAGATTACTAACGAAGTGCATTCTGTGTTATAAACAGAGAGCATCACAGGATTCACATCTGCTTGGAAAGAACCTAAGTTAAAACATCAAAGCAGGTTTTTTTTTTTTTCGTAAAGATTGTAATTATTTAGATAGCTCGTCAGTGGTAGTGCAACAAGTGGGCTTGTGTTATTGATTTTCACCTGTATTACCACAACATTTTTCATTGACAAATATTAATTGCTTATTAAGTACTAAAGAGTTTGATGGTCCAAATATTGAATTTTGTAATGAATTGGCCTTTTAGTTTGCTTATCATTAAGCAGTATGATTGCATTAAAGATACAAAGGTTTAAGCCAATATATCTCCCACTTTAAGAACATTAAATAGATATTCCTCTAAAATTTAATTTTAGTGATAGGATATTTAATTCACTTTCCCTTGCATTCAGGTAAATTACCTTTGGCCAAACTATAGGGAATGTTTATGTAAATATGAATTGTGTGGCTGTAATTAGTAGTAAAGTATCCAGCATTTTTTGCATTGATTCTAGTTTATAAATACAGAGAATAATTGAAATTTGTATCAAAACCAAATTGGTGATTATGATCACTAATGTAGATTTTTTTAAGTCATTAATTTGGTTAATTTTTTTTTATGGCCGAGAAGAATCTGCACATCTAAGTGAGCAACCAGTACATATGTGTGTATATGTGTTTACAGTACATCCATAAATATATACAAGTTCCAGTTTAATTCCTTTTTGTTATCTTTCCTAACTTTTAATAGTATATTTTTCTTTTTATAATTATACTTGGAGAAATCTTAAGTATATTATACATTGGGCTTTCTAAAACATAATTTGTGGATAACTGATGAAATTTAAACAAAGTTAAAATTAGAGAAATTAGACTGTCAGTTTTGAGTTGGCAAGTATTGGTAGATTAAAATGTTAAATTTAATTCAAATATGTTTTTGATTCCAGAAATTTGACTTTTTAATAATTGATTTTTCTGATCACTGAGTCAGATAATTACTACTTGATAAAGGGTTATCATTTAAAAGTTAAAATACTATCAACCTTCAAAGCAATTTTGTTATTAAGTACATTACTTTATCACAAAATCCTCTTTTAAAGGTGATTTGTACATTGGGGACCACCTTGAAATATGTAATTTACAAATAAAATATTAGATAAAATATTATATTTCAGGTCCACAATGTGTAAAATGAGCCCAGGTCTGTCTTTTCTGCCCACCCCTTGTGCTGCTAGTGTCTCCTGTCGTTTTTATCCTCTTCCTTTTGGTCTTTTCACTCTATCTGCTCTTCATGGATTTTCTCAACCATTTACATTGGATCTTTTAACAAACATTCCTGGAGAAGCTGCTGTGTACCAGGAACAGGGCTGAGTGCAGGGTCTATGCCTTCCACATCTCTCTATGTGCTGATTCCTCCCAAATCTGCCTTTCTTTTCATCAACCTGTTCCTAAGCTCCCAATTCATCTTCCTCACTTTCTAACAGATTTCTATATGCTCAGCCCCTCCACCTGAATTCCCACACTGAGCTCATTATTTCCCCTGACACCTTCCCACCTCTCCCTATCCCCCGCACCCACCCCAGGGTCTTCTTTCCTTTGTGCCTTCCCTGTCCAGGTCGCAGCAGCACCACCCGCCGCGCTTGCCCTCTCCTTCCTGTCCATGCCCACTTCCTCATTCAGCTCCCCATTTCTCTGCTACGTTTGCTTCCCAACCAGTCCTTCTTCCTTTCTGTTTCTCTCTTCTCCACCCTTTGCAGAATCTTCTTAAAACTAGTCTGATCTGACCATTCTCATATTTAAAAACTACAGAAAACTCCCTTTTGACTATTAAATAAGTCCACATTGCTTGACACCACAAGAAGGCAGCTTATAGCCTGGCCATAGCTGCTTTTCTGCTTCATTTTCAAGCCTGCCTCTCTCCACCTCTCCTCGCTGCCTGGTGCTCCCCTAGGCAGAGTGACACAAGAGTGCTGGCCGTTTTCTTGGACCCCTCTGAAGTCTTCACTTGGCACATGTCTGCTTAGACTCATCTCTTTTTCTTCTCACCAACTTCTGGTGGTCCTTTAGAGCTCAGTTCAAATACAACCTTCTCTCTGCACCTTTTTCTGACATCTCCTGCCGCTGCACAGAAACTACTGTCTCCTCGTCTGTGTTTCCGTGACATCTTCTGCACATCTCTATTACGCTATTGATTGCACCATACCATAGTCTCTTACTGTCAACCTGTTGGTCTCCCATTCCTAGATTCACGGGCAGAGGTCCTATCTCATCTTTATACTCTGATACCTTGCACAGGACCTAAAACGAAAGTCTCAATAAATATTTTTAACTACATTTTCCTAAAACTATTTTAGAAAATATAGTTTTTCCTAAAAATCATATTTTTTAGGAAAGGTAGGCAAGACAGATAATATTATTTTACAAATAAGCAAATCAGAAAATTGTTCCTATTCATAAAACCAGCAAAGACAAATTTTAATCCACTACATGAAAGTGGATAGTCTAAGTGTAAGTCAGAGGACTGACAAGTAATGTCAGTGTTATTTTGCCACAGTAATTACTCTGGGAGATTTGCAAATGCAATTGCTATATGAAAAAAAATACATACAATATTGCATATTTTATGAATATTATGATTTTAATAGTAAGAAAAATGTTGGATGTTATATCAAAAGTAAAAAGTTAATTTTATCTTTTTGTAACTTGGTATTTCTTTTCTTTAAATTATATTTTTATTGTATTTATTTTGAACAATACAGTTGTTTTACTATTAGAGTTGTATTGGGAAAAGTAAAAATGTGAAAGGAGCTTTAAGTTAGAAGGTATTCATTCTAGATCAGTCTCTAATAAGTCACCATCAAGGGAATTCATTTTTTTTTATTTCAATAGGTTTTGGGGGAACAGCTGGTGTTTGGTTACATGACTAAGTAACTTGGAATTTCTTAACAAAAGAAATGAACCTTGTAATGCAGAACAACATGAATTAGGTTATGTTCCAGACTAATCTGATTTTCTATTTTAATAAGTGGAAGAGGCATAATAAACTACACATAAAAGTGTAAAATTTCTAAACCTGTAATGTGTCCTATTGGTACGTTCTATCATTATCCAAAATAAACATGAATCCAAAGGTGTGGTAATGTTGAATTCATATAGGTATGAATTTTAGAATTTTATGTCGTAATTTAACACTTTCAAGTCATTTCTCTTTTTGGAATGGTGAAAATGTTAAATACTTTTGCAACATAATTTTGAAAAATATAAATTCTCTAGCTTTAGTATAACCTACATCAGACAATTTTGTGTCACCAGGCGCTATACCAGGCAAAGGAGAGGTGACAAAGGAGAGGGAACACATGTGAAGGTCCTGACCTACTGCTCTTAACCAAACCATCTTCCATTAACCATAACCCAAATCAAAACCTACGAAAATGCCAAGTCCCATCATGATGGACATTTACTTAGGAATGTGATTGCTGTCCGGCGAGTTAGTGTGTATGGGGGTCTACTGAAGTCCTGCCATGTAAAGGCCTGAAATGTCTAGAGAGGGTGGAGGTAATCAAGACCATTCATGCTGCTAAGGAACTCCATGTGGAAGCAGGAGGGGAGGGATTTATTTTCGTAGCACAGTATAAGACTTCTAGCATGTGTTCAAATAGTTTTATATTAGAAACACTGAAAAAAACATTTAGCTTTTGGGTTTGCCCGAATCTGAAGAAAACATTTTGTGTGACTTTTTAAGCATATGCAAGTAAAACTTTAATAAATATTTCATGTGAGCAGTGTAAATATTTGATAATTTATTCATTATTCTTTTATTTAAAACTGAACCACGTTTATCTAAATTATATTAGTATTCAGCAGTAGAATATCCATGAATCATCTTTAAGTATGGCTCTATAATTATATTTTTAAATGTTAAATTATATCAAAACGTTATGTTTTCATTTATGTCTTTAGGCTTTTTTAATCATTATTGAGTCTAAAAGTTGTACAGTACAAACATACTGCTGTCATTTTATTAGCCAAAAATTGGTGGTGATCGTATAATATATTAACTTGTGATGTTTGGGATTTTTAGCAAACCTAATTTTCAAAGTATGATTCTATATAATTAATCATTTCAACATGCAAAGAAAAGACATATCAATTCCGTATAATTTAATTGGATATTCTATTGTTACTTTGTCCTGGAAATATTGGGCCTAATAAATCAGAAGAACAGGGAAGAGCAAGGCTAGTTCCTGATTATCTGCGGCAAGAAAAGGGGAAAGAGGGGCTTAGACATTAATAGGTGAATTAATGTCTAATTGACGGAGAACTTTTCTTTGAATCTGAAAGTTTCCCAGTTAAATCGAAGGGAAAATACTCCTAAAATCAGTACCTATTTTTTAGAGTTTGCTCTATGATGATTACAACATTTTAAGTTTTAAGTTTGGTAAACAACAATTGGCTTAAATGTTTATTCTCTATTTTTCCATTCATAAAACTTCCTTTTAAAAATAATTTTGATAATTTATCATGGATCTTAGTGAAAATATAAGCCTCAATACCATAAAAAACTTATTAGGAATGTCAAAATTACAATAATACAATAGTTTTGAGCATGTATGTTGATTCTCACTATTCCTAGATAAGGGTGTCGTGTGTATATATGTGTATATGCACATGCATGTTGATATATAACCCCCTACAGAAGAAATATTGAAAACTATTGCTTGTGTCATAAGGACTGTCAATATGAAGATATTGAAAAGCTTTAATTCATCAATGTCAGCTTGTCCTCGAATGACATATAAGTAACTTTTAGTAACTGAAACTGTGCAGTAAACACTGAAGCTATTTTTAAGGAATAAAGAGAGCCTGTTTACTTTAGGCATTATATCTTACAATAAAACTGAAGATAGCTCACTTTATTATATTTATCCTTAAATCTATTTTCCATTAAGATGTTAAAATGATATCAAGTCTACTTGTTTTTCCCTCTGAATATATATTATTTTCAATTAGATGGTGATAGAAAATAATTCATTGAATAGTTTCAATACCTTGGCTTGGAAAATGCCAAAACAGGTTGAGTTTATAACATAAAGTTGGCATAATGTGAATAAAAAGCATTGCCTCAGCCCTCCATCAAGAAAAGAAATTATAGAGATTAACAACCTGTTTTCAACTCTCAAATCTCTGTTCAAAATCTGTAGAACCGCCAAAGGGCAGCATCTAGACTTACGTGCTTAGACTGTAGGAGATAGTACACCCAGTAAGAAAAGTTGAGCTCTTTTCAATACTAGAGAGTTTTAGGATTGCATTTACCATGTACTTCCATTTTGGTCAATATTTTTAGTTTTTATAGTTTGGGTCCCAAGTGAGAAAGAAACAGGTTCCTAACTCTAATTATCCTTTCTTTAAAAAGTGCTTATTTATGGTCCTTGTAGGAAAGTATTGCCTCTTTGGGGTACAGACAACTGATAGGAGGGTGAAAGCCTTCAGGCACTGAGGACCAGGGAGGGAGGCTGCTGGTGAGAGAGATGGGGCCACCATCTCTGTAATCTGGCCTGGGCGTCTGGGGGAATCAACACAAGTACCTTCCTCCTTCTTAGCCAGTGAAGAAGGCCAGGACAACTCCGTTTTAAGAGGTTTAAACTCCTGGAGGTGGGTCAAATAAGAGTGTTTCTTCACCCTCACTGTGGCAATGGGCCAGTGGACCCTGCCTCACCCCACACGGAGGCAAGACTCCACTGGGAAAATGGGCTTCCTATGTCCCAGGCGGTGCTGTCCTCCCAGCCGTCCTCACAGGGATGGCAGGGCAGGGGAGATTGCCGTGGACCAGGACAGCACCAGGATAGGAAGGGAGGTTGGGCTAATCCAGGGACCTTCCTGTGTTATGTGGAAGCCACCTCCCTGCCACATGGGGTTGGGAGTCTAGGGGTTCCGTGAGGTTCCGTGAAATTCATAAGGGTCTGCAAGGTGGGCTGGCTGACTGTTGCCTGTCCAGAACGAGGTGACGGACAGTTCCCCTTGGCAAGCCCCAGCACCACCATAAGCTCTTGCTTCCAAGCAGCCCTGCTGTAGCTGCCTGGGCTGGGGCTGCACCCAGCCTCCAAGCACCACCAGACATCACTCAAGGTCTTTGTTATTTGGTGTGGCAAAGTCACTTATAAGTGTTAGTGTGTAACATACATAAGACTTTCTCAGCTGTAGGAAAGTCAAGCTACGGAAATTGAAGATCCAGCAGTTCATAGCTTTCTTTTACCTGGTATTCTGTGAGGCAGCAGACTCTGGCACCAGACTGCCTGGATTCTAACCCAAACAAGTTATCGCACCTCCCTGTGCCTCGGTCCCCTCATCTATGAAGTGGGGAATAACATAGTCTGCTTATCTCATTGGGTTGATATGTAAAGATTAAGAAGTTTATGTGAAAGTATCTGGAACAGCACCTGGCATATCATACATGCTACAGAAGTTTACCTTCTTAGTATACTTTTTGGATTCTCTATAGCAGCAGTCCCCAATCTTTTTGGCAGCAGGGACCAGTTTCATGGAAGACAAGTTTTCCATGGACCTGAGTGGGACGGATGGTTTTGTGATGAAACTGTTCCTCCTCAGATCATCAGACGTCAGTTAGATTCTCATAAGGAGCGCACAACCTAGATTCCTCGCACACACAGTTCACAATAGGGTTTGCACACCCATGAGAATCTAATACTGCCACTGACCTGACAGGAGGCAGAGGCTTGCTTACCTGTCACCCACCCTCCTGCTCTGTGGCCTGGTTCCTAACAGGCCACGGGCCGGTACCAGTCCATGGTCCAGGGGTTGAGGACCCCTGTTCTGTGGTATAGCATAATAGTGCATGTTTACCTTCTATGTACAATTTTAACATTTATTTCAAGGATGACAACAGCTGTTTTGTACTTGACCCTTGCTAAATCCACTTTTTGTATTAAAGTATTAAGTTATATGATGCAATTTTATCAAGACCCAATGGTGAGACAGAAACTAACCTCTTTAAGCACCCAGGTGATATGATGTAAGTGTTGAGAATTAGTAAATTGGAGAAGAGAGAAATAGAAGAGAGTTAATGAGCAATAAATGAATGGGAGTACATGTTTAATGAAAATAAACAGGGTGCAAAATGAGTACTGATGTCTTCTGGAAAGTGGTAGAAGAGACTTTAGAGCAGGGGCTAATCATCTGGGTTTTTGTCAGTGGATGCCTCTCGAGATGTTTCTGCACCCTCAAGACTCTGTCCATTGGCTGAGGTGTGCACATCTCACTCTCCTAAAGATAACTGGGAGCACGTCAAATGTCAGCCATCTGCATGCCAACAACTGTACAAGTTTTTCCTTTTCAAGGAGTTCTGGTAAATTATCTTTTAATGGTGATCATCAGCCACAATTGCCATTTTCTGATAAAATAAGCATATGCTGGCCAGGCTGCATAGTGTCATGAGAAACTGTAATGGCATCCGATCTCCTAATTCCAGTACTCAGTCTGGTTTGAAATTCCACATCTTGGCTGGGTACAGTGGCTCACGCCTATAATCTCAGCACTTTGGGAGGCCAAGGCAGGTGGATCACTTGGGGTCAGGAGTTCGAGACCAGCCTGGCCAACATGGGGAAACCCTGTCTCCACTAAAAATACAAAAATTAGCCAGGCATCATGGCACGCATCTGTAATCCCAGCTATTTGGAAGGCTGAGGCAGGAGAATCACTTGAACCTTGGAGGTGGAGGTCACAGTGAGCTGAGATTGTGCCATTGCACTCTGCATTCCAGCCTAGGTGACAGAGTAAGACTCCATGGAAGGAAGGGAGGGAGAGAGGGAGGGAGGGAGAGAGGGAGGGAGGGAGGGAGGGAGGGAGAGAGGGAGGGAGGGAGGGAGGGAAAGAAGGAAGGAAGGAAGGAAGGAAGGAAGGAAGGAAGGAAGGAAGGAAGGAAGGAAGGAAGGAAGGAAGGAAGGAAGGAAGGAGAGAAAAGAAAAGAGAAGGGAGGGAAGGGAGGCAAAAAAAGAAATTCCACATCTTGAGGCCAGGTGCTCACACCTGTAGTCTCAGCACTTTGGGAGGCTGAGGCGGGTGGATCACCTGAGGTCAGGAGTTTGAGAGCAGCCTGACCAACATGGAGAAACCCCGTCTCTACTAAAAATACAAAAAATTAGCCAGGCGGTTGGTGGGTGCCTGTAATCCCAGCTACTCGGGAGGCTGAGGGAGAAGAATTGCTTGAACCTGGGAGGCGAAGGTTGCAGGGAGGTGAAGGTTGCAGTGAGCCGAGACCGTGCCATTCCACTCCAGCCTGGGCAACAAGAGTGAAACCCTGTCTCAAAAAAAAAAAAAAAAAAAAAAAAGAAACTCCACATCATGAGATGTCGTTGAATAAGGTAACCTCTAAGATACCATCCAACTCTAAGATGTCTTGATTGGAAAGCTTGGAGAGAGTTTAAGGAAAAGCCACTGAAATTATTAAGAAGTTGAGAAATAAGACCCGAAAGGAAAGGTTATAGTTACTGGGATTTTTTTTTTAATCCTAAAAACAAAAATTAAGTAAAAGAGGGGGGCAGATTGCTGCAACAGCCCTCGAGCCTTTAAAAGGCTGTCACACTAAGATTGCTCACCAGCTGTTCTCCATCTCTACTGAGGCCAGGACCAGAGGAAGCAAGCTTCAACTGCAGTGTTTTGGATTTAGATTTGATATAAGGAAAAATTTCCTGAAAGCACACATTGTTAAACACTGAAAAGGGTCCTCAGGGGAGATTTGGGAATCTTTCTCTGGAGCTATTTGAAAACAGAATAGATTTTCATGTCTGACCTGCTTCACCATAGCCCTGTCCACACACAGGACAGAATGGGTGACCTTTCAGTGTTCTTGGCAGCACCATGTGGTCTTAAGAGCCTATGCACAAAGAGACTTGAGAAGGCTTAGTTCATCGTGATAATTAAATTGGACTTGAGCCTTCTAATCGGCCATAGATGAGATTATCTATTTTTTAATGGTGTTATTATCTGCCTAAATTATTTGTTGAATCTATAATTTGTTTCCTTGAGCAGATGAACCTTAAATATCTAATAAAATTTTCACAAATTGATTGCTTGGGAGAAAAGAAGGGATTTTTTTTCCTTGAACATAATTAATTCTTAACTTTTGAACTCTTCTGAAATGGCTCTTTTTTGATGAGCCTTTCCCTTGCCTAACGGAGCTGTCAGTCAGAGCGATGTCTTTGTCTTCTCTCTGCCTTGAGCAGTTACCTCCCTGCCAGCCAGCCAAGAAATCTACAGGCTCCCGTATTGGGATGTCAGAAAGGCATGCAAATCAGAGCCTGGTTCCCCCTCCTTAGCTGCCATTTTCTGACTTCAGCTGCTATTAATATGTGAGAGATACCAAACATACAATGAGTGCTACAAGCACCCGCTGCACCTCACTTGGCATTGCCGGGTATCATTATGTGGGAGCAGCACTGGGAAGATGTAGGTATTTGCCGGTCTTTGGTATTGCCTCTCCTTTTCAGACCTCACTGCTGAGGCACTGACTGCCTTGAATTTCTGGCCTGTCTCACCTATTTCCTGCCTCCCTACACACACAGACACTTCATTCAGGCTCACCCTAAAGTCAGGGCATCTGCCATGCTTGTACCTCATGAAAACAAGCTTGTCCTGTTTGCCCTCTGCCAGAGCACATTCTAGGGAAAATGCCTCAGGTGAAGGCATAATTGTGCTTTTCGAGATTTCAGAGGCTATGTGCAGCCAACTGGGGAGGACATATTTCGGCTCAGCAGACCTTTCAAGCACCCCTCAAATTGCAACTGCCTGACTTAATCTAAAGTCAGCCACGCTGCTTCCTGAGAAGCCCACAGCCACACGGGCCGCTACCCTCTCAGCCCCTCAAGACCTTGGGGGCCGTCAAGGTTCAGTCCACGCTCCTGCATTTTTCCAGTTTATGTTAGTAAAATGTTATACAAAATACATGGGTCAGTACTTTATGAATCTTTCCCTTGTGCTGGCATTCATGATGGGGAAATCTTACCTACTTTTGGAAATCGGGTTTTCATAATTTATGTTAAAATTAAGAAAATGGTTTAGGTAGGATTTTGTGTTCCCCTTTAAAGAAAAAAATGATGAGACCTACAAATAAATATAAGATGTTCTCTTTCGTTTTATTCGACCTCAAAGTGGGTTGGTTTCAAGTCCCAAACTTGTCATTTGGAAGCTGACAGATCATGTGAAGAGCAGTTTTAAAGAGAATATTCTAGAAAGTCATGGCTTTTGTTGACACTAAATCATTTTAGAAGTTCTTATTTCTGTTTCCTTCTCTGTGCAACTGGGTTAATTATATTTCTTTGCAGAGCACATTGAAAATGTATGTTAAAAACTGTTGGGTGCATTAAGTATTGTTCATTATTCTGCTTCTCAGTTCCTTGTCTTTAATGAGAAAATGGGGTGGGGGTGTTTAACAGTTCAACACTCTAGCTCCTGCTAGGAATAATTGTTTGATTTTTTTTTTTAATTGTTCGTAGCACGTCCTGAATTTGATTAATTTCTTTATATTCCATTTCTGTCTTTTCAAGACAGCAATTTCTTTGACTGAAAATATAACAAGGCATGATACTCATTCGCATAAAAAAATCTACCAAACCTCTTTTTATGTTGAAACTTGTTGTTTTTTGGAAAATGTTCTTCAAGGTCCAGCATTTGAGACCGAAACCATCCAATCCACCCCATCACAAAGCACTAATAAGTTCTCTGCAATCCTCACAGCTGCATCTCTAATGCCAGAGTAGCGGTTAAAGTCAATTCAGGTGGTGCCTGCACAGATCTTACAAGTTCAGAGAGTCTGAACAAAAGACAATGGCAACATTTCCATTATAGTGAGGGCTGAAGCACCTCTCAGGCTGAGATTGTAATGAACTCACCAGATGTACCAAGCCATTTAAAACAGCGAACTTCCCTGCACTGCTTGAGCGGTACTTGCTCTTACGAGACAGTAGGTCTGTCAGCTGCAGTCAGCACTCTGTGGTTTTTCTTTAGGTTGCTTTAAAAAGCCAGCCCTGTGGGGCATCTAGCAGCATCATGCTGTGTGTGCACGCGCGCGTGTGTGTGTGCGCGCGCGTGTGTGATGCATCATGCTGTGTGTGTGTGCATGTGTGTGTGATGTTCTGATCCAAGATGTAGGTCCCCCTTTGTCCAAAGAAGACTTTAAAGAAAGTTAAACTCAGTATATGACAGGACTTCAACAAAAGTTAAAACGGAACAGTGATGAGTAAAATGAGTAGGAGGAAGTATTTATTACTCGATGTATAGGATGAGCATAAATTTAGTTCTGAGTTTCCTGGCAGTAAAGCAAACCAGTGTTAGGTTATGTAATTATTGTTACATGATAAAAGAAAGCAACAAATTTATCTGGAAAGACAGACATTTTCCCAGCAGAAAATTCCAGGCTGAACTTATTTCCCAAGATCTTCTATGAGAGCCACTTAAATAACTGCTGAGTGTCTTCAGCTGACATAGAAGTACTCTTCACATGGATGTTTTAAATACTCGCCAGAGGAAGACAAAAAATGGAATATTTAGAGAAGACTGTTCTGAAGGAGCAAATATGGTCCCAGTGAGTCTGTTTTACTGCTTTTACAAAAAGCTAACAGCTAGCCTCCAAGAAAGGGGTGTGAATGTGTCCATTGGGTTGTAACATCCTTTGGACCTGCTGGTTTATAGCCGGCTCACTGTTGCGTTCTCTAACTTACTGAAGCAACCTTCTGGTTGCTGATTAAGGAAGGATGCTAATCTGAAGGAGGAAGGCTTGGCATTCTGTTTTGAAATTGAGGAGCCCAATCTCCAGAAGGAGGTTCAATCCACCTCTTCACAGAGCCGGGCTTTGAGGGCTTTCAAGAAGGGCCAGTTTTTCTTAGAAGAAAAGTCTACTCACAGTTTTAGATGGATATTGGGATCCCAGAGCATGGAAGAAACTTTGAATTTTGAATCAAATATTTGTAATAGAAAGTTTGCATTAAATGCCAGGAGGGACCAGGCAGGAAATAAGTGAGCTAGGCAGCCTGGTACACAGGTCTTCTTTTGTGTCAGTGCTGGGCTGGTGAAGTGAAGGGCACATGCTCAGGCTGAAGTGCTCACCACCACTCAGCCCTGGCTGATGCTGCCACATGTGAACAGAGGCCCAGTATTGCCCGATCCTCCAGATTTTCAGGAGAGGCTGGAAATCTTGATTTTACGTAACATCTGATCAATTAGAAAGATGGGCTGAAAAAAAATTCTTTTTTTTGCACTTTTGCAGGCCAAACCAAACACATCTATTATCTAATTTCAGCTTAAGGGTTTTGAGTTTGCAGCCTCTAAGTCAAGGCCTTACTGTCCTACTGTCTTTACCATAAAGTGGCCTCAGATTGGCCCAATAGAATTTCAGACTTTTAGCAGAACTGAATCTTGATTTTAAAAAATGGTTAAAAATGCTTTCCCAATGCGCTGATTAAACTGACCTAGTAAGTGGGAATGACCACTTTTTCTGATTTAATTGGTTAAAGGCTTTTTTCCTGCCTGAGTGATTCTCATTCCAGAATAGTTGATGTTAAGCTGGTTTCTTGCAATAATTATTCAGCAAGTGCACTCCATTTCTTAGATTAGTACATTTATGGGCCAGCATCAGGAGTAATCACATCTATTTAATCAAATGCCACAGTCTGAAGTCTATGTTTATAGGCAACCTGGTATGCTACATGATGCTGATTCTGAGATGTGTGATTAAGGCATAGTTTTGGAGAAGTGTTCATTTAATGGTGTACTCAAGTGGTTGAGTTATATGACTGTTTATATGTGTCTGGTCATCTCTAAGCAAGCAGGAGTAACAAAAATATTAAAAGTATTGAATTGTTATATGCCATGCATTGTGCAGAACACTATGTATTACCTCATTTAACCTTTACAAAGCTCTTTGAGTTAGATATTATCATTATCATCATCACCGTTCCTACTTTACAAACATGGGTACTCTGAGATGTTAAGTGCCTTCAATAACTGGCCCTAGGTTCCAGAGTTAGTACGTAGTGGAGCTCATATGCACACCCAGGAGGTCTGGCTCACATCGTTGCTCTCTCCCTGCCCAGAGCCCAGTTCTGTACCAACATAACTTTTTTTTTTGAGTGTTAGAAAACAAGTGTTATTTGGGGACACCACAGTCCCTTGAAAGTCTAATGACAAAAAAGGACAGAATGCAAAGGCAGCAAGGAATGTGCTTGTGTCTCTACCCCTGTTTTCCCTCTTCTTCCTCATCTTAGGCATTCAGATATGTGGTATGAAAAAATCTTCTGAAATGTACAGTACCTATGGGCCGAATCACATAACAAGCCTAATGCTCCCACTGAGACTCAGGGCTCACAATTCTTTATCAAAAATGACAACTGGAAGCAAACCTGTCCTGAATTTTCTTAGTTTAGGGGCACATATTTCCTATTCCTTTCTAGACAAAGGGAGGAGACCAACCTGCAGCTTGTAAGCCGGACTGAATATTGGTTAATGTGGCAGAGGTATGGTTTTTAATAGTTGAGTGCAGGGAGATTAATACAGTATTGCTAATTTGCTTAGTATCCAGTGTCTTCTGTAATTATTAATATCATCAGAGTTGAGTACTGTTTTTATTAGGAGGGACCTTCTATCAAAGACCTACTCTAAAATACAACTTCCTTTTTATTATTCATGGTTAAATCAATGATCGCTATTTGGCAGAGGTTCAAAACTATCCCTGTTAACTTGTTTTTAATGGTATTTGATTTATGTGTGTGCCCAAACCTCCCACATGTGTGTGGATGTATATTTACTAATTGCAGCTATATGCATTTAAATGCAGTGTTATTGCTAGAAAATGAAGCATAAAGCATGAGCAGTGTATAATTATTAAGGAGATGAAATTATAGCCTTTAACTCCTTCAAGAACAGGGATTTTTATAACACAGCTTTGATTGTTTTTTTATTTCAGATGAGCAAAGTTCCTGGATACTTTTGGTGATCAGTTTCTTACCTTTCTAATTGTAAAATTCTTCCCTGTGGCAGATGTAAATGAATTAGCACATTGGTTTGTCTATTAACATATGGTTTTTCTTTGGGCTCATGCTGCCCTCCCAACTAGGAGGCAGGTGGACACCTCAGAACAAGATTGAAGCCCTTGGAGAATTCCCTCAATGAGAGAATGTCGGTTGCTTGGCTTACTTTTCTAAGCTGACTTAATAAACAAAGAAGACAATAGCACCTAATACCCATGATGTAACTTATTCAACATTGAATGCATTTGTGTGTATACTTGTAATTGTCCTGTGGAATGCTTGCCATTCATGATATCTGAATTTTCTTTTAGACAATCCATGGACACAAGGGACCAATCACTGCAGTGGCTTTTGCTCCTGATGGAAGATACCTTGCCACCTACTCAAACACTGACAGCCACATTTCTTTTTGGCAGGTAAGGGTAGATGCTCCAGGGTCTTAAAGCGTATACCGCGTGATACGGCTTTGGTAGTAAGCCTTCCTGTTGAGCCTACCTGCCGGCCCTCCTTCCTGTCCTCCCTCCCTCCTTGCAGCAAACATCCAGTCTGTATTGATTGCTGATGATGTGCCAGGCACTAGCATGCAGGGTGCTGAGAATACAATTAGCAGTCTGGAAAGAGGGACATCTGCTCTCACGGAGCTTGCAGTCTGAAGTAGACATACATAAATAAGCAAGCAGTTATGGTCCCAGGGGAGCCTGAGAATAAGGCTGTGGGAAGGCTTTTCAGAGGAAGTGACACCTAAGCTGAGGCTTGAGTGGTGTGGAAGAAGGGCTGGGTGTTCAGGGTTGGTCAGGAGGTGTGGGTGGTTAAGAAGGGGACACAGGTGCACGAGTTGCCGTGAGCAAGGGCCGGCATGTTTGAGGGCCTGGCCCGAGAGGAATCAGGCAGGAGAAGCCTCACTGGCTTCACCTATTCATTTACACAAGGTCCCTGGGTCTGGGACTGTAACAGGGCGTAAGGCATAGTATAATAAGGTGTTTTCCTAGTGTTCACCTCATGTCCCTTTTATACTTATCTCATTTTTCTTTGCATTCTGAATTTCCCGCATAATACTCATAATTCTCAAACTGTTCAAAACATTTCTTAAGATCTCGAATAGTCTTTGGTAAGCAGTTCATGAGAATGCCTATGTTTAATTCTGAATAAAATGAACACTGATTTTGAGAAACTAATTTTGGTAATAGAATATGTTTTCTCCTCACTGCTTAATTGCTATCCCATCTTCTTTTTAATTACCTTACTCTTTTAGTCCCGAAAATTACCAAGAAATTAAACATTACCAACACCCCCAAAAAAGTTAATTTAAAATTTTGTTGTTTTCTTTATTTTCTTAGGATGCCAGTGTGTTTTATGAGATTCAGTTTATTGCTTTGAAAACTAAAACAAAACAAAATAAAAGTTTAAACAAGGCTTCAGCAAAAAATCAATAGGTAATAAAATGTAAAATGGATACAATAAATTACTTAATTAACAACATGCTATTAAAGCATGACAACTTCAAAATCTGTCACAGACTTCTTCTACCTTTATGTAATTTAGTTTTCCAGTTTATTTTCTCATTAGCCTTTCTTCCAAAATATGTCTCCAACATCTTAATTCGCTCATATTAAACTCTCTTTATCAGAGATCTCACCCAGCCCTCATTTCCCAGTGAATAACCACAGCACTGGTGTTTTCCTCTCCTGAAATTCCACAGTGATTCCGTTAGGTGTCCAGAAACTGGGCTTTTGCAGCAGTGCTTCTTTAAGGCGTTTGCCTACTGATTTTTTTTTTCCCTCCCTACTGATGTCTAACTCAGTGGCCTCTATTACGTCAGCTGTACCTTGATACAAATTTTCTTTTATTTCCTGTTCTCTTGGGATCTTGGAGGAATATTTATATAAAGCTCCACTCATTCCACATTTCCTGGGTGTCTGAGTGATGGCCTGTGCATTAGAGACACAGAGGTCAGTAAGTCATGGGTCCATGCTTGCCAGAAACCTGTGTTCTGTGCAGGGTTTCTTCTTTGGAATAAACAAACAAAACACCTCTTTTTTCCAACTTTCTTTCTGCTAAGAAAACATAATTTGTTATATAAGAAATACCTCACATATTAGCCAGATTTGAAACTTTTTCCAGTATTTTCAGGAGTATTTTAAATGGAATTTTCTAAATGGTAACTTATCTTTTTTCCCTTCGATCTTCAAGGTTTTATTTGGATATGTTCATCCCTTCGTTGAATATTTTTCTATTTATATCAAAATTACTGCCCAGGTCACTGATGGGATTATGGGTAACATCCTTTTCACTTAGAGATCAAGCTCGTGTATTGGATGGCATCCTCTTCCGTTTCACTTACAGACCAAGCTCATTTATTAGATGGCTTCCTTTTCAGATAACATCTTTTCATCTTCCAGTTCCTCTCTGAAGCCTCCTGCTGTTGACCCTGGGCTTTGCCAAGCACACTCACATCTGTGTGCCTGGACACGTGGCTTTGCACACAGTGGGGCTGCAGCACATGTCCTTAGTCCAGAAGCTCACCTACTACTCCAAGGGCTGCTTCCTAACAAACTCTGCACATGCCAGAGCCAAAGCAGCCCAGGCAACACCCAGGTCATTCTTGCCTCTAAAACCAATGTCGGAATTTAAAATACAGCCCATTTCTTGATGTTTATGTTACACCAAACTCAGACTTGAAATTTTAATGGAAGACACAAAAACAAGTCCTTTCAGCTTTCTCAGGAAAATGCAATGAAATCTCTTCCAGAAGTGTAGTTGTCTTATTTGAATTAAAAAGAGTTCAAAAAACAGTATTAGATCTACCACTGCTCTCCCCAAATGGACTTTGCTGATTTATTTAGATGCATGTTTCGTTGTAATGATGTAGGAGAATACTTTTATATTATTCCAGTAAGTGTACTGTAATATATTTTGAAAACTTAATGAAGTCTTATTAATACAGAACCTTACTAAAGCTATCAGCTATTAAAATCTTTGCTGAGAAATGAGTGTTAATGAGAAATATTGGTTGGATAATTACTCAAGTGAGACTTAGGAAGGTCTGTGTCCTGCATTACTTACATTGGGAATAGTATTAAAACATTTCCTGTTGTGATGAATTATATCTGTGTTTCTGTGTGTTGAGAAAATAATCTTCACAGAACCAGTTTTGTGAAGCATTTATTTTTGACGGGAATAAAAAAGCCAAAGTTACATTTGAGTGAATTTACATTCTCATCTGTCAAATGATGTAATTTGGCAGTCATTCAAGCCCTTTGATTTTCTAACCCCACCTAATTTGAATATTTCACTTCTCTGTATCCATTGATATTTGAGCAAGAGGAGGAGTTTGGTAATGAAATACAGTCACAATTCTCTCACCCAAAGCTTACCACCACTGTCCAGCAAATATCCTGTTTCAGAAATGCTGATAATAAGTTAGGTAGATACTGGTTTCATTTATTTTAATTTACTCCATTGTATAGTAGAATACTATTCAGCCATTGAAAAGGAATAGTGTAAATCTGTAGTCATTAACAAGAGAAGATTGCCATCAACATTTTGTTGAACAAAAAAGCAAATTCTGAAACTACATGTTAATATAAGCTTGTTTATATAAAATTTATTAAATCTGCTTATCTTCATCTTTATGTACATGTGGAGGTCTGGAACGTTGTTTACCAACATTTTATCAGTGACTGTCTTTGGGAAAAGATATTTCAGGGGTTTTTTGCTTTCCTTTTTGTACTTTTCTTTATTATTTGAATTTTCCACAATGAGTATTTACTATCTTTGCAATCAGGAAAAAATGAATGTTACCGAATCTCATAATTCCACATAGTTTGCATTCATTCAGGGCTCAAGATGTCCTTACCTGAGCATCATTTGTCACCGTCGCTGGTCAAGAAAACATTAATATTGAATAACAAAATTGTTAGTTGTTTCAGAGAGAGTCATTTGCCTGAGTTTATTGGAAAAACTAATACCCTTCCTATAATACTTCAGATTCATGCCAAATTTGAAGAGGTCATAGGGAAAGGATGATCTGAGCAATCAATTTTAGTGAACATGGGGGTCTTTACTGTACCACATGTATGCAACTATGACGGTTATGTTCCTTATAGAATTTCACGTATCCCTATTCTCAGGCAGGAAGGCTATTTGATCCAACCAAAGGCATTTATCAAAGTAGGGGTGGCTCAGGTTATAAGAGGAACCCAGTTGTAATGGCCTTTTCTAAAATCTTTACATCTAGAGTATTCCCATGAGATATTCTCTCCCTTTTCATGTTTAGCTCTCAACCCATTTTTTTTTTTTTTTTTTTTTTTTTTTGAGGCGGATTCTTGCTCTGTCGCCCAGGCTGGAGTGCAGTGGCACGATCTTGGCTCACTGCAACCTCCGCCTCCCGGGTTCAAGCGATTCTCCTGCCTCAGCCTCCTGAGTAGCTGGGATTATAGGAGCCCGCCACCACGCCCGGCTAATTTTTGTATTTTTAGTAGAGATGGGGTTTCACCATGTTGGCCAGGCTGGTCTAGAACTCCTGACCTTATGATCCACCCACCTCGGCCTCCCAAAGTGCTGGGATTACAGGCATGAGCCACCGTGCCCGGCCTCAACCCATTTTTTGTTCGTGGCTAAATTTGAAGAGAGGAATTAAAAATAAGGAAGTGTCTGAGCATTATATGCCCGTTGCATCTTGAGTTACCAGCAGAAGTCAAGCTTCGTACATATATTCATAGAAAATCTATAAAGAATGAAAAATACCTTGTAGTTATTTATCAACTGAGAAATTAGATTTTTTTCTAAAACACACTATGCCTGTTGAGGCCAGTTAATGTTAACCAGCAATCTTCTGGGTCATGTGGATCTATCAAGTCAAGCTCACCATCATTATTTATATTTTAACTATTTGGGAACATCCAAGAAAGCAATAAGGCATTGATTTTTATCTTTTGGGAAGTTTTTGGGAAAAGGAGAGAAGGAAGCAAAGAAACAGGCTGCTGGAAGGGTGACAGTAAGGAACTGCCTGGCTGGAAACAGGAACCAAACTTTAACAGAAAGAGTTAACAATAACCATACATTTGGTTTTAAAATGTGACCTCGTACACTAGTGATTTTTTTTTCACCTCTGTGTTGTGTTCGGCACTATTATTAATGCAGGAAAATCAGTAACATTAGTCATCTTAAAAGGGTTATTACTCAAGATGATTGAAATTGTGAAAATGTCAGTGGAGCCTGCACGCACTCTGCTAGAGATGCCATGATTTACGCCCTCTGACACCATCCTGCTGCTGAGGAGGGCTGGAAAAACGAATGGCTTGTGTTTTGCAGTGATCCACATGCAGGGGATGATGTCAGTGATAACACATCTTAAATGTCCTAGGATTTGCCAGTTTCATGGCCCCGCCGTTGGTAGATGTTGGATCATAATCTGCATGCTTCATGCAAATCTCTAGGAAGTCTTACACATTGAGATGGAGGTTATACTGGAGAGAAGCATTGGAAATGAAAATTAGTACAAAGAAAAAGTATTATTTCTGAGACTTCTTTCCAGATTTTCAGTATTCTTTCCATGTGACATTATAATAGCACATATGATGCGAAAATATTTTAAGTAATATTTAGAATCTAGAGAAATCTTCAGACTCAGTTGCTTAGGAAACAGTTCACGTAGACAACTACTATCAATATTTAGTACTTCAACCTGAATGCATAGTTGTTCATGATTCATAATTTCCATGTTATTTTTCATTTATGTGAATGGATTAAGAAAAGCTAAAATTTAAATCCTGAAAAACTGCAGAAATCATCAATTGATAAAAAGGTATTGTCAATAAAATATTAAGAGCAGACTCTCCTTCGTATAATAGCAAAACAGTGAGGCACAGACACAGTGTTGAGATGAAATTGATTCTGGTTCTGCACTTTATAATAAGCAAGAGCTTCCCAGAAAGCGAGTTTTTAAAAAGCAAGTGAGGAGTGAAGGTATTAGTAGGTGGGAAATGGGGGTGGAAGGGAGTCTTGAGCTTTATTTGATCCAGTAAACTGTCACTCTGTCTACTGCTTAACCTTGCTTCCTTTTCTTGAACTAATTCCAAATCCCAAAACTTGTCTTCGCTGACTCATCCATCAGGGAATGCAGTTAGCATTGTGGTAAAGAACATGAAAGTCTTCAGTTTCAGATATCCACAATGTCCAAATGCCTGTGTTGTTTAAATGAACCATTTTATTAAGAGCTATAATTTAGCTCTCTTCCTAAAGATCCACGGACTCTCCTGTTGTCAGGTTCTACCCCCATGAAATTCCTCTAGATTTCTGCATTTACTGTAGCAGCATCAGAACAATTCCAAGCACACCGTAAGGAACTTTTGAGAGGTTAAGAACAAGCTCAGGTGAAGGAGAATAACCATGATGGAGGAAAAAGTGGCCAGAAGAGATCGACCCAATCTCTGTGATAGGGAAAGGGAGAGGGCTGTTCAGGTGACACATGTGCTCTCCTGTCCCTCCAGATGAACACGTCACTGCTGGGAAGCATCGGCATGCTGAACTCGGCACCTCAGCTGCGCTGCATTAAAACCTACCAGGTGCCCCCTGTGCAGCCCGCGTCACCCGGCTCCCACAACGCCCTCAAGCTGGCCCGGCTCATCTGGACTTCCAACCGCAACGTCATCCTCATGGCCCATGATGGGAAGGAGCACCGCTTCATGGTCTAATGCTGCTGCCTGCCACCGTGACTGCGTTTTAGCTCTCTCAATTCTCCAAGCCAATGTTGCCCTGTCCTTCCTCCCACCAGATTGTTCCCAGGGGCCTGCCCACCCCAGTGCCGTCCAGGGGTGCGGCCAGGTCTTGTCACTTGTGCATGCTTCTCAGGGGCAGACCCTGCTCGTGCTGTCTGTCGATTCAGAGGCACGCACACACGCTCTGCACGATGTGGCCATCCTGTCACCAGGTAGTTTTTCCCTGCCAGAGATGGGAGCGGAAAGCCAGCGGTTCTTGGGAACGCTCTTGTTGCTTGGTGCAACAGAAGCACAAAAATCAATAAACACTGTGATTGCACTCCCAGCCCAGATCAGCATTTTAGCCATCTCAACCCCACCTCTGAAGTGCTGCTTGAATCTGGCCGTTCTGACCCTGGGTGTTGAGGTCATGTGGTGTAGTCCTCATGATTGAAATGATTGCCCTTTGAATTTCCTAAAATATTGTTTACCAAAAAGATTCTGTGTTTACATGTTCTTTTCTTCTGGTGATTGCTAGGAAATTACTCAATCCAATTTCCTAGGGTTTAGCTACCACCTTCTTTATCAACAGCTAACCAGATTGAGATTCATGAGAAATTATATACACACACAAAAATATTTTTCTTGTAGAAAATAGTTTTCCAGACACTTAGCCTTCCGAAGTGCTCATCTCTTGCTTAAATGATAGTGTATTTAGTAGTTTAAAATAAAAATAATCACTCCTTATGATCTAGTTAATGTAATTATCCAGTCACTGTAACTAATCTCTTGAGGGGACTTTTGTGATAAAGAGCCAAGTTCGGAAGCATAGCGTGTACCGGAAATGAAGACTCCCCATCCACTGCTACAGATCCTGTTGAAGAAAGAGCTTACCCCTTTCCCCCAGAAGCCTCACAATCCTGTAGTTCCCATATGTGTGGCATATGTCAGTTATGAAATTATTATAATTCAGCCTTCAAACTACTACTGATCAACTAAAGGAAAGCTAATAAGGTATTTCTTTTAAACAAGTATTCTGGAAAAGTAATAACTATGGCACAAATGTTCAGGAGT
This sequence comes from Macaca mulatta, assembly GCF_049350105.2. NCBI lineage: Eukaryota > Metazoa > Chordata > Mammalia > Primates > Cercopithecidae > Macaca > Macaca mulatta. Next base: position 23,966,701 of record NC_133423.1, on the reverse strand, counting down.
GTATATAACAATGTGTGGGCTCTCAGTTAATTTATTTGAGCAGACATTGCAATGAGGGTATTCATTATGCTTCTAAGTAAGCTTTAACTAACTATATCACTTTCTTCTTACATCAGATTGTGCTGGTTTTAGCTCATAATAATGAAAAAATAGAATAATATTTTGTATGAACTGTTTCTAACAAACCTTGATCTGTATATACTTGTGGGGGGTTGTTTGGTTGCCTAATTGTTGATTGGTCCGTTCTTTGGGCAAAATCATTTATTAAATGCAAAAATAGAAAGTTACTTGTTAAATTCAGAGAAAATATGTGAAGTTTACAAAGGAACCAAAATGATAATGGAAGAATTTAGTCTTAAAAGTTTAGGTTGTAAGAGTTTATCTAATATACAAAAATGTAGGATCAAGGTCTAGGAACAAACATTGGTTATTTCACTGAAACAGATTTTTAAAGAACATGTTAAGAAATTAAAACCACTAGAACATCTCTTTCATATTGATATGATGTTATTTCCATTGATGGCAAATCTATACTGTTCCTTGATTTTAGAGTTGGGTATTCTTTCAAAAGTGAATTTAGGCACATGCATGTACATTGTATTTATAAAGATTATATATGTAGTTTCCAAGGAAGAAACAAAGACCTATACAGTGTAGACTTTATTTGTTTGGTGAACGTGCTGTTGTGTTTGGTATAGCTAGAGAAATGTAAGGTAAACTAAAAGGCTCACTTTGTTTTCCAGTGGGCCCACAGTCTTCTCTATACCCAACATATGTTTACTTTATGAACTTAAATGGAAATTAATTTATTGTAGACTACATCTCTATTTGGAATGATGAGGTAAATGTATACCTTAGCATTTTGTTTAACAAAAATGTTCTGTGTATCAAGAAAGAGGTGTGGGAGCGGTAGGCAGCCTGCCGCCAACACACAGATGGCTCCCACCACTACGAAGGTTGAGAGCAAAGCCAGGAGGCCCAGAGGAGCAACAGCCCTGGGCCACGAGTGTGGGTCGGCCTTTCAAGTGCTCTGTATGCACAGACAACCAAGGCCAGTAGAAAGCTATGGCTGCAAAACCCTGGGGTGGATGATGTTTGATGATTAGACAGTCATCTCTAACTATTAAATATCTGCATTCTTGTTAACATAAATCTCTCCTTGGCTATTTTAATAGCCACAGTCCCAAACTTCATCCCAGCTTAGATTTCTCAGCACTGAGGTAAACTCTGCATTTTCATCCCAGCGTACACCTTTAATGTTTTATTGATTTCATTGGCACTGTATTTGGACCTGTCCTTGTATATGTAGAGACATATGTGGCTTCATTGGTAATTTACAAGCAAAAGATGACATGACGTCACACCTGTATGAAAATGTGATGATTGAACTCCCTGTGTATAGTGAGCGAATTAAAATGTCTGCCTCTCCAGACATTTCTTAATGATTCCACTTAATAGATTCTATGTATGCTGAATGTTCCTGTGTACATACGTGTGTTAAATAAAACAATTGTATTGAAAACTGTTTTTCTCACATTATTACCTTTTCCAGTGTTCACTCATCTTAAACACCCTCAGTTGAAATCCGTATGCTCCCCTCGCCCTGCTGCCTCTAATCATTCATTTCCCTGGAGAGCTGGCTTGGGAAAGGCAACTTATTCCCAGAGGACAGTAGAGCAGAAGTGCAGCGAGAAACTCTCCCTCCAGAAACTCAGTGGCACCCTCTGTGGTTTGGGCAAGGGAGTTGCATGCCTGTTGCTTTATCTCCACCCTACATGCTCCCAAATGACTGTTAATGGCACCAAATCATATCTTGTCAGATTGGATGGCATGGGTTGGCTGCCTCTTGGGAGCTAGGCTGAGATCATTAAGTTCACTGCATTTCATACTCAGTTTGGAGTTGAATTTGAATCCCTGAGGTAAAGGGTATAATTGGTTTTCGGAAAAATCAAGAATAATAAAGTAGGTCCTTATTGCTCATAGAGGGTTATGTGTAAGTAGTGAATGTACTTCTTTTCTCTTAATTATTTCAGATAAGAACACAAAAGCTTGAATTGAGTCAATCATCATGTAACAGTATAATTTTCTATAAGAATTCGGTGAACATTTCAGGACTGGTCTGAGGCATCTTTGGCCCTATCAAATGCCCACTGTGGGCCCCAGGAAATGTTTTAACATCTCAGGACTTAAATGCATTCTTATAGGGAAAATAGGGGCAGTAACAGTTCTGTATGATCAGTGATCACATAAACTGATCAAATGTGGAAAGGGCATGACATTAATAGGAAGGTAAAGCCAAGCAGTGCTGGGTGAACTTTCACCTTTCACCCCTTTGGCTGACTGACAGAGCTGAGTGTTGAAGAAAATCAATACTTTGGAGCCAGGAGGGAAATATTTCCACCCTCTAACTAGAGAATGTATTTTGACAAGGCCAAGATAATCCAAGCTGCACAGGAGAAAGAGAAAAGAAGACTCATTTTTAAAGCCTGACACTTCAAGGTGTTTTTGTGCAATGGTTTAGAGATCGTCAATACATACAAATACCAAAGGTCAAAAAGAAAAGCCAGAAGAATTTCAAAAATTAGATGTTCAGTTCTTTTTGCTGTTTACAAAAAAAAAAAAAAAAAAAAAAGGAAGGACTACAGAGAGTTTTGTGCTTATAATTGTCCTTTTAATGAACCAGGCTCACAATTGTGTGAGCATTGAGGTGATCATCCCTCTTTAGTCAAAACTAATATTTTGTAGCAGCAGAACTGTGAATATTGAATGCTCAAAAAGCATTCAGACTTCCTGCTTCTGTACACCTTTTGGCTACAAATTGTTTTGTTTTGTTTTGTTTTTTTGAGTGGTTACATTGTTTTGTGCTAACATCTCAGAATTTGGTTTTGCAATTCTTGTTGATTCTGCCGTAATGGCATTGTAAATCCTGGATCCTTCTTCACATTCGGTTCATTCCTTTGCATGAGAAAAGAGTTCTTCTACCTAGAACTTAATGTTTTTCTAGTTTCCCAAGTCCCTTTAAGCAAATTACTTATGAAGATATTCTAATTAATGCCTCTCTGAATGAGAGGTTTATGCACCTCTAGGAAGATGGTAAACAATTCATTCTTACCAGCAAGATTAGAGCCATTCATTCTGTAGACAAATACCTCCATCAAGTGGATATAGATTCTTTGCTTTCCTACTGATAAGAAAACTAAGAAGCCAGTGGTGTCCATACCTTCCAGACAAGCTCAGAAGGACAAAGGAATCTTAAGTATCTAAAGTACACCATCAGGCCTGCTGTAAACATGTGCTAATTAAACAGTATTAAAAATACAGTGAAAATATAGCTTCTGTTTATATACCTTCTTACTCATTAATAAATCCCATTCTATTCTGAGGCGACAGATCAGGCTGGAAATTTTTGTTTTGTTTCAAAAAGAGAATGCAGCCCGCCAAACCTCCTTAATACTCTGAGATTTCCCAGAGAAGGCCAGGAGTCTAGCACTGCTTGGATTGTAGGGGTATGAAGTAAATATGTGCTGCATTTGTGAAATCCATTGTATTGCACCTGTCAAATGCTTAGAAGAGTGGCACATAGGAAGCACTCAATAGATGTAAGCTAATATTTTTAGGAGACAGGAGTCCTTATTGAGCATGGATAAACAAGATGACCTGTGTTCTTTGGAAAACTGTTGGATTTTTGTTGTATGTTTTCATCTCTATGTGGACTCCACAAGTAGATCTGGACATCCTATCCAAAGGAGGGCTCCTGTGGTTCTGTTTGTATTCCCCACCTGCTTTGCCATATTGCTACGTGTTACACCCCGCTTCTCACCAAAATATGTAGACATGAAGAATTGCCAAAATACATGCCAGCAGAGGAAACTGGTTGGTTGTGGCTGAAGTTGTCACCAGAACAAGCATTCTAACAGCTGTGTGCTGAGTCCTTCTTAAAGATTGCTTCCCAGCCAAAGAGAACTGTCTCACCCTGGGTCATGCTTCCTTTCCTGGGGGGCAGACACATCCCATGATGGGTCAGGAAAGAGGTTTAAAGACCCAGCCCCGGCCCGGGTGTGGTGAGTCACACCTGTAATCCCAGCACTTTGGGAGGCCGAGGCTGGGAGGATCACTTGAGGTCAGGAGTTCAAGACCAGTCTGACCAACATGGTGAAACCCCATCTGTACTGAAAATACAAACATTAGCTGGGCGGGGTGGTGGGCACCTGTAATCCCAGCTACTCAGAAGGCTGAGGCAGGAGAATCACTTGAACCCAGGAGGTGGAGGTTGCAGCAAGCTGAGATCGTGCCACTGCACTCCAGCCTGGGTGACAGAGTGAGACTCAGCAAGTCGTAAGGAAGGTGAGTCTCCGCCTCAAAAATAAATAAATAAATAAATAAATAAATAAATAAATAAATAAATAAAAAGACCCAGGCCCGAGCTCGATTTCAAAACCACTTAGAAAGGCCATCCCAGCTCCAGAACTCCCTTGCACACTGACTGAAGGCTTCACTGAACTGCATCCCAGCTCAACCTCTTTCTCTGCCCAGACCTGGGCATTTCCCTACAGATGCTGATCCCAAGAACACTGTTCCATAAACTTCCTATGGGCAGACCTCTCTCACACACAGTCTGCATCCCAGAGAACCCACCAGGAGTGGCTCAAGAAAGCAGATTCTAAAACGGAGTTTGGGAGCTGAGCCACCCATTGAACCACGGCAAGAAGGACCCATCACTGGGGGTGGGCCCTCATGGACAGCCTCTGGCGTCTTGGCTGCACAATTGTTAAAACTTTCCTTGGTGATGCTTCTATGGCATGCTGTTGGAGGGCGATGTGCTGGAGGGTACCGCATGGCAGCAATTGAAAAATAAGGGAAAGGAACAATTGTAAAGGCAATGGACTTGGATGACTGTTGTGGAGTGCTCTGGAAAAAGACAATGAAAAGTTGAAGGGTGATTAATCACCCACTAGAGGCTAAATGTGAAAGCCAGAGAGACTGCTGAGCAACAACTAAGCTTCATCTCCTACAGCCAAAAATGAGCAGCCTCAGCCCATGGAGAAGCACAGCTCCAGAGGTTGAAGTCACCTCTGAAAATCTGCCGCCCCAGGGTCAGAGCCCTGACGGAGGTGAACGGGGCTCTCTGGGTTGATGCACTTGAACAATCTTGAACCCCCAATTCCAGCAAACCCTCTTCGGGCCTGCCTACATGGCCAGTTCCTCCCTGTTCAAAGCCGGCGCCCCTCGTCCTTTGCTTAAAGATAATGCAGAGGCTTCTCCCGTGCAGAAGTACACATACCCCCCACCAGAGTGACTTGGGTTAAGTCATGGTGCAACCTGGCTGCCAAAGCGCTGGACCTGCTGGGAGAGGGAAAGAACCATCTGCCATAGGAGCTGTAGCTCCTCACCAATGTAGTGAGGAGTAGCCAATGTAGCCACTGAAATGGGACTGGATTTAAAGCAGGTGCTGGGTCAAGGGGAAACAGACTATAAAGTGCATCAAGGGAGAGTTTATCGATAGGAGATTGAACAACCCGCAAGGACCCAAGGAAAAGGTGCTGCCCTGATGTTATAAGCTGCTTGGCTTGGAGAAACTGGTGGCTGACACCAAGAAGAAATGTCAGAACTGACGTGGCAGAGGGTGGAGGCAAGAACAGGAAAGCTCAGAGTGAGGAGACTGCTGGAGCAGGTATGCTAGGTACCCCCAAATCCCGTGGATGCCGCTGCTCTGTGAGAGAGGCTGGAGACGTTCATTCCAGCAATGAATGGAAGGAAGGTGCTAGAAGGGCACCCACATCCCTGCAGGCCAGGACTGAGGGTAGAAGATGTCATGACAGAACTGGGCCCCAGGTATCAAAGAGGATAATAATGTCCTGAAATAATACAGACCTGGTGGGTGCGATCATCATATTTAGTAGCAAGTTTGGAGTGGTGGCCAGAGACACCAGACCTGCAGAGATCTTTGGAGGTTACTAATAAAACATGTCATCCCCAGGTACAAGATGGGAGGGCAGCCAACAAGGGTATTGTTCGTCTGTACAAGCAAAAGAAATCAAAAATGGACCACAGGAGGCTAAAGGCAGCCATTCCAGTAAGGAGTCAAAATCCCTTGCCTGGTTTGTAGACCCAAATGGCATGGTTAGCAGGAGCTCAGACCCCTCGTGGATGAGGCTCTGGGTTTGCCCAGTAGTAAGCCATGGATAGTAGCAGAGATTCTTTCCAAGGGGGAGGAGAATTTAGAATAAGTAGTAGAGAAGGGAAACAATAGATATCAGTGGTGGCTTCGGGAGCAGCTGCAACAGCAGGGGTTGTTTTTTCCACTAATATTTCTGTTCTGTTTCCCCCAGAATCCTGGAATGGCTGTTCCCAGGCTTTTTTTCAAAGCAAGTGGACCTGAGTGGGACAAAGGTGAAGGCAGGGGACGCTGTGGTGTGTGCTTGCTCCCCCAGGTACCGGCAGCTGACGTTTCCCAACTGAGACCTGCTACAGGAATTGCTTGGGGCTGAAGAGAGCCACTCTCCTCAAGGCCACATCCTCCTCCCTAATGAGAGCTACACCCAATAACCCATCATGGGGATAAAAGGACTCAACCCTCTCTGCTTCAGTTTGGAACATCTCTGAAGGGCCATTCCAGCTTCACAGCTCCCAGTGCATTTGGCAGATAACTCTGTTGCAACCACATCACAGTCCAGCTCCGCTCTGCCTATGTATTGCTTCCTTCACACAGATGTTGATCCCAGGAACACTTCCTAATACACCCGCTTCCAGCAAATCTGTCTCAGAGTCTCCTTCCCAGATGACCCCACCTAGGTTCAAGTATGGCTCTGCCACTTATTAGCCAGATAACTCCCTTTGTACACCACTCATGTCTCCTTGTCCCTGGTGTCCTTGCCTGGAAAATGGGAATGACGGTCATGCCTGCCTCATAGTCTTCTTATAAGAATGAAAAAATTCATTATTTTTCTTAATTCTTCATCCTGAAAGCCATGAATTTCTCCCTTTTAGAAATGAAAATAACTGTGGGTCACATAGACAAATGACCAAGATTGCACTGAAAATAAAAGGGAAATCTAATATTTTTAAGTCCCATACTCTGTTGCCAATGCCCAGTTTCCCCTGTTTTTCCAGTTGTCCTTGTGGAACAGGAGATGAGGAGGGAATCGCCAGGGACTATCCCGGCCACACTCTAGAAGCAGGAGGAAGTGTGGGAGAATAGAAGAGGTTTTTGGTTCACGTAAGCCTCTGTGTTTCCCCTTTGTATTTATGGCCATTGCGCCAAATTTTACAAGGACTGGAACTATGTTGATTCTCATTTGTGAATAGTCCTACGATTTTACAACTCAGCAACCAGTTTTTGTTTTGTTTTGTTTTTTTGTTTTTCTTGTAGACAATGGATACTTTCTTCGGGAAAGTAGAAGTTGATTGACAGCAATTGACCCCAGTTTTCATTGACTGTGCAGTAGCATTTGGTGCTGCTGGCCAGTCCCCGGCACTGTCCCTTCTCCTTGACTTCATGAGGCCACAACTTTCTGACTTCTCCCGATTGCTTTTGCAAACACCTCCTCTTCCTCTGGATACTCTTCTCCAGAGAGGCAATCTTTAATAACTTGAGAATCACCAATACATATAAAACATACTTCCGAAACTTAAGATTGAAAAAATGGTTGGCCTCGCACGTGACTTGAACAGAGAAGTATTACAAGACTTACTCTCTCCACTTGGCCAGAATCAGCAAAGAGCAACTCCTGACAGGACAGGGCTGTTCCAGTCTCTATTGTCACATATTGGGTTTACTCCCCATCCCTGATGATCTCATTCCAGGAAATATTGGAATATATCAGAACCTGCTAGAGCAAACCATAGTATGCCACCGTACTCACATCCACCAACCTCAGCTTTGGCCCTGCAGCAGGCTCCAGGCTGTGGCTCTGTGACAAACACATCTTAGGTCTCTTTTCTAACAAGTCAAGGGATTGAGGGCCCAGATGTGCTTAGAGGCCATGTTAGGCATTTAACATATGTAATCTCACGTCTCTCAATAATTGTGAATTCGCCCACATTGTATAGGTTAGAAAACTGACACACTGAGAGGTTAAGTAAGTGGCCTAAGGTCACACAGCTAGTAAAGTGGTAGAGCTGGGATTAAAATCTGAAGTGCTCTTTCCTCTCCGTCAAAGGACGCTATCGTCAAGGCCAGCTTTATAGTAGCGGAAGAGACATGCTTTATTCTCATATTGACCTCAATAAAAAACCAAGGACCTCAAAATTCAATCTTCATTTATTTATTCCACAATGACTTATTGAATGCCTATTATTTTTCAGGCATTTCTAGCAAGGGTGAAATTAATACAGTGCAGGCACTCACATCCTTTATGCATCTCAAAGGCTATCTAGCTAATGCGCTGGATGTTGTGAGGCCCATTATCCATAGTGTACACATGCCCGCAGCCCCTCCTTCTGATGGTTTAACTTGGAGCAATGCTCAATGGTTCTGCATAGCCAGATACCCGCACTGTGCACACAGGCACTGGGTTCTGGGTTGCCTCCCTGGCATCGCAGGCCTCTGAAGTCTGCTTCCTTAAGTGCTTCCTTCTTCAGCTGTCCCTCCCTGGATCCCAGCCACCTGAGCTCCATCCATCCCTGATTTCATTCCTTTTTTTTCTCTTCCAGCTCTGGTCCACAGCCTTCCTCCCCAGGACCTGTGATCCGAGTCTGAAGCATACAGTGGGAGCACAGAGGAGGATGGGACAGAGAAAAGAAATGAGCATCAGCCCTGGGAATGTCTCCTCTGACTGTAGAGCCATGAGACATTAAGATGGACATTCATTTGAACATATACATTCTGGTAGATTCCAATGAGAATTAAACCCATTCATTCATCTGGTAGATATCTAGTGAACATCTACCATGCATCAGGCAGAGAACTAGGTGATGGGGTTGTAGTGGAGAAGGCAACAGTTGTGACACCTGCCCTTATGGGCTCACAGTCTAGTGGGCTGGGGTGGAGACTAAGCCAACCACAAATTGTAACATGCGCAATGACAGAAACAAGGAGAGGCTGAAACCCAATACCCCAGGGAAGGGGTGGGCAAGGTCAACCCGGGGTCTCTTAAGGAAGATACGGAGCTGGATGTTGGTACAGCAGTTGGAAGCGGAAAGAGCTTCTAAAGAAGGAAATAGCACGTGTGAGGTCCCTGAGGCAGAAGGGAGAGTGACAGCAGGTAATGAGCCAGCTGTGGCCACAAGTGAGGCATCTGGAAGGTACTGAATCTCGTAGGCAATGGTTAAGGGCACTCTTAGGGGACTCAAAAGCCATTCAAAAATTGTGACTTGAAAGATATGATTTAATTTAGCTAGAAAACACCATTCAGCTGCAATGTGGAGAATGGGTTGGAGTGAGTTGGGGGAAATGGGGTTTGTTAATTATCTGCACAGTAACAATATTAGCACAAACTTCTTAAAACACATTTGGCCAGGTGCAGTGGCTCATGCCTGTAATCCCAGCACCTTGAGAGGCTGAGGTGGGCAGATCACTTGAGGTCAGAACTTCATGACCAGCCTGGCTAATATGGTGAAGCTCCATCTCTACTAAAAATACAAAAATTAGCTGGGTGTGGTGGTACACACCCATAATCCCACCTACTTGGGAGGCTGAGGCAGGAGAATCACTTGAACCCAGGAGGCGGAGGTTGCAGTGAACAGAGATGGCACCATTGCTCTCCAGCCTAGGTGACAGAGTGAGACTCTGCCTCAAAACACACACGTGTACACACACACGCACGCACACACACACGCACGCACACACACGCACACAAGCGTGTGCGCACACACACACATATTTACAGCATTACAGCTTCTCAGAACCAGGCATCCAGGCTAGGCTTAGCCAGGAGCCTTGGCCTCAAGATCTCTCACAGGCTGCAATCAAGGTGTTGGCTGGGTCTATGGTCCCATCTGAGGCTTGTGAAGGAGAGAATTTGCTTCAAAGTTCATGTCATTGTTGGCAGAATTCAATTTCTTCTGCTTGTAGCACCGGGGGCCTCACTTTCTCACTGGCTGTCACTGGAGGCCCTTGCAGGCTGTTGGCTAAGCCTAGAGGCTTCCTACAGCTCTCTGCCACTTGGAGTTTCCCAGCACAGTCACACTGCAGAGGTGCTGGCATTATGGCTGAATCTTGAAAGATGAATAGGAGTTTCCCAGGGTGAAAGAACATTCAGACAAAGGGGAGACGTGACTGAAGGCATGGAACTGTGATGGCAGGTGATGTTTTCAGGGAGCAGCAGATGTAGCCAGTCCCTTACCCAGAGCCATGTTCCCCTTTATTCCATGCTTCTAAGCCTGGGCTGGGCTCTGTTCTTTGCACCAATGACCACGTGCTCAGGCTGGAGTTTATCAGCCTTGGAAATGGAAGCTTGATTAATTCAAGCCAGCATGCTCATGCAATGCCTAGTGGTATAAGTAAGGCCTTCAATGCCATTCTGGCCCATGAGGTGGGAGGGGGGTGCTCTTGGGAAAGGTTCTCCTCCCCAATAAAAAGAGACATTCAAGTAGAAGTTTCTATCTGTGTACATAGCTGTGTGAATCTGTGATACCTGGGAACCCAAAAGCCATTTTGGGCCTATGTTGGAAGCCACCTCGGCTCAAGCCAACTCACTAGGGTAAATCCTCGGTGACACCACTGGGCTTCTAGAGGAGCCAGCCCTGCAGACATCCACCTCTTACTCCTTGTCATATGATATAATCATCTTCCCCACTGGCTGAGCCCCTTGCAGCCAACCCTTAAAAACAGACTGTACAGTGTACAGTGACATGGCAGGAAGTGACTCAAACTCATGAGCTGAGGCCAGCATGAAGATCTTTGTAGCCAGTGACACAGAGCTAGGCTGTTTTCTGTGAGGTCTAGGGAGTTCTCAATGATTTTCAGGGCAACAGTGATCCCACATCTTGGCTAAACCTAGTGGCAGGGTGCATAATAGTTTAGAAAATGGAGACCGTTGTGACAGGGAGGCCAGTGATGGCTACATATCTAATCAAGAGATTCTGAGAACTCAAAACTACGGCAGTTGTGATGGACACCAAAAGGAAGGGCCAAGGGACATCTAAGAGGCGGGAGTTAGGGGAGCTGGTGAGCGAAATGTCAGGAAGGAGGCAGAGGTCCAGGGTTCCCCAGAGCGAGAGACGGGGGACCAATGGCATTTGCCAGTCCAGAATGCTCACATTCTTGGAAGATATCGTCCATGTTCACACCTTGATTCCTTCACTGCTACTGTTCCCTTCACGGGTGGGATCCTTCCACAGCGAATTCCCATTCACATAATCCCACCTCATAGCACTGCTGCCATGGGGAAGTCAGATTCAATTTACGCCATTCAGAATTGCAGTCCCCTCAGTCGGGAACACCAGCTGCAGGAGTAAGAACCACCTCTACGAACTGCACGTATGTTACCCTCGGAACATCGCCATCCCACATGACAAGCCACTGGGTGAGTGGGAGGCTGAATTACTTCGAATGTATTGATTAATAACTTAGCCAAAAACTACAAAGCTGCAGTGTCTGTGACATTGGATCTGTTTCTTGAAGACAAAGGCTAAGCTTTATTGCCGGCTCCCAAATGCACTGGAAACAATTCTTGTTGTTTCACTTCCTGGGACTTATATTTCTTGCTGTTTGTAAAATATGGTAATTGATAACAAAGACAAATCTGGGTAGAAAAGGGTAGAGTCTACATTCCTCATGCTGAAAACCTGTTTAGGGTGATTTTCCCCTTACTGAACTCCTAAAAAAAGAATTCCAGTTTTGTTCATTAGTAGAACCACATTACCAAAAAAAAAATTGTGTTCAATTATTATATTTTGAATTTCATCAATAAAAAATGTGTGGAAATTTGTTTTCTCACTGTGCAATATTCTCAGTTTTGCCTCTTAGCCCACAAAGCCTAAAATATTTACTATCTGGACCTTCAGGGGACAAGGTGGCTGTCTTAGTCCATTTGGACTGCTATAACAAACCATCACAAGCTGGGTAGCTTATAAACCACGGAAATTTATTCCTTACAGTTCTGGAGGCTGGGAGTCCAAGATCAAGGCATGGGCAGGTTCAGTGTCTGGTGAGGGTCCAGTTCCTGGTCACAGAATGCATCTTCCTTCTGTGGCCTCACATGGTGGAAGGGTGAGGGAGGTCTCTGGGGCCTCTTTTGTAAGGGCACTAATCTCATTTACTAGGGCTCTGCCCTCATGGCCTAATCACCTCCCAATGTTCCTGTCTGCCAGTACTGTTGCTTTGGTGATTAGGTTTGAATGTATGTATTTTGAGGGGACACACACTTTGAGTCCACACTGGTGACTGACTCCTGAGCTACAGCCGTTCCATTCAAAGTGTGGTCTGGCACTTCTCAAAAAAAGACATTTATGCGGCCAACAAACGTATGAAAAAAGTTCATGATCACTTAGAGAAATGCAAATCAAAACCACGATGAGATACCATCTCATGCCAGTTAGAATGGCGATCATTGAAAAGTCAGGAAGCAACAGATGCTGGAAAGGATGTGGAGAAATAGGAATGCTTTTACACTGTTGGTGGGAGTGTAAATTAGTTCAACCATTGTGGAAGACAGTGTGGTGATTCCTCAAGGATCTAGAACCAGAAATACCACTTGACCCAGCAATCTCATTACTGGGTATATACCCAAAGAATTATAAGTCATTCTGCTATAAAGACATATGCACACATATGTTTATTGAGGCACTAATCACAATAGCAAAGACTTGGAACCACCCAAATGTGTATCAGTAATAGACTGGATAAAGAAAATGTGGCACATATACACCATGGAATACTATGCAGCCATAAAAAAGGATGAGTTCATGTCCTTTGCAGGGACAGGGATGAAGCTGGAAATCATCATTCTCAGCAAACTAACACAGGAACAGAAAACCAAACACCACATATTCTCTCTCATAATTGGGAGTTGAACAATGAGGACACATGGACACAGGGAGGGGAACATCACACCCCGGGGCCTGTCGGGGGTGGGGGGCAAGGGGAGGGATAGCATTAGGAGAAATACCTAATGTACATGACGGGTTGATGGGTGTAGCAAACCACCATAGCACATGCATACCTATGTAACAAACCTGCACGTTCTGCACATGTATCCCAGAACTTAAAGTATTAAAAAAAAAAAATAGTGTGGTCTGGGCACCAGCTGCATCCATATCCCCTGGGAGCTATTTAGAAATGCAAAAACTTAGGTTGCACCCAGACCTCCTGGGTTCCAGCTGCATTTTGGCAAGCTTCCTGGATGATTCTTGTGCACCTACAGTTTGAGAAACACTTCACGGGAGTCCATGTGGAAGCTCACAGGTGCTGTTGATAGTTTCAGTAGGCACCAGACTGGGGCTGGCTCTGGGCACCACCATCCACTGTGTCCCAAGGTGGAAGCCCAGGCCTCTCGCATGGGGGTGCACTAAGGTATGCTGCTCCCCATCAAAAGGTTGGCCCAAGCCCTGATCCTAAAGCCAATCTTTCCGGGGCATCTGTTTTCCCATCTGTGTGATGGAGGGGTTGGAAGGGCTGATGTCAGAAGGTCAGTATGGCTTTATCATCTGTTTGGTTTTTGTTTGAGGGGGATTGATAGGATGATTTCTGTCCATGTTCACGTTCATGTTCCAGGAACATGGTAGGTTGAGATGAAAAGGGCAGGACAAGAACCACAGCAGCTTCCAGATGAGAATAGTGTATGGAGACGTGGGATTCAGGATGTTTCATTTTACATAGATCATATTCTGTAAGGTTATTCTTCTAGTTATATGTTTCTTTGCATCATAGGCAAAAGGAATCAGATCCAGGGAAAACACTGTACCACTGGGGCCTGGGTGCCTTACGTGGTTTTCTGATCAACTTCATAGAATCAGAATGTCAGGACTACAAGTCATTCGCTAAGTCATCTCATCTTTATTGATCATCCATGGGCACTGAGCATTTTAGAGGCACCAGGGATGTAACTTTGAATCAGAAGAGACCTGGTTTCTGCCCTTGTGGAGCTTACATTCCAGTGGGTGAGACAGATAAAGAGCAGTAGTTATAAGCAAAAGGGGGAAAGGAAGATGCGGGGGTGGGGAGTGGTTTACAAGAGGAGTCAGGTCACACAGGGTTGGTGTGGGATGGGGCATTTAGCAGGAAGAGGACACTATGAGATTTGTGTTTCGAAGAAACCATTGGCTGATGTGTGAGATTGGAGAGGAGTAAGAGAGGGCATGAGGAGATCAATTAGGAGGCTACTACAGCTTTCCCAGAGGGAGATGACGAAGGGAGGACAACCGCTTCCATTGCAGGGAATGAGATTGAGCCACAGAGAAAGCAACCAAGGATGAAACTGAGAACTGGGGTGGAAGGCACTGCCACCGAAGTCCCAACCAAAATAGTTAAAACCAGTCATCCCAGGGAATAGTACTGCAGCCTCTGGAGACACTGCTACTAAAGGGCTGTGTGGCCGTGGGCAGGTTACTCCACTTCTCTGGGCCTTCTGCTCTTTCCTTGAAAATCAGAGGTTCAACCAGATAATCACTGTATGTGGTGACCTGATAGTTTCTTGTCCTAACTGGGACACTTCTGAGGGTGAAAGATGGAACAATTAATAATTACCCCAGGACAACAGGCATAAACCTAGCCAATCCTGGGAAAACTGGGATTAAAATCCCTGACAATCTGAGCTCAGAACCCTCCAAGTTCAACACTCAGTTTCTCAACAATTCTTTTATAGATTGGGAGCTGAAGTCAACTCATTTGTAACCAGAATTGGACGGATTCAAAGTTCCTGCTGAAAGGAACTCCTGGCTAAGAGCCCTGCAAGCATCCTTTCTACTCCCCAGTTCACTGATAACACTACTTGTGGTGAAAAGAGGCCCTGTTTTAGCCTCGAGAACGGTGAAATTGCTGGTGAATGCAAGGACTGGCAAGGGGATCAGCCTATCTCTAATCATGGATGACGCTGTGCATGTGCCTGTGGGATCATGGGTGGAGGGAAGGCAGATGGAATAAAAATGCCCCCAGAACGGGACTGTTGACTATGTCTTGGTTAGAGCCAAGTCTCTCAAAAAGTCACCTTCTTCTTTTAAGAGGACATGTAGCATTGGATATTAGGTTTAAGCCAGTTCATCCTAGTTGGAAAGGCAATTAGGATTTGGAAATAGGAAATTCAGATTCAAGTCTCAGGTCTGCATGCTACTTCCCTGCTGGTGACCTGGACAAATCACTTTCCTTACTTAATCTCCCATTTTCTCACAGTAAATATAGATAATGACACCCTCTTGAGAGGCTGTAATTAGGATAAAATCAGATCAGTAATATGAAAGTGTTCAGACAACTGAGAAAGTTTTTAAATAAACTCTTTACTTTGAAATAATTTCAGACTTACAAACAAGTTGAAGAAAGAATTCCCATGTGCCCTTACTCAGCATCCCAAATGGTAACATGTGACATAATCATAGTTCAAGAATCAAAACTGGCGAATTAACATTGACCAATACTGTTAAACTAAGCTACAGACCTTAAATGTTACCAAATGTCTCAGCAAATGTTCTTTTTCTGGTCCACGATCAAATCCAAGACCCCACAGTTTCTTTGATTCTGATACCAATTGAGACTATTCTCATCTCTGACAGGTCCTCAGTCTTCCTTTGTCTTTCATGACCTTGACACTTTTGAAGAGTGCAGGTTAGTTATTTTGCAGACAGTCCCAATTCAGAATTGCCTGATGTTTCTTCATGATTAGATTCAGATTGTGCTTTTTTGCCAGGAGACCACAGCAGTGACATAGTGTCCTTCTCAGTGCAGTGTATCAAGAGGAACATGATGGTCATTCCCGGCAATGTTCACTTTTATCACATGATTAAGGTAGTATCTGTCAGTTTTCTCAACTATAAAATATGTAAACTATGATTTTTTCCTTTGTAATTAATATGTGTATTGTGAGGAAATGCTTTGAGATTATGCAGACACTGTTCCCCATCATACATTTTTGCAGTAATTCTGGCAGCCATTGATGATTCCTGCCAATAATAATCATAGTGGTGGTTGTTATGCAAATGGTGAAGTTCTTTCAATTATTGCTCTTCTTACTCTTAAGATCTGGGGCAGGGATGGCAAGTTCCAACCACTTGGCAGTGGCCTTCTGGAACTCCATGTGAGAACGATTGCGAGGTCAAGTTCTCTTAACAGGGGAAGGATTGTGAGGTCAAGTTTCCACAACCTGGTGAGGGGAGGTGGGGAGGGAGCAGACAGGTGCCATACTGGCAGTTCTAGGAGGGTCTCTTTCCCTTTGGAGAGATAGATCTTGCCTGTTGGGCCTTCAGGCCAACACACACTGGCCTGGCTAGAAGGAATACAGCCTGTGTACCTACCCTCTTTCCTACTTTGGGCCTACTTTGTTCCTCTGAATGGCTGAAGCTCCAAGGCACCATGGTCTGCACAGATGGTAACTGTGCAGTTCCACAAGGAAGGGGTGCTTGTGCCAGGCTCTGGATGAACAGGGCTGGGGCTACATTCACTTCCTCCCCAGGAAGGCCCTATCTTTCTATACCAATATGTAGTTTCTTTGATGAGATCAGCATGGAAGCCAGTTGCTTGGTGTGGTCCAGGAAGTCTTCTGAGAGGAGGCTGCTGCTGGACCTTGAAGGTTGGGAAGAAGATCACTGATGGGATTTGGGAGCATACAGAACAGCATTATTGCTTCATCCTGGCCTGCCGTTTCTTTCACGGACAGCCTAGATTCTCCTTTGACCTGGATCTCCCATTATATTTCCTATTGCTGCTATAATAAGTTTCTCCAGCTTAGTGCCTTAGAACAATACAAATTTATTATTTTACAGTTCTGGAGGTGAGAAGTCCAAAATCATCTTCACTGGGTTAAGTCTCAATGTCGGCAGGGCTGGCTGAGGCTCTCGGGTGGATTCTCTTTCCTTGCCTTTTTCCAGCTTCTAGAAGCCGCCTTCAACACCTACCATCAGATCTAAATTCCAGATAGCAAGAAGATGGGAAAAAACTCTTTCCTTCCTTTAAAGGCAAAGCTCAAGACACACATCAAAACACCAAAACTCAAGGCACACATCCAAACTCATGGCACACATCAAGTCTGCTCACATTTTGAGAGTCACATGGCTACACTAAGCTGCAAGGAACCCTGGGAAGTATATTCTTTGGGTTGGCCACCTGTCTAGCTCAAGTATTACTACAGAGGAATAAGGGGAGACCGATATTGATCTCCTCTTGTTCAAGAGAGACAAGAGGGCACAATGCTGACTTTTGTCTGATGTGATGGTTTAAGAAGGAACAGACCAATGTGAGGTGTGAGTTATGTGCTGTGACTTGGACTTATTCAACAGCAAGGCCCAAGGTTTACTCTGATGGGACAGATGGGCAGAAAGAGTGACCACATCCCCTGGCATTAACCTGCTGCAGCCAGTGTAATAAAGTCCAGCACAGAGATTGACCCAGGGGAAAGAGCGTGTGCTTTAGAGCCAGATTAAATTGGGCTTGTATTTGGGTTCTCCACTTGACGGATGTGTGGACCTCTTTTGGGTCTCAGTTTCTGAATAAATAAAGTGGAAATCACAAAACTGACCTTGGGCTGTTATGCAGATTCAATGAAACAATGTAAACAATCTAGCCTGGAACCTGGCACACAGTAGGTGCTCAAACAATGCAGCTAGCTGTAGTGTCCACCCACACATCTACATGATTGGCAGCACTATCTCAAATCTTACAGACAAACACATGCAATTCCTCCTCATATTGCAAGTTCCCTTCAGAGAAGAAAGCCTTTGAGAAATGGTAGAATGATTTGGTGCTGTTATCCTGCTATAATTTTTGTGTGTGGAAATTCGTTAAGAATTCATTTCGATGAATCCCAAATGCATGCACCATGAAAAACAATTAGCTTTAATAGTGTAAAAGAAGGAGATCAATAAATAGATTCATTTCTAAACTGTAATAATTTATTTGCTTCCTGACTTTTGGGAAATACTGCATCTTCCGGTGACACGTCAACCATTAAATAGCTGAACAGCGATGATTTGTGGAAGGATGTTGATAATCAGTAGGCAGACCCTGCTGTCGAGTCGGCAACCCCAGCCACTAGCCAGCAACAGTGGACAGGAAGGGAAGCAGGCCTTTTCAGGAGACAGTGCAACTCGACAAAGTGCTTATGAGGACTTCCTCATCCTTAAGCACTGCCCGAATGCAACACAACAGATGGGAAAAATAACGAGACCAGTGAACCAACGACGGAGAGAAGAAACGCGGCATTCCTCAGACAGTGAGCAGGGAGAGGGAAGAGAGGTTTGAAGATGACTGCGAGGTTCTAAGATTCACCCCACGAGCTGCCTGTCTATGCTGATGCAGGAAGGCCCGAGAAAGAATGTCTGGGTGAAGAAGCAGCAGGTGACTCCCGACTGAGGAGGAAAGGAAAAGCCACACGAACTGAGGGAGCCGTAGTCAAGGAGAGGAGGAAGCAGAGGACGGCGAGGCCGCTCAGTCATCGCTTACCAGGGACAGAGGGATGGCTGCCATTATCCCTTCTCACCACGACAAACGGAAGACGATGATATCTAAGAAACTGCCACAGCCACGCAGAGCGGCAGGAGGCAAGGGTTTGCCTGGTGCAAAGGCGAAGTAAGGTTGAAAGCCAAACCGCAGCCCTACTCTTTTGCAGCCTCCTATGGGGCATCATGGTGGGCAATGACAGATGGAGAAATACGCAGCTTCTCTGCCGGGCAGGACGGCAGCCTCAGGCCAGGGCTCGGGAGTATGGACAGGCAGACCCCACGGCCCAGGATCCAGGAGGGCCCTCTGCCAGGCTGTGGCTGAGAGTGGCCTGGCTTGGTGCATGGCTGCGGATGCTGCCCCACCCGCCAGCCGCAGGGCTGGGGGCCGGCACAGATTACATTTTAAGGTGATAGTCATCTTTGACCTTTGGGACCTCCAGGGCCACTGGTCATCCATCTTAGAGCCGCTGACCAGCAACCTCTGGGCTATTTTTATGGCCGGCAAACATTGCCCATTGATTGAATTGATTGAAATCTGCGTCTGGTTCTCGGGGAAAGGACACTGGCCCCACAGCCGCAATATGCAGCTTCGTTTTCTGCTGTTCTCTGACTCTCTCCTTTCCTCTTCTCTTCCCACCCCCAGCATGAAATGAGTTTGGAGACAGGGCACACACCGAGACACACACGGCCTGAATACACGCACACTGAACGCACACGCCCCGCATTCTTTTCCAGCAGATTTCTTGCTGTGGCGCTCATTTTTGTCAGAATTTCATGGGTTCCTCAAAGGAATTCCGCTGAGAAAAGCAAAGATATGTTCAATCCAAGGGGAGTCCACACACACACACACACACACACCCCTGTATAAAAATACACCAGCAAGAGCCTGAACTATAAAACCAAACAAACCACAACCATATATGGAATTTTAAAATCTAGTGATTTTGCAATGTGTCAACTGCTAAGCTGAATAGCAGTTTCTATAATTCCCTTTCTGGCTTCATGCAGGTGAAATTTGTGCGGGATGGGTGAGGCAGAAGGGCAGCTGAGCCATTCGGATCCTGGAGAGTCCCTGCAGGTGCTCCTGTAGCTCATGCCTGGCCAAAGCACTTCAGGAAGCCCCTCACCCCCAATTCCACCCGCATCATTTCTCCTCCCCAACCTATTTGCAAGTCCCCCATCTCCCCTACCTCCCCTGCCTCTCCCCACCTCACTTGAGTTAGATTTGTATGGGTATATGGTCATAATGATGAATATTATTATTATTATTTGGAGACAGGGTCTTCCTCAGTCGCCCAGGCTGCGGTGCTGTGGTATGATCTCTGCTCACTGCAACCTCCACCTCCTGGGCTCAGGTGATCTTCCTGCCTCAGCCTCCCGAGTAGCTGGGACTATAGGGTCGCGCCACCACACCTGGGTAATTTTTTGTATTGTTTTGTAGAGATGCGGGGGTGGGTCTCTTCATGCTGGCCAGGCTGGTCTCGAACTCCTGGGCTCAAGCGATCTAGCTGCCTCAGCCTCCCAAAATGCTGGGATTACAGGCTTGAGTCACTGCCCAGCTAGTATGGGTATATTATTAATACATGTTCCCCACCTCCTCTCAGTTCCCCAAGCATCCCCACCTTCCCCAGTTCCCCCATCTCCCAGAGGACTCCTTCTTTCAGCTGCTCCAAACTGTGGCCAGGTGTGAGCCAGTGCAGTTCCAGGGCAGGAGCGTGCCTCCTCCTGCGGGCAGGCCTCCTGGGTAGCCAGATTGGAGCCTGGAGAGAGAGAGGCCAAGGCAGGTTCCACCTTGTGCACTGGGGGTTCCCATTGTCCCTGCTCTCCCCTGTCACTCCTATCTTTCAATTGCAACACTGACCCTGGGACTTCAAGCATATGACCCCACTCAGAAGAAACAAGACTGTGTGCCCAGCTCCCACAGCAGTCAAATCCCTACAGTGGGCTCCTAGTTCTACATCACTCCTAGTGATTCTGCTTTCGCAAACCCCAGCAAACAATGTGTCATAAAGGGGAGACATGGAAACAGGGAAGCTATTGCCAGGATTGCATTTTACATTTCAGACATGTCCTCGCCAATCTCGCTGGCATCTGGGCTGGGGTACAAAGGTCCCAGCTTGGCCAGGCTGATGTCTGCAAACCCCAGCCCTGACTGGCAGATGGGCCATGCTTCTGACCATCTCTCCTGCCTGCTAGACCACTTTAATGTACCCTTTCCATCTCAAGCACAGGAACGATTCCCTTCTGGAATGTTCCTCCTTCTGAGGCTTTGAGAAGGCTCGTCTGGGGAGTGGATGGTGAGTCCTGGGAGAGGCACTTCTTTCCTCACTTAGAGCCTAGTTGGGGAGAGGAGGGTGAGAAAAGGAAGGGGCCAGAAGAGAGTAAGGAGGGGAGCCCCAGGCTTTGGGGAGGAGCCCAGCAAGTGTGCAACGCCCTGCAAAGCATTTCCTCTCTCTCCCTCCCTCCTTTCTATCCCCTGACTTTATGGCTGCTACACTGGGGAGCTGAGTTGGCCTCCTCTGCATCTACATTCCCGTGGGAACCAGCTGCACTACTTCCAGAAATGCCCTGCCCCAGTGGGTCCTTGGTGCTGGACCCACCTTCCAGTAGGTTCAAGAAATGTGTGCCCATAAATAAATCCTCCAAAGTGATACCAATCAGCAGGCACCATCAGAGTGTCCCTGGAAGTGACTTTTCCTTAGGAATCCGTTATTTCTGAATTGGATGGAGGGAGTCTCTGATCTCCCCCTTCCCCTGCCTTCTGTCCTGGCTCATCCCTCCAAGGAAAGGGAGGGCCCCTCCTGGCCCCAGCCTGCCAGGGAAGGGAGTGCTGTGAACTTAGCTGGTGTGGCCTGGAAAGCCCTTTAATGGACCCAGTTTGGTGGGGTGGGTGGGAGGCTCCATGTACCCCCAGAGCAGGGGCCAGGGTGGTGGCAGCAGGGTGAGCCACTGTGGCTGTCACACAAGATAACTGGAGACCTGCCCCAGTCTGGACAGACTTCCAGTTTAAGCCTGATTTAATGACAAGCTGAGCACAGAGTCCTGAACCTCAACACCTGCAAAAATCCAAAACCAACCAAACAAAAAACAACCAAAAAAGAATTTCAAGGGAATTTCCTTAGTGGGAAATGAGGCACTGGGCAGGGCCTGGGGGACAGCAGCAAGTAAGGAGCCCTAAGATCTGTGGGCATTTCGGGTAAGGTGCTTCTCTAAGCTGTTTCAGACCCAGGGCTCCTCCTGTTTGCACCGAGCCTAGTCTGCTGGCCTCAAGGTGACCAGGAGGTTCAAGGGCAAAGCTGTGATTACTTAGAGCAGGACAGATGCTGATTTAGGTTCCAGTTCTGCCTGGTTCTAGTTATGGGACCTTTGGCATTCATTACTTTTTACCCCTCATTTTATCTTCTGTAAAGTGAAGATTGTATTTATCTCACACTGCTTCTATGAAACAGCCAGTCTACTGTGTTAAATAATATAAATCCCCACCCTGCCTCTATTCTCAGCCACAAGCACTGTTTGGCATCTGGGGTGGATCATTCTTTGCTGTGCATTTTGTGGGAGGCTTAGCTGCATCCCCAACCTCTACCCACTAGATGCCAGTAGTACCCCCAGTTGTAACAACCAAAAATGTCTCCAGACATTGCCAAGTGTCCCTTGGAGAAGTGCCCGTGTTGAGAACCCCTGCTTTGTAGAGATGAGGCCCAGTAATTCTCCGTAAGTTGGCATTAGGAGGGGGGTGGGGCAGAAGGCACTGCCTTCAAGGGTTTGTCCTTACCTTACAAGCTTCCAGACCATGGCCAAGCCCTTGGGCTTCTTGGGGCCTATTCCCTCATCTGTAAGTTGGTAGAACAATATACTCAACAACAGGCTGATAGAATCATGGGTGATTGTGATGTGACAGTGTTATTTGAATTGAAGGCACCATTATCATCTGGAATGGTGGGTCCTTGAGAACAGGAATTCTGTCTCTACGGTTCACTGCCGGTCCTGAGACACAGCCAGGACGGATGGAGGGAAATGGACGCTGAAGGAGGAGGTGAATATTCAATGTGCTGCCTCTGGGCCTGGTGAGCTGAGCTGGGCCCCATGACTCCTTCAGCTTTAAAAGTCAATAAAATTGATTCATCCATCACCCTTTGACCCCTGCAGCAGGGCTGTCACCCAGAGGATGGTCTCAAACTGGAGTGTGCCCAGATCCGCTGGAGGTGCATCAGAAACCTGGCTTCCTACCATGCATACTCCAGCCATACTGCTCCAGGGTCCCATTCGGTGGGCCTGGGAGGCCCAGGATTCTGCATTTGAATCCCCTGCAATCTGACTCAGCTGCTCTGTCATCCTCCATGTCCTGGGGGCATCTGAAAGCGTCTGGGACAGGGCACCCCGCAGGATGGGCAGCCCTCCCCAGCAGGTTCAGGCCCAGCCATCCCCACTTCTCCCAGTGTGGAAACTACTTGGATCCCCCAACTCCACCTGGTAGGCATTCTGATGCCCTGCACCCATAGATTGATGCCACAGCCAACCCTGGTTGCTATGGGGCTTTCCTGGTGACCAGAATTTGCTTTCTGGTTTGTTTTAATTGTTGCCTTCGTTTTGACAAAACAGCTGACGGGCAGAGTTGTTCAGGAGTAAGGGCTCTGCTTTGGAGACTGCAAGGAGAGGACCCTGAATCTGAGCCTGTTGGATCTTGGTGGCCCCGCAGACTCTGCTGTGACTGCCCTGACCATCTTTGCAAATCAGGCTTTATTAGGGCAGAAACTTGGACTAGTGGGTCCTCAGCAAATTCTGGTTTTAAATAAACCACATTTTGGAAACTTGTAAGCAGTATCTAAACTTCCCACAGAGCCTCGATGGTAAGTAAAATTGTCACTCTTTAAACCTGCTGAGAAGCCACCTCTGCCAAATTCTGAGGCACCCCAGAAAGGCCCTGGAGCCTCTCCCAAGCCTCCTTAGTTCTGCTCCTTTGGCAGGAACCCCTCAAACTCCAGGAACACACAGAGCTGATGATGCTGATTTTAAAATCCTACTTTTTTTGTTTTGTTTTGCTATTCAGAAGCCCTTATTAAGCTAATCAGGGTTCTTAATAGCTTCATTTACAACTGTTTTATCCCAAGACTTACTTAGGGTTCAAGAACAACCAGCTGTGTCCCCACCCCAAATGGCAGTTGCAAAGAACCCCCTCTGCACCCTGTCACAGTAAATCCAGGCTGCTCTCTGTCTGTGCAGGAGATGAGGGGGTGGATGGGAGCTTCATGAAGAATCAGATGGGGAGAGCCTGGCTCCATGCGGAAAGATTTGAGTCCACCAAGGGTTGGAATACAGATTTCATAACCTCTATTCTCCAGGCACCATCTTGGTCCCCCAAAGGGGCTTTCTCCTTAAACTTTTTCCCCTGGTCCCTGGCAATTGCCATTCTACTTTCTGTTTCTATGAATGTGACTACTCTGTGTACCTCATATAAGTGGAATCCTACGGTATTTGCCCTTTAGTGAGACTGGTTTATTCCACTTAACATAACGTCCTCAAGGTTCATCCGTACCATGTGTCAGGATTTTCTTCCTTTAAAAGGCTGAATAATATTTAATTCTGTGGATGTGCCACATTTTGTTTATCCACTCATTCATAATGGACACGGGGGCTACTTTCTCCTTTTGCCAGGGTGAATCGTGATGTTACGAACGTGGGTGTACAGATCTCTCTTTGAGACCCTGCTTTTAATTCTTTTGGGTATGTTATCCAGAAATAGAATTGCTAGAACATATGCTGTTTCTACATTTAATTTTTTGAGGAACTTCCATAACGTTTCCCATAACAGCTGCACCATTTTACATTCCCACTAACAGTGCACAAAAATTTTAATTTCTCCACACCTTCCCCAACACTTCTTATTTTCTGTTTGTTTGTTTGTTTACAATTTTTATAGCAGTCATCCTAATGAACTTAAGGTGGTATCTCATTATAGTTTTGATTTGCATTTCTCTAATAATTAGTGATGTTGAGTATTTTTTCATATGCTTTTTGATCTTTTGTATATCTTCTTTGGAGAAATGTTTATTCAAGTCTTTTGTCCATTTTTTAATTAGATTGTTACTTTTTGGTTGTATCCACATTTTCTGTGTTCACATAAGTCATTGATAAAATGTAGGACTGGCAGGACCTGAGGGCAGGCCCCTGTGGCACACTGCTCAAAACATCACTCCTGTGTGCTTGGGGTTCACATGAATCATTCAGCAGCTCAGACACCCTAATGCAGCTCAGGCCCCACTCTAATGTTCCCTCATCAACCCAGCGAGGAAGACTCCAGATTGCCCAGCACTCTGATTCATGCCAACTCTCAGGCTTCCTCTCCTATTGACCGTGTTTGGTTTTCTCTATTCAGGATATAGAGGAAATAAGGAGTTCAACTTCCCCTGTGTCTTTAACCTCAAAGCAAGAGCATGATTCAAATCTGGGAACTTCTGCAAAATGATCTGAGTAACCTTGAGAAAGACAATTCATCCTTCTAAGCCTCTGTTGCCTTATAAGATGGGGATAACCATCATGATTTCCCCTGCATAGGATGATTGGGAGAATAGGGTGATTTTAGGGAATTGAACAGTGGGTTTCTCACCTGTTACATAGTAAGGCCATCAATCAACAGTAACTCTTGACATTAAATGTTCTTTCTCCAACGCTTCTAAAAGAGACTTTTGCTGTCTTGAGTATTTTCTCATTTATCCTGAAGTCTCTTCTTTGGGACTTTTTCTTTTCCACCATGAATGTTCCAAGTCTGTGATGCCTGACCTGTTGACCCACCTTTCTGCACACCTGTCCAGATCTAACCCCTTTACAGAGTGGTCTGCACAGCTGGAGTGTTGCAGGTGCTTTCTTTTACTTCCTCATGGAGAGTATTTGTGAGTATAGTCACAGTGCCATCTTTAAAAAGCTTCCCAACTCTCCTGTCTGCATCTCATGTCATGGCAGGAAGCCAGTGTTGTCTCTGACTGTTAAAAGAATTCTGTCTTCTGGAAGCCAAGTGCACATGTCCAACTCTGCCCAAAACTTTCCAGTTATAGTAGAATTTGAAGTGAAAAGAGTCACATTCCCACATACCATGGGACTTTCACTCTGTCAGCCCTTTCCTCCTTGTTGGGCAGAACTGGTTCAAGAAAAGACAGGAGTCAGGAGAAGGTGCTGGGAACGTCAGCTGGAGCCAGATGGGAGAGAAACCTACTAGGCCATGAGGAGTAATTGAGAGTTCTAAGCAGAGTGGTGACATGTTTGGAGCAGAGCCTGGGGAAGAGTTCTCTCTCAAGGTTATCAGAGTGTGCAAGGGAAGTGATGGAGGAAGAGAAGATTGGAGTAGAGTGAGAGGCCATGGCAGCTGGTTGGAGGTGGCTGGTGAGAGATCCAGGAGAGGACAGTCCTGAGATCTGCTGATGCCATTCCTGAGACCTGGGAGAACTGAAATGCCATCAATAGAGATGTTTGCTGGGGTATCAAGCTGGATGTGGTAGTGCTGCGTGCAGAGGGAGAGGGCAATGGTAACATGGTGCTGACTTTTATTTGTGTGACAATTTTGCTATGAGACAAATGTCATATAACACAAAACCCACCATTTTGGAGTTTTGGCTGGGCACAGTGGTTCATGCCTGTAATCCTAGCACTTTGGGAAGCTGAGCTGGGCAGATCACTTGAGCCCAGGAGTTCGAGACCAGCCTGGGAAACATGGCAAAACTTCATCTTTACAAAAATTAATAATAATAATAACAAAAATTAGCCAGGCATGCTGGCACTCACCTGTAGTCTCAGCTACTTGAGAGGCTGAGGCAGGAGGATCACTTGAGCCCATAAGGTTGAGGCTGCAGTGTGCCATGATTTACCACTGCACTCCAGCCTAGCTGACAGAGTAAGACCCAGTCTCAAAAAGAAAAAAAAACAAAAAACAAAAAATCCTGCCATTTTAAAGTGTACAATTCCGTTGTTTTCACTATATTTACAATGTTATACAACCATCACCATTATCTAGTTCCAGAATATTTTCATCAGACCCAGAAGAAACCTGTGCTTGTTAGCAGACACTCCCAATTCCCCCGCCACTGATACTCCTGTCCTCAGCCCCTTGGCAACGACTAATCTACTGTCCATCTCTACAGAGTTGCCTCGTCCAGACACTTCATATAAATGGAGCCCACTTAGCATCATGTCTACAAGGTTCGTGCACGCTATAGCATATATCAGAACTCCCTTCCTTTTTATGACTGAATAATATTCCACCATATGGAGAGACAACATTTTGTCTCTATCGGTTGATGGACATTTAGGTTATTTCTACTGCTATCTAACAGGAATAGTACTGCTGTGAACACTTGTGTCCAAGTTTCTCTGTGGGACCATGTTTTCAACTGTCTTGGGTGTATACCTAGGAGTGAAGTTGCTGAGTCATATGGGAATCCTATGTTTAGGTTTTTGAGAAACTGCCAGACCAAACTGTTTTCCAAAGGGGCAGCACCATTTCACATTCCCTCAGTGGTGCATGAGGGTTCTACTTTACCCACATTCTCACTTACGCTTGTTATTTTTTTTCTTTTTAAAAAAGTTTTAACCATTCAAGTGGGTGGGAACTGGCATCTTATTGTGTTTTTGATTTGCATTTCCCTCTTAGCTAATGCTGTTGAGCATGCAGCTGAAATTTAGTGAGGACACTACTCACCTATAACTCGTCAGTGGAGCAGGTATGAGATTGAGTCCACAACTTCAGATATTCAAGCAATGAACTTTGTTTCTGCAACATTGCCAGTTTCCATGTTGAACCTTCATTCTGCCATGGTTATGTAACAGGACCCCAAAGTAACAGTGCCTTAAACTGGGAAAGTTAGATTTCCTCCTTCCATAAGACTGCAGAGGCAGGTGGTCCCTGCGTCCAGTGGCTGTGCTAGATGGGCCAGTGCAGGCTCTTTCTCTCCTGTGGCTTCATTGTCCTGGGGTGTTCACCTCCTCTGCATCATCCATGATGTCCCTCATCACATCCACACTCTGAACAGCAGGATGGAAAATGTCCCTTCCCTTTAAGGGGGCAACCCTGAAGTCACACACATTATTACTTACTGGCCAATACTTAGTGGCAATGCCATCAAGTCACCTCTTTCTGCAAAGCACGCTGGAAGTTGTAGTCTTCACGATGGGTGGCCTTGCAACAGGTAGAAATCTGTAGTTGTGTTTCTGATAAGATGAGAACAGATACTGAGGGACAAATAGCAGTCTTGGTCACACTAGGTCTGTTAGATGACATCATCCCCATCATTTGAGTTGGCACAAGGGTGGCGGGAACCACAGGGGGGAAGACCCACCCTGACACTCTGATGATGTTTTTGGGCTGGAAGAGGAAGAAGAATCAGCAATGCCCCAGGCATGCCTCAAGCACATGCTCCTCAGCACTGGGATCCTCTTCCTGGCTGCTCCCCTCATGCCTCCTCCCTCAGCTCTCTCCTCCACCCGACCCTTCCCTCAGCCTCTTTCCCCACCAAACTTTCCGGTGTGGGGTTCTCTCTTGACTCACCATTCTTCATTCCCAGGATGCTTAGATTTACTACTTAGGGGACAATAGCCTGTTGAAGGCTGCCCAAACCTCCATGGCCCTGACCCACCGTCTCCCACCCCATTTTCCCAGTCTGTTCTATATGTGGTCTCCTGCCACCCCATCTCCTTTACTGCCCATCCAGGTCCCAGTCACCGTGTCCTCCAAAGTCCTGGCGATCACGCCCTTGCCTTCCTGCGCACATCTCTTTGGAGCCTTCTGAGGGTGAGGAGGGATGTAGCATCCTTCCACGAGTGAAGTCCTTGACATCCATGGTCTCACTGAATTCTCTAGCATCCTCTGAGGAGGGGCTGGCTGTCCTCATTTTACATGAGAGGACTCGAAAGCTCAGAGCTGCTAAGTACCCAGGACCTCCCTCCACCCTGCCAGAAACAATAGTGCTGGAATCATGCCCCAGGGCAGGTGGCCCACTCCACTTTACCCCACAGCTGACTCTTTTCTGCCCCAAATTCCAAATCTGTACTTCCAACCTCTGCTCCCCTGGAGCCTAGCATAGCACTCTTCTGTCCAAGGTATTGAAGTTGAGTCTCAGGTAAACCCAATCTGTTTCCTTCCACTCCCAAGATGCAAGAGGAAAAGGAAAAAAAAGTGGAGAACATGCTTATGAAATTCTCAACTCCCCTTGTTTACTCTGTAAATAGCACAGTATGTTTAGATTTTTCCACATCTAGAGGATTTCAAAATCTACCTGGGAGGGAGGGCTGGGGCATCAACTGGTATGCAATGTGCTTTTTAAATTTAAAAAGTGCTATGCAAAGAAAAGCACTGCCTTTGGGCCAGGTCACAGCCGCTTCCTTTCCCAGCGCCTGCTCTCCTGGGTTATCTGGTGGAACTGTCTTTAGTTAGCAGGGTGAGAGGCACCAGAATGGGAGCAAAGGGTGAGAGGCTTTGGAGCCACAGCAGCCTTGTTTACCAGGACTTGAGGAAGGTTCGTCTGAGCCTTGATTTTCCCACTGTGAAATCGAGCTAATAATTATCCACCTTGCAGAGATGTTGTGCAGATTCCGTTGTGAAGATTCACACTGGAAGAGTTCAGAAACTTAGTAAATGCTAATGTTCATGTCATTAGGACTGGGACATTACATGTCCAACTACTACGAAACTGTCTCACAAGCTGTAATTTACTGACCCAGACTTCGAGTTTCTCAGTTGAGAAAAAGAACCTCCCCACCAGCGCCCTAGGAAAGCTCAAGGGCAGTGGCCTGGCTCTCAGAGCATCTGCCCAACAGGTAAGGACTTCTGGCTCCTGCCATGCGACTTGGGCTTCGGCCCTTGCCTTCCCTGACCTGGGAGAGGGTGGACCTGGGAGAGGATGAGGAAGTATTGCCTGGACGGACAGAGACAGAGCTGGGGCAAAGTTCCCAGGCAGTTGCCAGCCCTGGAGGCAAGGTCAGGAAGCACGTGGAGACCCAGAAGGGACCTGACACTGTGATGTGGGCTGACTTACACAGTGCAGGCAGACATCTGCACTCAGGGCAGGTGACCCAGGTGGCCCAGGATGGCAGCCAGCAGGGCCCTGTGGTGTACCTATCATTTTGGAGTGAAATCTAACTTAGGTGGGTGTCCACTCACTGCCTGCCAGTCTCAGATGGGTTCTGACAACAGGGGAAACAGCTTAGTGGAAGCATAGAAAAATAGCAGCCGATAACAGCTCTGGAAACTAAACCTCTGGGTGGCAGAACTGCGGGGCACTCAAGGGAGCCTGTCGTTCCACCTCTTCATTTTGTGGAGGAGAAACCAATGCCCACGGAGACCAGTGTCTTATCCACTAAGATGCAGCAGGCCAATGGCCTAGAGCCAGTCGGGGGCTCTTTCTCCTCCACCATGGCTTCTCAGCATTGTCAACCCAGTCTCCTCTTTACATGACAAATATTTTGTAATGACCTCTTTACTCTCCTGATATAGCATTTATAGATAATATAACCTGCCTTTATCCGTAATAAAAAATCAATGTAATGCCCTACCTGTAATATAGGGAGAAATAAAAGGAAAGTCATTTATAATAAAGTAGTTCAATAAGTAAATACACAGGCACAACTGTACTCAAATGAATGCCACAGCTATACACGCAGACGGATGGAGGCAAGTTGTATTGTATTTGTGACTTCAATACCTTAAGTGTTGTTGCTGTTGATTACATGATTTTTCTTTTTTTTTCTTTGAGAGGGAGTCTCACTCTGTCGCCCAGGCTGGAGTGTAGTGATGTGATCTCGGCTCTCTGCAACCTCTGCCTCCCGGGTTCAAGTGATTCTCCTGCCTCAGCCTCCCAAGTAGCTGGGATTACAGACAGGCACCACCATGCCCAACTGATTTTTGTATTTTTAGTAGAGATGGGGTTTCCTCATTTTGGCCAGGCTGGTCTCGAACTCCTAGCCTCAGGTGATCCACCTGCCTCAGCCTCTCAAAGTGCTGGGATTACAGGTGTGAGCCACCGCACCTGACTGATTTTGTGATTTTTCTGAAATGGCAAACAACTCTTGGCAAAGACACAGTTCGAGCTCCCCTCTAGAGAAATGTGAGCCCGTTTCCTTGAATGCAGATGAGGCCGGGATAAAGTGGTGATGCTTTCTCTAGGAGGTGCAATCCCAGCAAGCATGAAAGACAAGGAAGCGCAGCAGTGAAGGTGGAAAGCCATACGAACTGATACGCTGCTGGACAGCCGCTGCTTCAAGACACGCTGTGAGGGGGGTGTGTACGCTCAGCCACATGGGAAGTCCCCAGCCAGCTGTACAGAGAAATCAAACTTTAGAACAGTCCCCAGGGAGAAGAAAGAAAGTGGGAATCCTGATACCCAATGGCCAAAGTTCATTCCATGGGGAACTGACTCTCCCGCACCTCTGGGTTATGTTATCTGGTCCCTTGGCAACTGAGCAGGAAGCCAGATTGCACCCCCTTGAGCGTGGCCTGTTATGTGATGCTAGAAGCAACAGGAGCATCCTGAGAGTCACGGTACAAGGGCACACGGCTGGTGGGGCTCAGGTGGTGGAATGAGGATGCCTTGTTGAGACCCAGGTGGAGCAAAAAGCTGAAAGCCTGGGTGGCAAGGTGCAGCGAAGAGAATCTGAGGAGATGAATATGCTGCTGTGTCCGATCCAATACAGCGATTGCAATCCTCGAAGACTCGTTGTATGTTAAAACCTTTTAAATTTTTTATGTTTATATATGAAAAAGAGTTACGTTTCAAGCTCAGATCACTATGAAGACGTTTTTCAATCTATTCCAATGTTTAATGGAACATCTGAAAGTCACATAGAGCACGGGACAATTATTGATTCTGTGGGACTGTCCCTTAGATTTCAGGAAAATGATCACCGATATCTGTAAGTTTCAGGCCTTATTCTAGGCACTTTGTACAGATTAATTCACAGCATGTGCACAAAAATCTTGGGAGATAGGCATGATTACTATTTCCATTTTACAGATGAGGAAACTGAGACTAGAGAAGTTTACACAGCCAGTCAGTTGTAGAACTGAGACTGGAACTCAGGGGTCTGGATCTCCAGTGGTTCCAGTCTTCATCCTCTAAATGCCAGTGGGATCTCCTCTACCAATTGTTAGGACAATAAACACACTCCCAGAAATTTCTCCCCAGCCCATGGGAGCAGTACGTTCCCCCACAGGCCCGTTGCACAGTTCACAGATGGACACATGGCCCCCAGGGAGCCAGGCCTGCTGGGGCTACCACAGAGCCCCAGGTTTACTAACCCTGAGCAGGGTCAGGGATGGAGTGGGTGCGAGGGGCCCTGCAGGAAAGGGAAGGGTGAGGGGAGGAAGAATTTGGAGTCTCCTCGTGCAGCCGTTTCGCTGTGCTTCTAGATGCTTGCATGGCGGGCTAGGCATTTGGCTGAAGTGGTGGCTACAGATTTCAAGGCATTTTAAAGGCTATCACCCAGGCTCCGGTCAGGCACCAGAGAAAATACAACCGAAACTCCAACCCCAAACCAAGCTAATCTCCTGTTTCCGTCCTGTTACAACTCAGCCATTGCTCTTTGTGGCCCACAGGACTCCCCACGTGTGGGTTGGATCCCATCCGAACCTTGATTCCCACACCCGCCTGCTGCCAGACCTCGTCTGCCAATTGTGGCTGTGCGGAGCCCGAGGGGTGGGTGTCTCCCTGGAGAGCTTCTGACAGACATCTGCACCGAGAAATCCAACTCCCAGCCTCCTTGCGGGTGGTCTCAGATCTGCCAAGCCACCAGGCGTGAGGCTGGCAAGGGCAGAAGAAAAGCTGCCGAATCAGCTCTGGAATCCCACAGCTGACCCCGCCTCTGGTTCTGCAGGAGAGGAGCCCAGCTTTGCTTTGCGGTCAAAACTGCCTCTTCTGTTTTCTGCACCAACCAAGATGCCATCTGAGACCGACACCCTCCAATTCCTGTGATAAATAAAGGAGTGATAATAACGATAATGGCTGAGCCTCTTCTGGCAACTACTATGTCCTGGATACTGTTCTAAATGCTTCATGTATATTAATCCTTGCCACAGCCCTGTGAGCTGTGTACTTTTATCATCGACTATGCCCTTTTTGCAGATGGGAAGACTGAAGCACAGTGAGTTTCAGTGATTTGCCTAGGGTCATGCCAGCCGCTATGTGGCTCCTGGTTGTGCGTCTCTAATGATTTCACCCTACTGCCCCACACAGAGCTGGGGACAGCAAATTGGGCAGCTGCCTCCCAGGATCAATGATCACAGATTTTTGAGTTGAGTCATCTGTCAGGGGATGTGGTCTCCACGCTGCCTCTCCCTACCCCCGTGCCTGGATCCGGGGCATTGCCCATGGATCCGGGGCTTTCTCTCCCCTGCCGAGGCCACACTGGGTCTCAGGGCTCCAGGGGATTTCAGAGGGTGAGAGCATGTCTGAGGTCCTCGTGGTCATCTTGTTTCCTGGCTGACTTCACCTCCTTCCACTTCACTCTGATCCTTTGGGCCTCCCTGATTTCCCTTAACCCCGAGCTCGCCCCTGAGCCCCTTCACCCTCCACTGAGAGGGGCCCTGGCCCCAGCATCTCTTCCTTCTGTGGCTCTGAGTCTCCGTGATATGCCAGTGCTGTGCTTCTGGCCACAGAGTAACAGACCTTCTGGCCTCTCTTGAATTTCCTGCTCTCAGGATGTACAAAGTTGGAGTCGATATGGTGGATGAGGCATAGCTCACAATGAGTATTAGTTCTCCCATTAGAGTGGGCAGCTGTTTAATTTCATGCCAACTCACGATGGCATTTTCCAGAACAGAAAAAAAAGAAACAGAAAAAAAAAGAGAGAAACAAAAACCAATGCAAGATGGGTTTCCTTTTGGAAATCAAATATGTGTCCATTTATTTGCACCTGAGCTGCTGGAGGCAAAGGAATTCCAAGCTTCACTAGTGGACCTTGAGTTTTCCCTCCCTACTCACCATGACTCCAGGGGCTCTGGGTGTCACTTTGAGACCTGGCTCCGGCCCAGGTGTGCTGTGTGTCCGCACAGATGTGCTGTCTCCTCAAGTGCTCCCACACCCTGCGGCACTACATGTGACGCTGCCCAGGAGCCAGCAGAGCCCCAGCGGGCCCTTTGTCGCTCACTACCCAGTGTGCATTCTCCAGTGGGCACAGCAGGCAGCCCTGCTCCGCGGGCCTCTGCCCGAGCCAGGGATTACAGGATGGGCCTGCCTGCAGTGGCAGATGGTAGCGCTTACAGCTAAACTGCATTCGGCGCTTTGAACATCTTGAAAAGATTTCTTTAGAAGTTAAACTTGGCTTGGGAGTGACAATATGGTTCAGTCTGTGTCTCTGAAAGGGCCTCAGGGTGGGGCGAGGGGGATGGCTGTTTCACGGTTCCCAGCCTTGGCTTGGCTGTCTTCCACGAGTCCTGTTTTTCATGGGTCCTGCAGTCACAGTGGCTTCTAAATTTCGGCGCCATTGTTTGGAAGTCACATTTGTTTCTGTACATGTGCTGTGGGAAAGGCCATACTGGCTGTCCTGCAAGGACACATTTAGATGCCTCTGGGCAGTGGGACAAGCGCATGCCTTGGGGCACACATTGAGGCAGAGGGTGTTGTGTTCCACACAGGGCTGAGTTTTGCTGTTGCCCCTGCTTCAACCCATTGAGGGGTTGACAAGCATTTGGGCAGGGTTTGGGGTCCCGAACCTTTTGGCATTAGTGAGGACCAATTGACAGCTTCTTGCCTCCTGGAGCTCATGGCTAATTGCACTGGAATAATACCCTCCAAATCCCCATCCTAGGCTTGTCCTATTTAACGAATCCTTTGGGGGACAAAGGGTTTGATCATTTCTGGGCTCAGATAACATCTCCCTTCCCCATCCCACAATTTTCCCATCCTCAATTTGGCCACTGTAAACTCTGTCAGGAAAAACCCAGCCTTCCCCCCAAGGCAGGCACCCAGGAGCACTTTCTGGGGTAAGTGAAGCCCTGAAATTGGCAGAAAGGCAAGGCGAGTGTCCAGCTTGCAGGCTGCGCTGGCCCCTGCGTCTCTCAGTGGCTTCTGCAGCCAGAGCAGCCTCCATTGACCATTCATGAGATGTCAGGTGGTCTACAGATGGGAACACAGCATTATTGATTTTTACTAGCCTGCTAAAATTGAAAGGAAAAAACCCGTCTTAAAAGCTCCCGGTTAAGCTTTGTTTCCTAAGTGGTGATTCCAGGGCTCTGAGTTTGTCAAAGGCAAGTTTAAAATATCAGGACTATGGAAGATATAATAAAATGAAATTTTCTTACCGTCATTAACTTCAGAGAGGAGCTCTCTGACTCGGGTTTGGGGGCTAAGGGGGAGGGGGAGAGAGATCTCCAGAGTGGGGGAAGGGGGAGAGAGGAAGCTGAAAGAACAAAACCAGCAACTCCACCCCTCATAGAAGCCCCTTTGATAAGATTGGATGTGAATATAAAGAAATGAATTCCATCCGCTCTACATTGACAACAGTTCCCCTGGCCAAGCAACGACAGGGGATGTGATCAGAGAGCATTGGCCTGATGGGCCCCCACCAAGTACACTGACTTGGAAAATGGGGAAAGTTTGGGGTCAGGCGATGAGCTCTTGGGAGAGGAAGCTGGAGAATGAGGAGGCTCCGATTACCCTACCCCTAATACTTATCTAGATGTTGTTTCTTGTTCTTCTTCCTGAGAGCTCTCATAGTCCCAATGACTGGAACACAGTTGAGGGCACAGTCGTGTCTGCAGAGCTGTCTGCACTTCCAGTTGGCTTGCCTGGATGTGTGTGGTTCTTGGAGCCATCTTGGGTCATTTTTTTCCAAATCTTTGATGTTAGGGAAAGCCCCTTAGAGAAATTCCCTGGGGAGTCCACCAAAGGGTTTGTGCTTATGGGGTGGTCTCCTAGAAATGAGGGTTCTGCATCGTGACCGAGCCACTATATCCTCCTAAGTGTCTGTACATGTGTGTGTGCATGTCTGTGTGTCCATACGTGTGCATGTGTGTTTGTGTGCATGCATGTGTGTTCATATGCATGTGTGTGCACTTGTGTAATGGTCATGTGTGTGCATGTGCTTATGTGTGCATGTGTGTGTGCATGCCTGTGTATTAACATGTGTGTGTGCATGTGTGTATGTGTGCATGTGTGCATGTATGTGCATGTGGTCTTTATCCGCCTGTTGGATTGATATGGGAATGGTATTTGGCTGGCGCCGACCTTCTTTTGATCTGCACAATGGCGCTGCAGCACTGTAGAAAATATATTGATTGATTGATTGAGTGACCTTTTTGAAATTAAATGAGCAGAGATCTGGGAGTCGTGAGACCTGGGATCTGACCAGTGGGTCAGTCAGCAGATATCTATTGAGCACAAGGAAGCACTGTGCTGGGCACTATGGAGGAATCGAAGAAGCAAATGATACTCTTCTGCCTCCGGGTAATAAAAGTGTGTGGGGCAGTCACCAATTTCTATTGGGTCCTCAGACTAGGGATCCTGAAATCACAGAACTTTGGAGTTGCACAGGGGCATGGGAATGCCTTTGCCCTGCCCTCTTAGCTCCTGGATGAGGAAGCTGAGGCTGAGGGAATTGAGATGACTAATGTCATGTTCCATTGGAGTGTCCTGAATTCCAGTCTGTGATTATCGACCAGCTGAACAGCTCTGCCTTTCTGAAAAGATCACGTGGGCTCTGCTCTCATTATTGCCAGAGGACCCAGCAGAAGTGAGGCCTACCAATCTTCAGAATTTATCTTCTATCAGATGGGCAGGGCAGCCCCTCACAAGTGCTGGAAAGCTTAGCAAAAATGTCCTTGGAAGCTACTTTTCATCCATAGCAGGGGGATGAAAGTGACTTGGATTAGAACTACATTATTGTAATGATTACAAAACAATTAACTTTTATCTTGCGATAACTAAATTCCAGATGCTTTGCTGAGGGCTTTATATGCAACATCTATTTTAACTCTCAGAACACGATGTGAGTACTATTATTATCTGTGGCTTACGTATAAGGACAATGAAGCTCAGAGAAGTGACAAGACTTGCCTAGTGACACATAGTTGGTGCCTGGATTTGCACATGAATACCAACTCCAGCGGTTGAGCAAAAAATCTCGTGAACTTAAGTATTTTTGTTTCTATGGTTCCCAAGGACAGTCTACCATTTATTTATTACTAAAAGCAGTTGCTATTTCTATGTTAATGTAGACAAGGTGTGTGCCAGTCCCCCTTTATAAAGCCGAGGTTGGGCATCGGACAGATACATTTCTAGTAACTAACCCTGTTTCATCAAAGGTTGGCAGCGTCCTGTCAGACTTCGTAGGCATTGGGGAGAGGAGCTGTAATAAGTCTGTGGTATAACAGACTAAAGCAGAAGGCAAAATTACTGGAGCCTTGTGATTTGGGGAAATCCTCCTCCCACCCCACTAGAAAGACAAATAGTTTTCAAAATAATTGTTTTTCCATTTTAGAAATTAAAAAAAATAAATTAAGATTCAAATTGCCTGCCTTAGGTATTGCAAACAATTTCCAGGTGATGATCAAATTCCTTTCTTCTCTGGTGATGAAATTTGTTCATGGTTAAGGATGATCAGCTTTCACATAGCATGGCGATCAGTCGGAAAGACACAAACAATACAGTGCATCATGCACTCATATAATTAGCATTTCCCCCAATTAGAGTATTAGGAGAAGCATAACGCCAAGACTTGGTTTGACGTTGGGCATGCTGTTTATTTGTGGCATCATCTTTGGGAATAATGGCATTTAGCTACATACAAAGAAATATCTATAGAGCGAGCACCAGGCAGAGGCTAGCTGGTCCCCTAGCCAGCTAGATGATGTCGTTCAGACTCCATCCTGCAGGAAGAATTATGGAGGTGCTAGAAATTTCAAGGGCAACCTCTTGCACACCCTTCTCTTCTCCACCTCAGCCCCTGCCCCCTTTAATTAGGTGGTTTGGTTTGTCCCTGACAGTAACCAAGGTTACCAGGGCCTACGCAGAAAGGAGATGTCTTGGTCTGTGTCTCCAGTGAGAGGATGAACACCTCGCAAGGAGTTAAACTCAGAGGGGACCCTGGTGACCAGCATTGCAGAGTCCCCCCTCCTGGGAGCCACTGTGACTGAGTGACAGCTGAAA
The DNA here is from genome assembly GCF_049350105.2 of Macaca mulatta. Classification (NCBI taxonomy): domain Eukaryota; kingdom Metazoa; phylum Chordata; class Mammalia; order Primates; family Cercopithecidae; genus Macaca; species Macaca mulatta. Next base: position 23,929,055 of record NC_133423.1, on the reverse strand, counting down.
GGCTGGAAAGTGTCACCGAGAGACAGAGGAGGACCCAGCACTCTGGATAGATTTTTATCACTTTCTTGAATACTTCAAATTACAGACATAAGTTCTGAGGCTTTGTTTCGCAATTGGTGCCACAGCAATTGGTTTTTGTTCATTGATGTACATGAATGCATATTGTAGCTGGTTTCTTAGGATACATAATTTGTGTCAAGGGGTTGCTTTTGTTCCCGGGAACTCTTGAGGGAGTGTAGGAGAATGAAAATATCACTGTAGTGCGTCCCTCCCCTCCAGGGGGTCTCATCTGTTGTGGGGGTGGGGGCTGGCAACATCCATTTGTTCACAGGTCAGCGGGCGTCGGGAGGAGGCCACGGGTGTCTGTCTCAGTCCTGGCCCTATTTTCACTTTGGCCTCATGCTCAAGGTATTGTTGACATTTTGAGCTGGGGGTGGGAGGGCTGTCCTGTGCATTGTAGGGTAATTAACAGTGTCCTGGGATTGTACCCACTAGGTGCCAGTGGCACCCCTTCCCCAGTTTCAACAACCAAAAATGCCCAGATGTTGCCAGATGTCCTCTGGGGTAAAATCATCCCCAGTTGAGAACCACTGGCTCAAGATAACTAGAAACTCCACAGACCTAGACTGACTACATGCCCAGGTGTGACACCTAGAGTGTACGGTTCCTAGTGCCATGAAAGCATGTGGGCATTGGGAAAGGGGAGGAAGTTGGGGGAGAGTCACCCTCTAGGAAAAAAAAATTCTCACCGGAAAAAAAATAAAGTTAGCCAACTCTTATATAGACCTCATAGTGACTAGATCACATAGACCTCACAGTGACCCGACACTAGACTCGATCACTTTTTTCATCTAATTTCCCAACAGTCCCATAAGAGAAGTCCTCTCATTCTTTTCATTTTGCAGATGAGGAAACTCAGGAAAAGAGAAGTTAAGTTGTTTGCCCAAGGCCAAAATCTAATTAGAGGCAAAACTGGGATTTGAATCTAGGTCTCCCTGGCATCTTGTACCTCCCCAGTGGATGACTTAAAAGCATGGAGAAATCAGCAGCCTCAGAACCTGTGCTCACTCCCTTGAGAGGCTGTTACTGCATCTGCTGCAGCTGTGCCCACTGCCGGGATGCCTCTGGCCAGCTCTTTGCATAACAATGCTCAGAGAAAGAACAAAGAATGACCCTGCTTAAGGGTGCTGTGACTTAAGGAAATGTTCACTGTCTCCCAGAGGAGCACCGAGAACCTCACTTGGGGACACAGAATCTAGAATCCGGTGAGCACCACTTGGCACCAGCCCTCCCAGGCTCAGTCCTTTGCTGCCTGCGAAGAGAGGAGTGTGTGGCTTCCTCCGAAGGTGCCACGCCAGCGTCCTGCATTTAACCTCCCCCACTGGGGAGCCTTGTTTACTAAACAAAGCGACTGCACAGAAGCGGGCCTCTGGGGAAGGTAGCAAGGTGGAAGGGCAGGGGTCAAGAAGCGGGGTCAAAAGGCTGAGACTATGGGGAAAACGGGAGATTAAACATCCTCCTTTTCAAATCGGGAGGTTCAGATAATTAATTGGTCCCCGAACATGAAAGCTTTCAATGATTGTGCTAGGCAGCGGCCATTCCGCCTTGCTTCTCGTCTGGCTTGCTGGGATCCTCTTCTGCACTGCGCACGCTGGGGCCAGACCAGCTGATAGCCAAGCGGACAGAGGTCTGGCCCAAAGGAGGCCTGTGCCAGTGTCTGTCCCCACAGAGTCCCTTCTTCACTGTTCCAGTGGCAGTCTGTCTTTCACACAGACGGCCGACCTGTGGAAGGACCAGGCCTCTGAGGACAAGAAGTGTCAGGGATGGCGCGCCGCCGCCATGCTGGGATCACTGTGGCATCCATGGCCTCCTGGCCAATTGGAAATCCCTGGCAGAGAGAAGGCAGCTGAGGGATCATATCCTCCCTCACTGCCCTGGGAGAATCTGAGGCTGCCTGATCCCAGCAGGATTGCTCTCACTGAACCAGAAACACCCTAAGAGCCTTCTGACGTTACAGTGCTCCGTGAGGGCGGGGTGCCAATTTCCCCCATGGCATACCTGTGGGAAGGTGAGAGATGCGTACCTTGAAGTCTTTTAAAATTCCTCTTTGACAAGGATGACGGTCATCAACATGAACCAGGACCACACACACAGATGTACACCTGCTGCCCTCGGGTCTCTTGCCCATCATGATGTGTGATCCCATTTTACAGATGAGAAGACAGACAGTTCTCATGAATACTCTCCGGAGCCAGGGGCTCCCGGCTGCCCAGCGGTCTCTCTCCGGCGAACAAGAGAGACCTCCGAGCAGGCATCTTCTTCACCCTGGAGAGTGAGCTGCTGCAGGGCTGGGCCAGGGGAGGGAGTGATTGTGGAGCTGCAGCCTGGGGCTGCAGGGCAGAGCACCCAGTTTGCCGGTGGCGGTCTTGCCTGGCCTCTGCAGGGCTCCCACGGGCTTGGGAAGGGGCCATGTGGAGAACCCTCCCGGCTACTGAAGAGCCAGGCTCCGGGAGTGGCCATTCTGGGCAGGACTCCCCAAAACCATGCTCAGGCCAAGGCCAGCTCTGGTAGTCAGGATGCCTGTTGGAAAGCCCCTAGAGGGGGCAAAACTTAGCCATGGGGATTGGGCAGGGTGGGCGCAGCAAGCCAGAGGCCCCTGCCAAGGGAGCAGTGCACCCCACTGGCAGCTCCTTGGTCAAGGGTGGGGCCCGGGGTCAGGGACCCGCACCAGTGCGGGAGGGGCTGAGGGAGGGGGCGGTGCTGATGACTGCTAAGTGCCCTAGCAATGAAGCTGAAAGGGCTCTTAGGAGCCCCTTTCTTCTTTCCTGAAAGGATCAATCGCAGAGCTCTGCCTTTGTATGTGATGTCCCCGCTGTGAAGTACACTTAAGGAATCAAGTTTTCTAAAATTCTATAAATCATTATTCCAGCCTCTTACTCACTCCCTCCAAAATCATTCATCTGCTGAAATATTTAGCAGTGGGTGCGTCTGCACACACACACCCTGTAGGCAGGCATGCAGGAGAGGGCACAGTAGCCGTTGCAGAGGTGTCCCAAGGCCTCTGTCTCTCTGCTCTCCCTTCACAGCGACCTTAACAGCCCCCTGATCGCCATGTGCAGGTGATCGTGACCAAATCGTGAGGTGTGGCTTCCTCTGTCCCTCTCAAGGGCCCCATAAAAGAAAGGCCCCAGGGTACTGCGGTAACACCCTGGTGGCTCCCTCTGGGGTCCGAATGAGGCAGGCGTGGGTGTGCGCACACATTTGTGGTCAGGTCTGCCAGGGTGGCTGGGGAACGCCACACTGCAGAAGTTGTTCCTGGCTCCTGTCCTCTGCACTTTTGGCCACTCTTAGCGAGGATCTGGGGACAGCAGTGTTGTGCTGATGTGATGAGTTTGACCTGTGAGTTGTGGGCTGGGCGGGGGAGACTAGAAGTGCTGGCCCTTTGGTGGACTTGGTTCTTTGAGAATGAGGATTTTGGCCTGGTTCCTCTGTCCTCACCAGGGCTGGAAGCTCCAGTACTTTCCAGATTTTTCCACCCCTCCCACCCTGTACACACACACCCTGACACATGACAGGGCCGACCACAGCAGCCACAGCCAATGTCCCTGAAAGGCAAGGCAGGCCTGATTGATTTGCAGCGGTTGATCTGTGTAATGTCCCTTCTCCCCAAGCACCCATCTCGCCTGCAGAGGCGCTACATTACCTCGCAGGCCTGGCTGCCAGCCTGACACCCTACACCCAGGAGGATGCTTGGGAGGTTACAGGTGCAACAAGCAAAATGAAAATCCATAGTTTTAAACCTTTATGAATTGAGAATGTGAACCTGGCAAATGGACCCGGAGTTACTAATGGACAATTGGTGTAACCAGCCCATCCATCCTCGAGGACCTGGCGAGGCCATTCCCGTGACTGCTGGCTCCTGAACACGGAGCCCTCCCTAAGCCTGCCTTCCGTCCCCCTTCTCAGAGTCAAGGAAACAGATGCAGGCATGGAAAAAGACCTGCAGGCAACCTGCCAGGGGCCCCCAGCTCTGTGTGCCCAAGTGAGGCCTTAGGAGGCAGCAGTGGGTGCGGGGGAGGGGATTCAGGTCTCCTGGGCTGTCCAGGGCTTCAGCCAAGTGGCCATCAATGGGCAAAACAGAGCCCCCATCCCGACCTCCAGATGCAAGCATTAGAAATCTCCTCTTGTACAAAGGAAGATCATATCCCAATCACACATGGGCACTTGACTCAATCAATGGCTGTGCTATCGAATGGGAGGGACATCCAGACCTGGGTCCCCCCCGGTCCTAGCAATCTGGATGTACTAAACACACTGTCTCTCAGGGCCTGCAAACATGCTGTCCCTGCAATACCCATGAGTCACTCACCTTCTCAGGGCAGCCTTTTCTGGCAATTCTGTTGAATGATGCCCCAACCCTGCATTCCCTACACACTGCCTGCTTTATTTTCTCTATAGTGGTGGTCACAATTGGACAGACTGTATATTTTACTTATTTGTGGGTTTCATATCTATTTTTCTCCTCTAGGACAGAAGCTCCACCAGGGCTGGAATTATTGTCTGTTCTGTTTGTTATTTTTTCCAAACACCTAGAAAAGTGCCTGGCACATAGCAGGTGAATAGTAAGTATTTGTTGAGTGAATAAATGAATGGTTGGATGTCTCAGAGGTGTGAGGCTCTTCCTTGTTTGGACTCCAGCACTCTGATCTCCACCCTCTAGAGGGGATTGTCCCTTTCCTATTGCTGCTTCACTAGCTGCCCTGATCTTGCCAGCACCTGCCTGCTCAGCTGCCTTCCTGCTCTTGTTTCTCCTGTCCAGCCCCACACCATTCTCATGCTCCTGGTGCATGACAGCAGTTTACTGTTCTGCTCCCGTCTGGGTGTTCTCTCTTTTCCTGCAGGCCCAAGATCACTAATTAAATGAAGGGACTTGGCATTTTTCTCCCTGCATGCCCCCATCCTTCAGCAAGCACCTCCCAGCCCCAACACTTGCACGAAACTGATGCTGAGTTGGAGGTTTCCTAAAAGTTAGTGTGGACTTTCCCTCTAGAAAGCAGCACGAGCCGCTCCTCACCTTCACAAACAAGGGGACAAGGGGACAAGGTCAGCCCTTTGAGGATTAAACTCTGAAATCAACCCATGATCGATGGGGGCAGAGATAAACAGCCCTGAGAAGCAGAAGGGACGCAAAAGAAGTGATCAATAAATGTTAGTTTCCTTCTGCTGTGGTGTGAATGTTTGTGTCCCTTCAAAATTCATATCTTCATACCTAATCTCCAATGAGATAGTGTTAAGGGGTGGAACTCTGGGCAGAGTCCTCATGAATGGGATTAGTGCCCTTAAAATATAGGCCTAAGGAAGCTTGTTTTCCCCCGTGCCATGTGAGCACACAGTTGAAAGGTGCCATCTATGAAGCAGAGCATGGGTCCTCGCCAGACACCAAATCTGTTGGCACCTTGATCTTGGACTTCTGAGCCTCCAGAACTGTGAGCAACACGTTTCTGTTGTTTATAAATTACCCAGTCTAAAATACTGTGTTACAGCAGCCTGAATGGATTAAGACACCTTCCTTTTCCCCTTCATTTTCTCACTGCACAAGTCTGGGGTATTTGTTCATTGGATGATGTATCAGTTAGGATGAGTTAGGTGATCATGCTGCAGTAACAAACAAAAGGTTATTTCTAGATTGTGCTATGGTCATGAAAGTTTCTTTCTGCCTCATGCTACAGGTCCCCCATGACTGAGGAGTTTTGTTGTAGTTCTCTTCATTCTGCATTGCAGGCTGATACAAGACTCAGTATCTTTGACATTCCCTGTTGTAGAGAGAAAGAGAATGTATCATGAGTGGGCGCTCTCTTAAATCTACCCAGGAAGTGACATTTATATTCCCACTCACTTTTCACTGGCTTGAATAAGTCACATGGCTATGTGGAGCAGGAAGGGCAGTCTTGCCATATGCCCCAGGGGAGATCCAGAAGTCATCTGATGAATAGCACTGACTCCCACTGAGAGGCCTTTTTCTGAAAGAGCGGGTGCACCCGGTCACTGCCGACACTTTTCCTGTTTTGAGGAACCTGTGAGTCCCTGTCTGTTTTCATGCCAGCCTTGCTGAAGAGCCCGGGAATCTTCCCCTAGTCTGTCTGGGCTCCTCTGCAACAGTCTGCTCTGAAGGCAGCTCTTGTTCTTTGCCTCCCACAGGTGCCCTGATGGCTCCAGAGGGCAGCCACTTGGTGACAGGGCTGTTTTTAAGGATTGCTGGGGTTGGATGGAGGCTGATCAGCAGAATGGCCCACACCCTACTGTCACTCATTTTTGGTCTGAGCCCAGTTATAGGATGCTGCTGTTGCACCTGTAGAGGAAAGGGGGCAGGTGGCCAGGGTTGCAGACTTAGGCCCACTTGCTGTGGTGCCCAGGCCAGAAAGCACTGATTCTGACGCTCCATCACAGACTTGCTTCAGGGGCACAGGGCTCAGGAAGGCAGTGAATATCTCCTAAGAGGCAGCCTTGGTTTGGGAGCTCTGTGTCTTTTTCTCTTTGTTAAAAATAAAAAAGACTGACTTGGCACATCATTTCAATAGCACCCTTTTCAGCAGATCAGACCCTCTGGTTCTTCTATCTTTTCAACACATGCCAGTCTTGGATGAACCCAATTATCTGCCTTCATTCAAAGAGCTGAGGACTGTTGGAGGAAATCTCACAACAGGACAGACGGATGCCACTGGAAACATACAAACTCCAATCTCAAAGCCTCAAAACTGCCCAGCAACCCTATAGTGGTTCTCTGCCAACTTTCTTTCCTTAGCTCTCCAGAGTGATGAGTTCAGAACTTCACCATTCCCTTCACACTTTCAAGCTCTTCCACCCTTGCCTTTCTTCTCACTCTTGACAGCATTTCTCAAAGTTCTTATTCTGGAAAACACTTTAAAATCCTTTCTAGGTCTGGGGTAACTCATGCTTAAAATTTAGTTAATCTATGACTTGTGGGACATTAACCTAATCAGGAAATTATAGATATTGTAACCCAATAAAATGTCAATGCATTTTTGAGTAGGAAAAAAAAAGCGGGGGTGGTGGGGAGTGGGGGAGGGGCATGGAAGGGAAATGGCTGAGAGCCACCAAAGGCTATGGAGATGTCAAGTTGCTTTCAAGACAGGCTTTTAATGAAGGAAGTGAAAATAGAGCAGATGAAAAAAATGCATGTGCAACATAATCAAGGCAGATACATCTTTGCAAAATCTTTGCAAATGCTTTTTCTAAGTTGTTAGTGATACCAAAGCCCCTGTAGAATCTCTTTTCTCGTGAGCCTTCTGGTGGTCTTGAACTATTTAAAGCACACTTCAAAATGCAGACGGAAGGGAGCACCACGGAGCACATCAGACGGCAGGACGTTTGTGTGGGGGGCACCGTGTGGCACACAGCAAAGGTCTCGAAACTTAAAATAGAGCATCACTTCTTCCTGAAACAGGAAAATATTCATAGGGGATTTTGCTCTCTTTTTGTACACATGTTCTATGTGGCTTTTTTTCTCCCTTTTTTCGTCAGCTATATGGCAGAAAATTTACCAGGAACCGGCATAGAAGTGGCACAGATGCCTTAGTGGGTCTGGAATGTTAAAAAAAAAAAAAAACAAGCTATTTTTAATTAACATACCATGCACTTCATCCATTTAAAGCATATAATTCAATAATTCTAGCATATTCACAGTTGTGTATCCATCACCACAATAAACTTTGGATCATTTTCACTACCCCAAAAAGTAACCCCGTACCTTTTAGCCATCACTCCCCAATCTCTCTCTCTCTCCAGACAAAGGAAAGCACTCGCCTATCTTTTGTCTCAATAGGTTTATCTCTCTGGGCATATCATATAAGCAAAATCATAAATAAGTGGTCCTTTTAGACTTATTTTTTTCATGTAACTGATGTTTTAAAGGATCAGCCATGTTGTAGCATGTATTAGTACTTTATTTCTTTTTGTTGATGAATAATATTCTATTGTAGGTATATAGGTCATTTTTTGAATTACTGCAGTTCAAAAACCTAAGTTATGTGACTGAGGAGAAAAGGGGTCACAACAAGTGAAGAAAAGACACCTGCAGGCATTTTACTGCCAACCTGAAACCCTCCAGGTTTAGGCTGAGCAGAAAGGATTATGACCTCAATAAAGGGTTCATGGAAAACTAAAAAGAAGTATTTGGACCAGTCTTGTTGATAAGATCTGGAAAAGGTTATGTGAGAGGACCCACAGAAGCTTTTAAATTCCATGTTTTATAAACATGTTTAACATTATTTGTTTGGAGAGAAAAATAGGAAAAAATATGTATATCAACGTTAGTCATTAATTTTCTTAGGGCCATGTGATTGACCAAATATAGCTCCTGTATCCCCTAGGGAAGCACCTCTCAAGATAGAAGGGAAGGTCTTTAGGGCACTGAGACACAAACCTGAAGCTATAAAGTGAAGGTAAATCCCCAATCTCTGTGCAGATGTTGCCACTCCTGCTGTCTGCTTTCTGCTGGCATGTTGCTTGCTAAAGTTCAGATCCTCCAGCCACAGAGTATGTCTGTGCCCCTCAGGACTGTATATAATAACCACATTCTCAGGCCCAGCCCAGAGTCAAGAGGTTAGGGACTCAGAAAAGTGGTAACTACTGATGAAGCAGTTGCTCTTGAACTTTTTCTAAGTGTGATACTCCAGCTTGGTTGCAACAATGGCCCCAATTTTTCACCCTTCTCTATAGCCATACTCTTCACTATGTGAATCTGAGCTTCCTCCCACTGCACTTCAGGCAGTGTGACCTGCCCTATCCTTTCACACTGACCTCAGTCATGTCACTTGCTGTGGTCAATGGGATGTCAGCAGAGGCATGAGCAAGCCAGCTGAACTGCAGTGCCTGGTTGAGCCTAGCCAAGATCAGCCAACCTTGACCTGTGAGCAATTAACAGTTCAGCAGACGCATGTAGTCAGCCCTTCACTGATTCCAGATGTTTGGATGTGAAAATACACTTATTGTTGAATGCCATTGAGACTTTGTGGTTGTCTATTAGCAGCATATAGTGGCAATGCATAACCGACACAGGCCTTTCACAAAGTCGTTCTTAAATTCGCTGTTTTTGCTAGGTGAATCCAACATCCACATTCTCCTTGCTTCATGCATTGCATCCCTGGATTTCTGATTTTCTCAGACCGCATCTCACATTCTAGTTCCTCATGTGTTCTCTCTGCAAGTCCTCTTCTTGCTCTTCTCTCCTGTTTTATGTGCCAGTGGTTCATTATACTAATTTTCTCTCCCAGTCTCTCATTCCTTCATTACACACCATGAACAAGAGAGCAAGATAATGAAAAAAACCCAGAACCTCGGTGAATTGACTGTTCAACTGCAAGACTGAGATATGAGATGGAGGAATGAACTAGAAAATAGAAAACATTGATTGCTTTACATTTTCATCCATTCCATGTTCATCATAGAATGCCCTCACATGGTGGCAGGACAATCACTAACCTGTCTTAACTACCCCAGAAGAACTTTTCAGTGAGTACTTTCATTAACAGATATTAATCGGTGCCACACAGGCTGGTGCAGGACATACCAGAGCAAAGAAGTAGAGGAAGGGGGAGGTGTGGCTTCCTGTCACAGCCAGTCTAGGTCCTACTGGCATTTTTACAAATGAAACTGTAAGCGCCAAATGTGTACACTCAAATACAGAATGTTGCCAAGCAGTGAGGCTGCACTGCATGAGGTCAACTGTTTTCTAAATAACCTTCCGCCCTGTGTTCTGGGAGGAGGATGGAAACAAGAGACTGAACGAAATAAACAGAAAATGAAAGACAGGAAAGGAAGTGGGGGTAATAGAGATGTGAGGAGAGGGAAAGCTGAGAGCACCTATCTGTGCCTTTGGTTCAGAACAAGTGCATCAGGGTTTTTGAGATCTGGCCAGCCTCACTCCACCTCCCGAAGACTTCTTGCCTCACTGTGGCTGGTGGAAAACAGGACAGTCAAATTACTTTCCCCAGATATTTAGAGCTGGGGCTCGGGAGTCTCTGTTAGCCTCTGTGCTGTGCACATGTGCAATGCTAAAGGCTGTGGAGATGCTTGTCTGCCCGATCTGTGTAGGGAAGCAGAGAAACCTGGGAAGAGAGAAACAGAGAGAGAAGTAAAGGAGGCATAAGGAGGGTGTTTGTGTATTGGGTTCTAGCCCTCAGGGAGAGGATCAGGGTCTTTTTCGCTCTTGGTTGGGTTCCATGAGGCACACTTATAATGACCTCCTCTCCACATGCTTAACCCAGTTTGAGTCACTTCCTGTCACAACTAAAAGAGCCTTAAGGGAACAGGGAAATAATTCGTAGTCAATCTATTTTACTCTCTTCCTCTTTCTTTCTTTCTTTCTTTTTTTTTTTTTTTTGTCTGTCTCCAACTTCAGAACTCAGAGTCACTATCCTGCTCTCCCCAACGCTGCCTGGTTGTTGAGTGGGCAGTATTGCTCAGAAGTGGAATCCATTGTATTGGAAGAAGGAAAATATCATGGCGAATTAGTAAAAATACAGTGAGTTGAGGCAGTGGCTTTAGGAAAGAACGTGTGGGTTGATGCAGGCTGACACAGGCACAGATGGGAAAGGGTGAACTCTAGAATGTTTTGTGCCCTTCCAGTTTGAGGATTAGGGAGAACTAAGAAGCTATTAGAGTTTGACCAAGTAGAGTTAAGGTTTGGCCAAAGGCCACCTGGATTGCCCAGGCAATGATGCTGTAACCTTACGATAATGATCCTACAGGAAACTCACATGCAAATGAAGTGCAAAGTAATTAGAGTAATTAGTGGCAAAGCAATATGTGGCTCCAACAGCTCTGCCTTGGGGGGCTGGCGAGGAGGGGTGGAGATTGTGTTGCAATAAATACAAAGAAGGGAAAACTGAGTTACACAAAAAAAGAGAATCTGTGTGCCTGGGAGGCAGACAATAAATGCACACATACATGAACAAGAAAAATTATCTGCCGGTGAAGCTCTTTGTGGAGAATTGAAATAGGGCAATGTGATTATGATTGGGTGGCAATTTGAGATTAGATGGTTAAGATATCTGAATTAATTTTTAAAAGTTTTTACTTACAATGAAACTTTGACACCAGGAACTCTGCCTCATACCACACTTGAGAACTACTGCAGCAGGGACTATAGGAAATGTGGCCGTAATAGGACATTGCCTGTTGCATAGCAATAGTGTCAATACACTGACACCAAGGGTTGCAGCAGAGAAAGTGTTTTAGGATGGGTACGGTGGCTCACACCTGTAATCCTGGCACTTTGGGAGGCCAAGGCAGGCAGATCATTGAGGTCAGGAGTTTGAGACCAGCCTGGGCATCATGGCAAAGCCCTTTCTCTAGTAAAAATACACAAAAAATTAGCCAGGTATAGTGGTACACACCTGTAGTCCCAGCTACTTGAGAGGCTAAGGCAGGAGAATCACTTGAACCCGGGAGGCAAAGGTTGCAGTGGGCAAAGATCATGCCACCGCACTCTAGCCTGGGCAACAGAACAAGACTCTGTAACAACAACAACAACAACAACAAAGTGTTTTAATAGTAAGTTAACCGGAGGAAGCCTCAAATTTGCCTCCCTGAGGAGTTTGGGGTTAGGGACTTTAAGGGTTTTGAAATGGGCTAAGGTGTGAGAATTGTGGATTGGTCAAAGAATGCAGGGTGAAATCATGGGTCAGGGTGACGAAGAAACCACATTTTCAATCTGATTCAGTCCTTCTGTTGGGGTCTTCAAACTGGTTGGCATCAGCCCTTCCAGTGGAATTCAGGTTCTGAAAAACATCTTAAGCAGTTCATCGTACCTACATAAACAACAGGCATGCAAGCAGTCAGTCCCTAGTGCGAGGTGACTTTTTGTTACAAGGAAGTGGGTCACAAAATGTGGCCTGATTAATGCTTAATTATAACTGTATTTCAGAACCTGGCATGTAATTCTTGTTAAACATGTGAGGACAATTTCAGAAATGCAAGATCAAATCCAACCACCTGAGGCATTGACCATCTCCTAGAGTAGAGAATCAGAAAGCTTATAGAAAGTGCTCATTGGACATGGGATGGAGTAAATTCAATAGGGTTTATCTGAAGATCCTTCTTTAAATCATTTCTCCAAGCCCTCTTAGCCATAGCCTTCTCAGTGAACCAGGAGAATTCCATATTTGTTGGCATTAGCCCCTCAATTCTGAAATTATCTTTGCAAAAGTTATCATAATAAGAAAATCTAACAGAAAAATGAGGACAGTAAGAGAAATCTGATATAGCTGCCTCCATCTTGCTTCTATCCTCTCAGCTGTCCTTATTCATTCCTGGGCATGAGCCAAGCTAACATTAAGAGGAATCTAGTTTTTAGTTTAACCTTAAAGCAGGGATGATAATAACCCTTTCCCACACTACCTCCTCCTTGCTTGGGGACCGAGATTACCTTTGTAAAATTAACAAGTTAGTCACCAGCTTAAAATTATAGCTCAGGAGTCATGCAGACAGAAGCTGCAAGATTTCTAACCTCCCCAGTTGCTCCTATTGATAACATTACTATTGCAAAACCTGAGACTGATGTTCAAGGTATTTTTCAGACCCTGTGTTCTGATGGACCTGGTGGTACCACACAGTCTGATAAACTGGCTTAATTAGTTTTCTGATTCTACCCAGGAACTGAAGACAGCAAGAACCCACTTTGACTCCCAGTGATTTCATCCCTAACCCAGCCAATCAGCATTCCCCATTCCCTAGCCCCTTGCCTACTAAATTGTCCTTTAAAAAACCCTAGACTTCAAATTTTGGGGGAGATAGATTAGAGTAATAACTCCTATCCTTCCTGTCAGTTGTCTTACAATAATTAAACTCTTTCTCTATTGTAATAATACTGTCTCAGTGAATTGGCCTTATCTGTACAGCAGGCAAAAAGAACCCATTGGGTGACTACAAGTCTATGAGGATAGCTGGGGACTCCTGCCATAAACACTGACAGTCACCTGACAATCAAGTGTCCTTTTCTTAGCGTCCAGACACATTCTTTTCTGTGTCCCATGTTCCAAATCTACCAAGCATCACAGGGAGTGGGGTGCAGGTGAATTGGGACACCTCAGATTTGCGTAATAATAACTAGCTCTAAACTCTGTAGAAAAAGGAAAATGACTTCCAGGAATTTCAGGGGATAAGGAAATGCAGACATTTTGGGGAGGATTTGGAGTCCTTGTGACTTTGTCCTTCACTTGCATTCTTTATACATTTCTAACATTTTCTTTACTTGGATTTTAAGAAGCAAAGATGTCTCCTTTCCTCAGCCCCCTCCTCACTAAACGTTTCCCTGGTGAAGGTAGAAGCCTCCAGGGAATGAACTTCTCAGGAGATAATGGCCTCAGCCTAGAAACATTCACACTTCCCGGACTGGGCGAGTTAGTGATGAGGGTGAGGCTGGGTGTGTGAACCAATCAGTCAGGGAGACCACGGGGTAGGGGGGGTGGGGGTGCCGCGGGGGGAGAGAAAGATGAGGAGACAGGCTGGAAAGGAAGCCTTAGATGGGCACAAGGAAAGAAGCTGGGACCCTATATCCTTGCAGCAGGGTTGCATAGAAACAAGGCCTAGGCTGGGCGCAGTGGCTCATGCCTGTAATCCCAGCACTTTGGGAGGCTGAAGTGGGGGGATCACCTGGGGTCAGGAGTTCAAGACCAGCCTGGCTAACCCTCCTCTACTAAAGACCAGCCTGATGAAACCCCGTCTCTACTAAAAATATAAAAATTAGCCAGGCATGGTGGCAGGGGCCTCTAGTCCCAGCTACTAGGGAGGGTGAGGCAGGAGAATCTCTTGAACCTGGGAGGCAGAGGTTGCAGTGAGTTGAGATCACACCACTGCATTCCAGCCTGGCCTACAGAGTGAGACTCTGTCAAAAAAAAAAAAAAAAAAAAAGAAAGAAAAGAAGAGAAAAGAAAAAGGAAGCAGGGCCTAACACTCAAGGTCTCCATCATCTTATTTTGCTGGGGTGGAGGACAGGGAGAAAAGGAGCTGGTCAGACCCGTTCATGTTCAAGTGGCCACAGTACTCTCTAGGGTGATGGAAAGTTTTCCTCAGATCTGGAACTACTGAGAGAATAGACCCAAAAGACTCCCCAGGAACCTGGGCTCTGATGCACTGGGTCCCGAAGGTTGGCAAATCCTTGCTGCTCAAAGTGTGGTCTTGGACCAGCAGCCCTGGCACCACCTGGGAGCGTGGGTGCTGTGCAGAATCTCATCAGATCTGCCCCAGAGCTGCTGACTCTGAATCTGCACTTCAGTGAGATCCCCGGGGAACTCAGAGCACACTGGAGTGTGAGAAGCATGTCTGCAGGTGGCTCTGCAATATCAGACTTCCAGGTTTTAATCACAGGATGTTTACTGAACCGCGTGCATGTGTTGTGTAATTGTGTGAGTGTGCACAGAGGCAAGATGCCAGTCCATATGGTAAATGACTAGAGCATTAGATAACACTCACGATGTCAAGGGGAAGTTTTTGTTTGTTTGTTTTGAGATGGAGTCTGTCTCTGTTGCCCAGGTTGGAGTGCAGCAGCGTGATCTTGGCTTACTCTAATCTCCACCCCCCGAGTTGAAGCGATTCTCCTGCCTCAGCGCCCCCCGAGTAGCTGGGATTACAGGAATGCACCACCACGCCTGGCTAATTTTTGTATTTTTAGTAGAGACGGGGTTTCACCATGTTGGCCAGGCTGTCTCAAACTCCTGACCTCAAGTGATCTGCCCATCTCAGCCTCCCAAAGTGCTGGGATTACAGGTGTGAGCCACTGCACCTGGCCAAGGAAACAGTTTTACGGATAGTTTATCCCTAACCACAGCATGCAGGACAAGGCCACTAGTCCATTAGGGACACACAGGTCATCTGCTTGTGGTCTCCCTGCCTGCCCCTGCTCCATCACTGTGCTTCCCAAAGCCCGCAAACCAACACACCTTCACTCTGCTCCTAGTCAGTCTTGCAGCCAGGTTGATTATGTTTGCCTTTTCAGAAATGTGCTGTTTCTTAATGATGAAAAATCAGGACGTTAAAGGAAGGGGCAAAGGCAAAGAAGGTGACCCAGATGAATGACACACTGGATGTCACTGTTTAAACCACATTCCCTCGGGTGGAGTGTGGTGAGGCCAGTGCAGATGGAAAGGGGGGAACCAGGAAGAGTTTTTACAGTGTTGTTACTCACAGCTGCCTGGGGAGAACCCCTGGCACCCGGGGTTGCTCGAGAAGTGGAGGGAGGGAGGGAGGGAGGGAGGGAGGGAGGGAGGGAGGAGAGCTGTGGGCAAGCAGTTTCCACCGGAAAGAAAGTGGGGGGCGGGCAGCAGGTTTAGGATTGGCTTGTTTGAATCACTTCAGTGGATTGTAGGGCGTTGAGGCTGTCCCTTGTCTGGTACCTGGCCCTGGAGTGATCAGAACAGAGGAAGAGTGACCCTGAGTGTGACAGCCCCATCAGGGAGGTGATTGGGGGTGTGGACTTAATCAGTTTCAGGAGGAAGAATGGACCTGCCTCTAACCGGGTCTCAAACTGGGTCAAGACAATCTTCGAAAAAATTGCAATATAGTCAGGCCCCAAATTAAGTTTGTTTCCGTGTTATCTCATCCAACCCTACCAGAAGTGTAAGGTTGTTCCCAAATAATCCGGTTATTGATGGCATAACCAGTCACCCCCAACCTTAACAGCATAAAACAACAGCATTTATGATGCTCACCAGCTCCGTGGGACAGGAAGCTGTGCGGATGGCTCTTCTGGCTTCATCTGGCTTGATTCAAATGGCTGGAGCTGGGGCTGAAAGAGCCTAGGCTGGGACATCCATTTACAAGGTGGCCTGGCTGGCCAGCTGAAAGATGGACTTAGCTGGGGTTGTTGACCATAGTGTTGACATGTGGCCTCTTCAGCATGGTGGTCTCAGCACAGCGAAACTTCTTGCATGGAGGTGGAGGGTTCGAAGAACGTGTGTTCTTAGCCATGAAGGTGGAAGCTGCATGGTTTTATGACTGAGCCTCAGAAGTCGCATAGTGTTATTTCCACGCCAATCCTTAGGTCAAGGAAGTCATTAGGCCCCTCTTCCAACTACAGATTCAAAGAGAGTGCACAGAGACTCCACTTCGCCATGGAGGGAATGTCAAAGATCCTGTGACTGTGATTTTAAAACACTGCCCCGTATTATAGAAAATGGATGGCCCTGCACAAAGTCAGAGTTTTGCAGACAATATAAGAATATTAGACCTGGTGAATTTCCAGTGTCATGACTTTCCACGACAGGCATCAAAAAGGCCTCAGGGAAGAGTTCAGTTAAAGGGACTTCTCTCTCCTCTTCCTGGAGCCTCACCTCCAATTTCCTACTCCTGAACCGCCTCTCTTTCTGGCATTTAGAACCTACTGAACAGTCAGCAGAGGGGAGGACTGTGAACTTATGCTATGAGTATTTGCTATAGGGATCTCCTCTGTTAACTTTCATTTAATGCCACACACTTGTATTGAGTGCCTAAAAATAAATATGACCGCACCATGGTTAAGAGCAAGAACTTCAAAATCTAATTGCCTGTTTGAAATCCTAGCTCTGCCCCTATGCAAAGGCCACAGCCAAGTTATTTAAACTTTTGGTGACTCAGTTTTCTCAACTTTAAAATGGGCATACTATAATAATACTATGGACTGTCATGAGGATAGGATAAAAATATGCAAGGTAAGCACTATGTCAGTGTCCTCTAGAGTTGTTTCTGCAGAGCAGAACTTCTGTCCCTCCTTGCTCTCAAGGATTGCACAGGTCAGCCAGGTGGGAGAAAGGTGCACAAATAACAATTCCAGCAGACAGGCTGTGGTGGATGCTGAAATAGAACCGCAGACAGCTGTGGGACAAGGCAAGGGAGCTAGAAAAATGGAATATTGACCACATTGTAAAACTGCAAACCCATGTGTATTAGGCTGCTGGGGTTTTACCTAAACCTCCAGTCTTTGAAATCTACTTCCGATAGCCATGACTCCAAAGTGGGAGTTTTATAATCGTATTTGAGCTTCAGAGATTGCCGAATGCAGTCTTTTAGAAAAATGGAGATTTGCTTAGAAATCCACCTGAGGACTGGAAGCTTCTTGACTCTCTTTCTGGAACAGGGCCTCTCCCAATAAGATAGTGCTTAATTAGATTGAATTATCCAGCTTTCCTGGTGCTGTTATTGACGCTTGTGTATCACTATTGCCTTCCCAGCTCAGCGTGAGCTTCCTGAGCCAGGAACTGTGGTGTCTACTCCAGCTCAAACTCTTGACGCTCAGGGAGTTTTCAAGAACCTCAGGCAAAAGTTCCATAGCAATTGCCCTCAGGTAACCACAAAGAAACATTTCCATGGAGGAATTCATGGATAAAACGCACTGTACCTGATAAGGTTACAAATGGGCTTAAGATGCTATTTAGGGGTAAAATTCTTAACTTGCTTTTCTCCCTATTCCTAGTGCCCACCACAACGCTTGGCACATAATGAATTTCATCAAAGTTATCTGAATGAATGAATGAACGAAGTAGGAGGGCCTGTGGCTGACATTGCCAAGTTTAAAACCTGAGCCCTAGATCCAGGTGAAAGAAGTTTAGCAAACAGGTAGTGAAGCCAAGAACAGACATCTGAGACAAGTTGCCTATCCCAGTGAAGAGACTCCGATATCTGAGCCAACGACGTCGGGGAAACACTAGTGTTCAGAAGCAAATGTAAGAGGATGTTTTCAGTTGCAAATAACAGAAACTCTCATTCAAACTGGCATTAACAAGTGAAGGCAGAGTCTCCCACAGCTGAAAATTTCAGAGGTGGGTGGACTTCAGAATGCTTGATCCAGCTACTCAGTTAGACCCAGGTCCCTGTTATCAATCAGTGACCCGGGTTCTTCGGTTGTTTTTCTCTGGGGATCAGTGGAAAGGTTCCCTCATAGTAGCCAGCAGCAACTGAGACCTCATGTGTCTTTGTTCAATTTCAGTAACTGGTTGTTCACAACCATAGAATAAGAGCCCTGGGGTTTGGGCTGATTGGAGCACCCTGAGTCAATCACCGTGGCCAGGGTAATGTTAGGCTCTGGACAGGTGAACCTGAATTAACAAAACCAATCATTGTGTCCAGGGGAGGGTGTCAGGTGGGGTTAACCCGAACATCTCTGACCATCAGCACTGCTTTACTGCAATGATTCTGGGGCTGGATGCTGGGGAGGCAACCGCAGTACTCAACGGCAGAAGAGTACTTGGCCGTGAGTCCTTTCCTCTAACCCTCCACCACTCATCTGTCCTCCTGTGGCTGCTTCCAGATATTATTCATATAGCTTTGGGGATGAAAAGATTGGGATGAATTTATCATGCTTCCTATACTAAAAGGTGTTTTCATTTTCTAAAGCCCTACTACATTCCTAGTAGAAAGATGAACTCAATTCAATACATTTGAAGAAGAGTGAATACAGAGGCAGAAATGTCCGCGTCTTAGGACAGATACCAGGGCTGGGCTGGTGGCTCCAGGGAAGGTGACAATGTGTGCAAACTTTTCCTCTGCTCTTTTCTCTCCAGCTTTACCTGGTTCTAACCAGGTATTCCTCGGGACTTCCTAGCCCACCTTGTCCTCTGCTGTCAGACCCCCCTGGGTTCCTCGCTGCATTTGTCTTTGGAAGGCCTCTTCATGCCCTAAGGCCCACCTCTTCAGGAGCTCATTAAGGGACTGAAGCTAACAATTGAGTAAATGTAGGTGCTAAAAGGTTCTCCTGACATTCATGGATGCTGTGTTTGTATTTTGTAAAGGCAGTTCAAAGAGAACAGACAGATTGACTGCACAGATGTCAGTGCAGATTCCCAGACAACAAAAGAACAAATGCTCTCACCCTCCCAGCCCAGAGCGTTTCTCATCCAGGACACTCCTGCCATGTCTGCATGGGCAGGGGAGTGGAGTGGAGAGTGGAGATGTCCCAGGAAGGGGACATTCCTCTCTACAGCAGAGCTGGGGGGGGGAGAAGGAAAAAGAAAACCGAATCTCCCTGAGACAAACCAACAATAATATGCAAACCAACCCAAACACACACACATACAGGAACACACACAAACACATACACGCATACACACACACAACTACATACACACATGCATACAACCACACATGCACACACACATATAGGAACATACATGCACATAGAAACACACATACGTTTACAAACAAACATATAGGCACACACGTGCACATGCACACAAACACATGCACATACAGAAACACACACATACAGAAACACACACAAACACACCCCCACACCCATGCATATACATAGGAACATGCATGCACATAGAAACACACATGCATTTACAAACAAACATACAGGCACACATGTGCACATGCACACAAACTCATGTACATGCAGAAACACACACAAACACACCCCCACACCAATGCATATATACAAACATGCACACACATATACATATACACACATTTATGTACACATACATACACAAGCACAAGCTGCTAATTGCTACCAGACAGAATCCAAAGCAGCCTTTTGCAGAAAGGTGCCACAAAGATTGTCCCCAGGAAAGAGGGGCTTCTTGTGCCCCTCATGTGTCCGAGACTACAACCACTTGCATGGTGAGGAGATGAAGCTAAATGTTGATAATGAGGAAATTGCAGATGGCAAAATGAAACACAGCTGTACCAGGGTAAAATCAGTAAAAGAGGGAAGGGTGATAGGGGAGAGAGAGGGAAGAAGTAAGGAGAGAGAGAGAGAGAGAGAGAGAGAGAGAGAGAATGCAGATGTTGAGCACAGGAGAGGCTGGGGCTCTGTCCAGTTCTCCAGTGCCTTAAACCAGCTATCTGTTTTCAGAGCTCTGGAGCTCTGGTAGTGTGGTGCCTGCATTTTCTCCCACTCTGTCCCTTTCTTCTCCACACTGGTCTTATGCTCTATTGATTGCTCTGGCCTTTGCAAAGCCTCAGGCTCTTCTCAGAATCCTCGGACCCTAGGGAGCCTGCTCTTTACTCCTCTCTGCTCCAGCAAGAACATGGTCTTCCAACAGCACCAGCTAGGGCTGGAGGAAGAGACCCCAGCCTCACCCCAGAGACTACAGATCTCACACCCTCTGCCTTCCTGCCGTGGGTCTCCCACTCTTCCTAGTGCCGTGACCCGGCACATCCCTCACCTTTATGCATCTCCTTCTGCTTGGGCTCCGACCACCCTCCCCACTACTGTGCGGCCTGCAGTGTCAATGGAGCCTTATACCCTGCTCTTTGGAACACTTCTCTGGCTTGCCCCAGCTCTCAGATCAAGGTTTTGAGCTCTGGCCAGTACCTCCCTCTTCACCTCATCTACCATCCTCTCTGGCATGGACTTCTGGTTAGTAAGGCTGAACCACATGCAGCCTCCTTGAGGGGTTCTCATGAGTCCCACCAGGGGTCCTGGGATCCAGAGGAGAAGGCCCTGCTCAAAGGGCTTAAGTTCCTTTCTTTATGGACCCCCGTTCAATGACTTCCAACTCTGCAAGGTGTTCACTACGGGCTTTTTATAGTCCTAATTTTCACAACAAGAAAATTGGAGGTGTGGTCGAAAGATACTGGCCTCGGATTCAGAGCCTGGGGCTCTAAACCAGATGCTGCCACTAATTAGATGAGTGGCCCTGGCAGCCAGGCTTTTTGTGAGGTGAGGGGACTGGAATTCTAGGCCCCTTCCGGTAGGGAAATCTGTGCTTCAGAAGGGCCGCACAGCCCCCAGGAATCTGACTTAGCAAGATCATCTGACTTGCGCATTTCCTGGGGAAAACCAATGAGCTTACACCTGTAATCCCAGCACTTTGAGAGTCCGAGGTGGGTAGATCCCCTGAGCTCGGTACTTTGAGACCAGCCTGGCCAACATGCTGAAACCCCATCTCTACTGAAAATACAAAAATTAGCCAGGCATGGTGGTGAATGTCTGTAATTCCAGCTACTCAGGAGGCTGAGGCATGAGAATCACTTGAATCCAGGAGGTGGAGGTTGCAGTGAGCTGAGATCACTCCATTGCACTCCAGTCTGGCAACAAAGCAAGACTCCATCTAGAAGAAGAGGGGGAGGAGGAGGAGGAATAAGAAGAAGAAGAAGAAGAAGGAGGAGGAGGAGGAGGAGGAGGAGGGGGAGGAGGAGGAGAAGGAGAAGGAGAAGGAGAAGGAGAAGGAGAAAGAGAAGGAGAAGGGGAAGGGGAGGAGGAGGAGGAGGAAGGGGAAGGGGAAGAGGAAGGGAGGGGGAGGAGGAGGGGGAGGGAGAGGAGGAGAAGAAATAGTAATGTTAAATCAAAGCAGCAATGCTGTGAGGTAGTTGCCACTTAATTAGACAAAAGCGAAGCTTTTGGATGAACACAAAACCCTGCACTATACCCAGACAAACCTGCTGCTTGGTGCAATAGAGCCTGTGATGTGGGGTCTCATGCTCCCCATCCCCCGCACTCAGTTTGCCTTCTCTGAGTAGTTTCTGAGCACTGCCCAGGCTGGGATGCCCTTCCGGATGGCTGCTGACAAGCACATGTGCCAGAGGAAACTAGAGTCTGAAGGGTTCTTGGATGCTCTGATACGCGCTGAAAAGAAGTCAGGCTTCAGTTAGAAGTGAAATCTGAGACTTCGGTTTCCTGCAGAGAGCAAAGGGAGACAGCAGACATATTGAGGCTAAGAAGTCAGGCAGTGGAAAACAAGAGAGATTGATTCATGCAGGGGAAGACAGCTTGGGAGCAGTGATAAGAGAAGGAACAATACCAGACACACAGGCTGGGTAGAGTCAAAGGAAAATGATTTTGCAGGATAGCGTGACTCCCCGATGGACCCACACTGAAATCTTCTGGCTGAGTCTTCCCAGGTAGGTTTGGGACCTGAGTTGTTTTGCAGGAAGACCCTGGTTCCTGATGGAGAAAGCCCACAATATAGACAGACTGGAATGTAATAAAAACACTTAAAATAGGCTGGGTGCAATGCTTTATGCCTGTAATCTTAGCACTTTGGGAGGCCAAGGCAGGAGGACAGCTTGAGCCCAGAAGTTCAAGATCAGCCTGGGCAACATAGCAAGGCCCTATCTCAAGAACAACAGCAGCAACAAAACACTTAAAATATACTTTGGAGGAGCTTCTAGCTTTTTACCTGATATGCCCAGGGGCCAGAACAATTTCCTATAGTAACTGACCAGATCTGCATGGTCCAGAAGCCAAATCGTAAAATCAAAGAAGCTGGTCTTTGTTCTTCACCTTTATTTTCTGAATCTATCTCCCCTCGCACCTCCCTACCTTCCATGTTTTCAGTGCCAACTTCTCTATCTTTACATTTTCTACCCTCTCTCTCTCCCATAAACCCTTGTGACAATCTTACTGTTAGAATGGGTGTATGTCTGGTAAAGTTCTTCATACCATGAAGTCTTAGGGAGTTAATGTGCTATTTCTTTGAAGGGATTAAATTCTTAATAGCAACATTTTTGACACCAGTTGGAAAATATTTTGTTGAGGACCTTCCCATGAGCCCTATATCTTCCCATAAGCCCTCTATCTATATCTTGCAATGCAGGGCAACTCTGTCTACTGCCCATGACGGAGACCCACTGGGTGCAAAGTCTATGGGAAAGTTATGTTTTGATGCCCATGATGGTCACCAAAATTACTTCTTTGGGAAGTGGCCTAGTGCAGTCATTTGGATTCCAGCTTGACCACTTTCTAGGTGTGTGACATGATGCACATTTCTTTTAAAGTTTCAGTTTCCTGTTCTGGAAAACATACATAAGAATCGTATGCCCCTCATGGAGCTACTTTGGGGATAAGATAGTATGGCACGAAACAAGTGCTCAATAAGTATTTACAATCATGCTTCCTTGATTGTGAGGTAAGCTTATGTGGAGATGTATTTGAAGTCTCACTTGATTCTGTTGTTGGAGATCCATTGTATACCTTTATCTCCTATAATTGCAACCTCAAAGTAGAGTTTGAACTAAACTTAGAGACATATATGGGGCATCTACTCCATATCCCAGGCTCTGTGCTTGGCACTAAAGTATAGAGATAAAAATCCCTTCTTTCCCTCAAAGGGAGGATAATCAAATAAGGAAAGAAATCTAATATACTATATTCAGGGCAATCACCTAGTGATGCCAAGGGAGAGGAAGGATGCAACAGAGGGAGGCATTCTCTCTGTTTGGTGGAGTTTGAAGGTTCAGGAATATCTTCATTGAGGAGGTGACACCCAAGGAGGTTTTGAGAGGTAAATGGGAGTTTCTTAGGTAAACAAGAAGGGAGGAGGACATCCCAGTAAGAGGAAAGAGCAGGTATAAAGTTATATTACATTTTCAAAAATGTGGAACCAGCCCAAATGCCCATCAATCAATGAGTGGATAAAGAAACTGTGGTATAGGCCGGGCACGGTGGCTCATGTTTGTAATCTCAGTGCTTCGGGAGGCCGAGGTGGGTGGATCATAAGGTCAAGAGATCAAGACCATTCTGGCCAACATGGTGAAACCCCATCTCTACTGAAAATACAAAAATTAACTGGGCATGGTGGAGTGCACCTGTAGTCCCAGCTATTCAGGAGGCTGAGGCAGGAGAATTGCTTGAACCCAGGAGGCAGAGGTTGCAGTGAGCCAAGATCGCACCACTGCACTCCAACCTGGTGACAGAGTGAGACTCTGTCTCAAAAATAAAATAAAATAAATAAAATAAAATAAACTGTGGTATATATGTATGGTGGAATACTACTTAGCCATAAAAAGGAATGAATTAATGGCATTTGCAGCCACCTGGATGGGATTGGTGGCTATTATCCTAAGTGAAGTAATTCAGGAATGGAAAACCAAACATTGCAGATTCTTACTTACAAGTGGGAGCTAAGCTATGAGGATGTAAAGGCATAAGAAGGATATAATGGACTTTGGGGACTCTAGGGGAAAGGGTGGGAAGGAGGTGATGGATAAAAGACTACAAATTGGGTTCAGTGTGTACTGCTCAGGTGATGGGTGCACCAAAATCTCACAAATCACCACTAAAGAACTTACTTATGTAGCCAAGGAGAGTCTGTTTCCCAAAAACCTATGGAAATAAAAAATATTTAAACAGTTATATTGCTTAAGACAGGAGGGAAAATTGAGGGAGAGAAGTGAGACAGGAAGCTGGAGGGGGACCAAGGAGAGCCCAAGGGGGTCTTGGAGAGGGGACATTTTCTTGGGGTGATGGAGGGTGCATTTAAACAGAGGGCATCTGAGCAGATCCAGTGTCAGAGCAGAGGTTGGGCTGGAAAGAGGAGGTGAGCATAGGAGGTGATGTTTGTCCAGCTTCTCTTATGAACTGCTTTTAGCTATGTTGATTAGACCTTCCGTGTACTCCTTCTGAAATATAGTTTTAGACTTATTTATCCAAATCCTTTGTCTGAAATTTGGAAATCCAAAAAGTTCTGAAAGCTTTTTCATAACTCATTTGGTGCCAGTGACTGACTTGAAGCTATTTGGTAGCTATCTGAGTGGAACTGATATTAAATATTTCATTTATCCTACACAGTGTAAATATTCTCACATTTTGCTGCAGAAATATTGAAGTTTGATTATAGGGTGTTGTGCCAGATTCTTTGGGTATATTCTGTGACATATAGCATACACAACTGTGTTGTCTTTCTAACCTTCAAAAAATCCTGAATTCTGAAACACATTTGGTCCTGAGGGTTTTGAATAAGGAAATATATACCAGTAATGCATTCTACCTGTCATGTAAAAGAGTAATTACTTTGTATCATCTAAACTTCCCTTCACCCCCTCTTCCACATTTCAGGTTTTAAAAATATCTCATGGTGGTTTTGATTTGCATTTCTCTAATGATCAGTGATGATCAGCTTTGTTTTCATATGTTTGTTGGCCGCATAAATGTCTTCTTTTGAAAATGTCTGTTCATATCCTTTGCCCACTTTTTGATGGGGTTGTTTGTTTTTTCTTGTAAATTTGTTTAAGTCCCTTGTAGAGTCTGGATATTAACCCTTTGTCAGATGGATAGATTGCAAAAATTTTCTCCCATTCTTTAGGTTGCCTGTTCACTCTGATGATAGTTTATTTTGCTGTGCAGAAGCTCTTTAGTTTAATTAGATCCGATTTGTCAATTTTGGCTTTTGTTGAAATTGCTTTTGTATGAGGTGTAAGTAAGGGATCCAGTTTTAGTTTTCTGCATACAGCTAGCCAGTTTTCCCAACACCATTTATTAAATAGGGAATCCTTTCCCCATTGCTTGTTTTTGTCAGGTTTGTCAAAGATCAGATGGTTGTAGATGTGTGGTGTTATTTATGAGGGCTCTGTTCTGTTCCATTGGTCTATATATCTGTTTTGGTACCAGTACCATGCTGTTTTGGTTACTGTAGCCTTGTAGTATAGTTTGAAGTCAGGTAGCATGATGCCTTCAGCTTTGTTCTTTTTGTTTAGGGATTGTTTGGCTATACAGCCTGTTTTTTGGTTCCATAAGAAGTTTAAAGTAGTTTTTTTCTAATTCTGTGAAGAAAGTTAACGGTAGCTTGATGGGAATCACATTGAATCTATAAATTACTTTGGACAGTATGGCCATTTTCACAATAATGATTCTTCCTATTCATGAGCATGGAATGTTTTTCCATTTGTTTGTGTCCTCTCTTATTTCCTTGAGCAGTGGTTTGTAGTTCTTCTTGAAGAGGTTCTTCACATCCCTTGTAAGTTGTATCCTTAGGTATTTTATTCTCTTTATAGCAATTGTGAATAGGAGTTTGCTCATAATTTGGCTCTCTGTTTGTCTATTGTTGGTGTATAGGAAGGCTTGTGATTTTTGCACATTGATTTTGTATCCTGAAACTTTGCTGAAGTTGCTTATGAGCTTCAGAGTTTTTGGCCTGAGATGATGGGGTTTTCTAAATATACAATCATGTCATCTGCAAACAGGGATAATTTGACTTCCTCTCTTCATATTTGAGTACTGTTTATTTCTTTCTCTTGCCTGATTGCACGGGCCAGAACTTCCAATACTATGTTGAATAGGAGTGGTGAGAGAGGGCATCCTTGTTTTGTGCCAGTTTTCAAAGGGAATGCTTCCAGCTTTTGCCCATTCAGTATGATATTGGCTGTGGGTTTGTGACACATAGCTCTTATTATTTTGAGATATGTTCCATCAATATTTAGTTTGTTGAGTGTTTTTAGCATGAAGGGGAGTTGAATTTTATCGAAGGCCTTTTCTGCATCTATTGAGATAATCATGTGATTTTTGTCATTGGTCCTTTTTATGTGATGGATTATGTTTATTGACTTGCATATGTTGAACCAGCCTTGCATCCCAGGGATGAGGCCCACTTGGTAATGGTGGATAACCTTTTTAATATGCTGCTGCATTCAGTTGGCCAGTATTTTATTGAGGATTTTTGCATCATTGTTCATCAGGGATATTGGCCTGAAATTTTCTTTTTTTGTTGTTGTGTCTCTGCCAGGTTTTGGTATCAGGATGATGCTGGCCTCATGAAATGAGTTAAGGAAGAGTCCCTCTTTTTCTATGGTTTAGAAAAGTTTCATAAGGAATGATACCAGCTCCTCTTTGTACCTCTGATAAATTTGGCTGTGAATCGGTCTGGTCCTGGACTTTTTTTGGTTGGTATGCTATTAACTACTGCCTCTATTCCAGGACTTGTTATTGTTATTGGTCTACTCAGGGAGTCAACTACTTTCTGGTTTAGTCATGGGAGGGTGTATGTGTCCAGGAATTTATCCATTTCTTCTAGATTTTCTAGTTTATTTGTGTAGAGGTGTTTATAGTATTCTCTGATGGTAGTCTGTATTTCTGTGGTATCACTGGTGATCTCCCCTTTTTCATTTTGTACTGGGTCTCTTTGATTCTTCTCTCTTATCTTCTTTATTGTTCTTGCTATCAGTCTATCAATTTTGTTGATCTTTTCAAAAAACCAACTCCTGGATTCATTGATTTTTTGAAGAGTTTTTTGTGTCTCTGTCTCCTTCAGTTCTGCCCTGATCTTAGCTATTTCTTGTCTTTTGCTAGCTTTTGAATTTGTTTGCTCTTGCTTCTCTAGTTCTTTTAATTGTGATGTTAGGGTGTCAATTTTAGATCTTTCCCACTTTTTCCTGTGGACATTTAGTGCTATAAATTTCTGTCTAAACACTGCTTTAGCTGTGTCCCAGAGATTCTTGTACATTGTGTCTTTGTTCTCATTGGCTTCAAATAACGTATTTATTTCTGCCTTAGTTTTGTTATTTACCCAGTAGTCATTTAGGAGCATGCTGTTCAGTTTCATGTAGTTGTGCAGTTTTGAGTGAGTTTCTTAATCCTCCATTCTAATTTGATTGCACTGTGATCTGAGAGTGTGTTCTGTTCTTTTGCATTTCTTGAGGAGTGTTTTACTTCCAATTATGTGGTCAGTTTTAGAATAAGTGTGATGTAGTGCTGAGAAGAAAGTATATTTTGTTGATTTGGGGTGGAGGGTTTCGTAGATGTCTATTAGGCCTGCTTGGTCCAGAGCTGAGTTCTAGTCCTGAATATCCTTGCTCATTTTCTGTCTTGTTGATCTAATATTGACAGTGAGGTGTTAAAATGTCCCACTATTATTGTGTGGTTGTCTAAGTGTCTTTGTAGGTGTCTAAAAACTTGCTTTATGAATCTGGGTGCTCCTGTATTGGGTGCATATATTTTTAGGATAGTTAGGTCTTCTTGTTGCATTGATCCCTTTACCAGTATGTAATGCCCTTCTTTGTCTTTTTTTATCTTTGTTGGTTTTAAGTCCATTTTATCAGATACTAGGATTGCAACCCCTGCTTTTTTTTTTCTTTCCATTTGCTTGATAAATCTTCCTCCATCCCTTTATTTTGAGCCGATGTGTGTCTCTGCATGTGAGGTGGGTCTCCTGAATACAGCACACTGATGGGTCTCGACTCTTTATCCAATTTTCCAGTCTGTGCCTTTTAATTGGAGTATTTAGCAGGTTACATTTAAGGTTAATATTGTTATGTGTGAATTTGATCCAGTCATTATGATGTTTGCTGGTTATCTTGCCCGTTAGTTGATGCTGTTTCTTCATAGTGTCAATGGTCTTTACATTTTGGTTTGTTTTTGCAGTGGCTGGTACCAGTTTTGCCTTTCCATATTTAGTGCTTCCTTCAGGAGCTCTTGTAAGGCAGGCCTGGTGGTGACAAAATCCCTCAGCATTTGCTTGTCTGTAAAGGATTTTATTTCTCCTTCACTTATGAAGCTTAGTTTGGCTGGATATGAAATTCTGGGTTGAAAATTATTCTCTTTAAAGAATGCTGAATATCGGCCCCCACTCCCTTCTGGCTTGTAGGGTTTCTGCAGAGAGATCCGCTGTCAGCCTGTCTTGCTAGGTTGGGGAAGTTCTCCTGGATAATATCCTGAAGTGTGTTTTCCAACTTGGTTGCACTCTCCCCGTCACTTTCAGGTACACCAATCAAACGTGTGTTTGTTCTTTTCACATAGTACCATATTTCTTGTAGGCTTTGTTCATTCGTTTTCATTCTTTTTTCTCCAATCTTGTCTTCATGCTTTGTTTCATTAAGTTGATCTTCAATCTCTGATATCCTTTCTTCTGCCTGATCGATTCGGCTACGATACTTGTGTATGCTTCACGAAGTTCTCATGTTGTGTTTTTCAGCACCATCAGGTCATTTCTGTTCTTCTCTAAACTAGTTATTCTAGTTAGCAATTCCTGTAACCTTTCATCAAGGTTCTTAGCTTCCTTGCATTGGGTTAGAACATGTTTCTTTTGCTTGGAGGAGTTTGTTATTACCCACCTTCCGAAGCCTATTTCTGTCAATTTGTCAAGCTCATTCTCCATCCTGTTTTGTTCCCTTGCTGGCGAGGAGCTGTGATCCTTTGAAGGAGAAGAGGTGCTCTGATTTTTGGAATTTTCAGCCTTTTTGCACTGGTTTTTCCTCATCTTCATGGATTTATCTACCTTTGGTCTTTTCTGTCGGTGACCTTTGGATGGAGTTTTGCGTAGTCGTCCTTTTTGTTGATATTGATGCTATTGATTTCTGTTTGTTAGTTTTCCTTCTAACAGGCCCCTCTACTGCAGGTCTGCTGGAGTTTGCTGGGGGTCCACTCCAGACCCTGTTTGCCCAGGTATCATCAGTGGAGGCTGCAGAACAGCAAAGATTGCTGCCTGTTCCATCCTCTGGAAGCTTCGTCCCAGAGGGGCACCTGCCAGATGCCAGCCACAGCTCTCCTATATGAGGTGTCTGTCGACCCCCACTGGGAAGTGTCTCCCTGTCAGGAGGCACAGGGGTCAGGGACCCACTTGAGGAGGCAGTCTGTCCCATAGCAGAGCTCGAGCGCTGTTCTGGGAGATCTGCTGTTCTCTTCAGAGCCAGAAGGTCAGAACATTTAAGTCTACTGCAGCTGTGCCCACAGCCACCCCTTCCCCTAGGCACAGCCCTCTTCCCCAGGGGCTTTGTCCCAGGGAGATGGGAGTTTTATCTATAAGCCCCTGACTGAGGCTGCTGCTTTTCTTTCAGAGATGCCCTGCCCAGAGAGGAAGAATTTAGAGAGGCAGTCTGGCTACAGAAGCTTTGTGGCACTATGGTGGGCTCCGGCCAGTCTAAACTTTCTGGCAGCTTTGTTTACACTGTGAAGGGAAAACCTCCTAATCAAGCCTCAGTAATGGTGGACGCCCCTCCCCACACCAAACTTGAGCATCCCAGGTTGACTTCAGACTGCTGTGCTGGCAGCAAGAATTTCAAGTCAGTGGATCTTGGCTTGCTGGGCTCCATGGGGGTGGGAACCACTGAGCAAGACCACTTGTCTCCCTAGCTTTAGCCCCCTTTCCAGAGGAGCGAACAGTTCTGTCTTGCTGGCATTACAGGTGCCACCAGGGAAAAAAAAATAAAAACTCTTGCAGCTAGCTCAGTGTCTGCCCAAATGGCCACCCAGTTTTGTGCTTGAAACCCAGGGCCCTTGTGGTGTAGGCACCCGAGGGAATCTCCTGGTCTGTGAGTTGTGAAGACTGTGGGAAAAGCATAGTATTTGGACTGGATAGCACCATCCTTCACGGCAAGTCCCTCACGTCTTCCCTTGTCTGGGGAGGGAGTTCCCCGACCCTTCTGTGCTTCTCAGGTGAGGTGACACCCCACCCTGCTTCTGCTTGCTCTGTGGGCTGCATCCACTGTCTAACCAGTACCAATGAGATGAACTGGGTACCTCAGTTGGAAATACAGAAATCACCCATCTTCTGTGTTGGTGTCACTGGGAGCTGAAGACTGGAACTGTTCCTATTGGGCCATCTTGCCTGGGAATCGAGTTCACATATTTTTAAAGTCCTTCACATGACTGATATGAAAACAGATTAAGAAGTGACTGATCAGCTGGGTGCAGTGGCTCATGCCTGTAATCCCAGCACTTTGGGAGGCCGAGGCAGGCAGATCACGAGGTCAGGGGAATGAGACCATCCTGGCTAACATGTTGAAACCCCATCTCTACTAAAAATACAAAAAGTTAGACGGGCCTGTAATCCCAGCTACTCAGGAGGCTGAAGCAGGAGAATTGCTTGAACCTGGGAGGCAGAGGTTGCAGTGAGCTGAGATCGCACCACTGCACTCCAGCCTGGATGACAGAGCAAGACTCTGTCAAGAAAGAAAGAAGGAAAGAAAGAAAGAAAGAAAGAAAGAAAGAAAGAAAGAAAGAAAGAAAGAAAGAAAGAAAGGAAGGAAGGAAGGAAGGAAGGAAAGAAGGAAGGAAGGAAGAGAGAGAGAGAGAGAGGAAGGAAGGAAGGAAAGAAGGAAGGAAGGAAGGAAGCAAAGAAAGAAAAGAACATATGCAGTACCCAGTAGCAATACTTTCAAAAAAGCCAGTGAATTTCTACAAGTATTTGGTATTATGAAAACCTCTATTCTTTATTGAGTATAATTTGTTAAAAATCATCTTAGGAGTGTTCTAGTTCTCTAAACCAATCCTATGACATGTAGAAATAGATAGTGAGGTAGGCATCTATTGGGTTTCCTGCCTAACAATACCCTTGCCTAGGAACTCCCCTATACACACAGGGTTCACATGTGATTCTACCACTCCAAAACACAGTTAACTGATCCAAGAAGAGGGATGTTACTTCATCTGGAACAATGATCTCTTCTTTGATGACTTTGGATTTGAGACTGTTAGTCTGCTTGGACTGCCATAACAAAATATCATAAATTGGGTGGCTTTAACAACAGAGATTTCTATCTCACAGTTTTAGAAGCTGTGTGAGCTGATTCAATTTCTGCTGAGGGCTCTCTTCCTGGCTTGCAGATGGCAGCCTTCTCAGTATGTCCTCACATGGCCTTTCCTTGTTGAGTGCTTATGGAAAGACAGAGAAAGATCTTTCACTCTCTCTTCCTTTCTTTAGGAGGCCACATTCTTACTGGATTACGAGTCTACTCTTAAGACCTCATTCAACCTTAATTACCTCCTAAAAGCTCTAGCTTCAAATACAGTCACACTGAGAGTTAGGGTTTTAACATATGAATTTTGGGGGAACACAATTCAGTACATATCAGGGACTAAAAGGGTTCAGTTATTTCACTGTGGATCTGTGAGGCTCAGAGCTTGAGAAATGCCATTGTTCTCTGCTATGTGGAGAAAGAGGGTGTGTAGAGAGAAGGAAGAAGGTAGCTGACATCCAAGTAAAGCAGACACAAGAAACAGAGAGCAGTCTTCATATTGTCATATTCCTGGTACCAGCTGTTTCTGAATCTCAGATGAATCCTTACCCTTCTAGGGTCTTGGTTTTTCTGTGAGGTGCCCCAGTTTCCTTCCAATAAATTGCTCATTTGTCTAGATTTAGTTGGTCTATCCTATTTATAATCAAAAGGTAGTCTTGGCTATTATTATTTCTACAATATCAAAATAGTTTTTTAATAAAAAGTAAGTGGAAATAAAAATAGCATTTAAAAATAGAGAACTTTATCTGTGATTGCAAAATAAACCTCAAAAGACATGCTGGAACTTTGATATCCCACTTCAGATCTGGAGCTGAGAAAATCATGATCACAGGACACACTGGGGGTGTTTTCCTTGGCCATGTGGCTGCAAATCAAAGTGATGTGTCCACAGGCTACCCATCTACAGACAACTCCAACTCTTTTTAAAGTACCAAGATCATATTTATCCTAATTTATTCTCACTCTTAAAAAAGTATATGGCCCATAACATATATCCTATTTCCATTTCGAGGTCCCCTGTCTGTCTTGTTGGGCTTAAGACACATATTGTTCTTTTGGCTTCACACTCAGATCTCACTAAAGGGCTTTACTTCAGAAACACTTTTAACCATTTTTCACTGTCAGCCACCTTGGGAATGTTACACTTTAGGAAAATCTTAGTTTAAGAAAACTTGAGGTGCACTGTTGGGCTATGGCTAATGGCAGGGTGGAGCCAGCTTGCACTAGCCCATGAGAGCTGATTGCACATATCTTCTCTCAGCTTTGTGTTTAGTGACGTTTCGTGGGTGGCTTGAAGTCAGGCATTGTAGGAGTGCTGCTTATATCATGGAAATTGGAAAACACTATAAGTTGTTTTATTTTATTTTTTCTTGGAGAGCTATTGGTTAAACATGTATCAGCACATCACAAGCTATCACCCACTTGACTTGACAGTCCCTTTCCTGGTGAGACATTAAAAAAAGAGAACTGGCTTTGAAATGTCTGGTTAAGTATACATAATTTATAATATTTATAAGATTTATAATTTATAATCATTGTAGACTTCTGCTTTTCCCATTCAGGCTGGACAGTGACTGCTTTTGCTAATATCAGTACCATGGACAGCAAATCCGCAAAGTAGCCGAAACGAGAAGAACCAAAAATAGCACAAAGTGAAGGGTCTGGACTTGGCAGTGGGCTGAAAATTAGAGGACAAGAGGACAATGAAGAATTTCGAATGAAGGAGGGAGTAAATGTGGTATCTACTAATATCTAGGGTCTTTGTTAGGTGATGTGCCCAGGATTCAGTGTTACGGTAAAGCAGACACCGTGGATATAAGCCAAAATGAGAGCACTAACTTTATACCACAATTCAGGAAGACAATGAGTAAGACATCAGGTGAAATGTTCCATAGTAAAATGAGTGGCCAGAAAATAATATAGGTGGTCAGGAAATAGCTGAATCACAGGAAACGGGAGGATGAGTACAAGAGATTAGAATAAACAGGAAATAGTAGCAGCAAGGCAGTCTATATCCAGGGCAGAGAACATGGTGTGATAAACAGAGCCCTGGAAGGGCCTTAGCCTGGCTTTGCTACTGACTTTCTGAGTGACCTTGGTCGGATCACTTGATCTCTCTAGGTCCTAGTCTTCTCATCTGTGAAATGAGGACATTGAACTATATGATCACCGAAGTTCCCACTAGCTCTGTGACTCTGTGGAGCATTTTTTCCAAGATAGAAAATTTCTTATAAGCCCTTAGGGGAATTAGAGCAGAAATCGATAAATAGAATGTTTTGACTAGGGTAGAAATTAAAATAAGGTCCATTGACATTTGACTTTCACATTTTGCTGAGACAATTAATTGAGATGGGTTTTCAGAAAGAAAAGAAAAAAAAACCAACAAATCATCAGCATCTCAAAGAGACTCAGACTCCTAACCCATGGCTATACTTGACTGACTATTCATCAAATGAATTAAAGCTAAGACACGTTGCGATTTTAATGTCTCCTCCTTACTGCCTTGCCATAATCCAGAAATCAGTTCAATCTTTGTGATTATTTTGGGATTGAACATAACTTAACTACCAATTTAAAAAATCTAGGGCTTATCCAGTTACACAGAGGAAGAAAGGACATTCTTAACTAATCCCCCCATGCACAACCTATTCAGAAAATATGTCTAAAGAGAAATATCATCATAGCTGAAGATTAATGAACCAAGAGTCAAGGAAACTGGTCAACCAGTTATCAGAATTAATGAAAAAATAAAGCTGAACTTGAGAAAACTTCACCTGAGTTTATATAACAGATGTTCATTTAAAAATGTCAGTAAGGAATGAACTATATAGAGTTCAACTCCTTCTTTTAAGAGTTGTCACGCTACCTATGAGTGATAGGTTAGAATCAAATACCGCATTTTGTGAAGTTTGGAGTTCAGAGGCAGGTGATCTGTTATGAGAAGATCATGCATTGATGTATGATCTAACCGCTGTCTGAAACATGAGCAGACATTTAAGGAGCTTCTTTGAAGGCTCTGAGGACACCATTTACAGCACAGAGATCTGCGGAAAGGATTATCCGAGAACCTGATAAATGAGAGGCCAACTGTGCCAAAGTAGAGGAACATATGTCTGGAGAATATAATCTAAGATTCCTTGTTGGCTGGCTTATATAAATCAATCTAATACAAAATATACAGGTTTTTCAAGTGTTTGCCTAATTTAAATTTGGCTGCCTTGGGCATGTAGAAATTCAGAGTGCAGCATGGAAATCAACGTCATTGTCCATACTTGAGCCACTATTCTCCCTTCT
Organism: Macaca mulatta; assembly: GCF_049350105.2. NCBI lineage: Eukaryota > Metazoa > Chordata > Mammalia > Primates > Cercopithecidae > Macaca > Macaca mulatta. Next base: position 23,894,597 of record NC_133423.1, on the reverse strand, counting down.
CCTCTCTTTTGAAGGCTGTATCACCTCACCAACATGGGATTGTGTTGGGTGTAACTTTTGTTATAAAATTATCAGTAAGAAATGTTTCCAGTTTAAATATTTATTTTTTGCCTTATATAATCTGATTTTTAAATCATCATAAAACTTCAGATTTTTAGAGCTTGGAGAAATCTAGAAGGAGCATCTGCTGCAACTGATAGCTGAGTTTACCTGAGGTAGGTACAAGGACTTGCATATGGTAAAATTAATTAGGAAATTGCAGATGCCAGGGGTCGTGGTGTCACATATGACCACTCACCAAGCCTTCCACAAAGGCCGAGTCTTGCTCCTGGTACTCACACAACTCAGCTCTGTGTGGGGAATGGTCACAGAGCCTGGCATGCTGCCCCCACCTAGAGAACTCACGGGCTAATGGGAAGGATGGCAAGTCAACCACTAACTAAAACACAGTGGGCACCCAGCTGCCACTTCGGAGGCTACACAGTCAGCTTTTCTAATTACTCCACATTAGTCCTAGACACACTTAAACTCTGAGGACACTTCGGGGATTGTAGAATTGTCATCAAAACAATGTAAAGGTGGTACTCTCTAAAGAGAATATGCTGGAATAACCAGAGTTAAATTGGATGAAAATTTGCTAAGGTTGTTTCTCATTTCTAGGGTTTCAAAATTCTTGGTTCACTTTCAGTTCATGAAGATATAACCCTTAGAGCTGCTACTGGAATCCATTCAAAAGCCTCCTTCCAGAAAATTTTCAATTCAACCACAAACACTATTAATTTAGACTTTCTCTATCATGTATGATAAGTCAAGGATTGCCATTTTGGTTTGCCTGTCTCTCCCATTCACCAGCACCCCATTATTTCCTCTGCCTCAATCCCATCTCTTCCAACTAGCTTATAAAGGCAGCAAGCACATGCCCTGTTTGTAATCTATTATCCTGTGCCATGTAGGAGAGTACTTTACAAACAGGAGATGCTTCATCAATGCAGACACAGTGCTCCTTTCATCCTCAAAGCCTGCACAGCTGAGCATGATCAGTTACAGCAGAATCTGTTCTGGGGATGGTCCCTCTCACTCCTTTTTCTTTGGTACCTTACGTTTCCTGACCAGACCCAAATTTCCTTCACCTTCAATTCTCTCATTAAACCTTTTAGATTTAGCAAATACACTAACCACGTATGGAAGTGCAGGTGCCAGAAAGTCACTTAAAGTACTTGTTACAACTTTGTAGAAGTTCATCCTTTGCCTGCCACGTTTACAAAAGCGAGCCGATAGTAAATAGCAAGTGACAGGAAGTAATGAATTGTCTGTGACCATGAAATGTAGCTTTCACCAAGGTCTCTACTGAGGAGCTGCAGGATGAGGTGTGGGTGCGGGAGGGAAAACAAACAAAATGTTGTGGGTGCCAAAGAATAAACCACTTTGTACAGTGACACACATGTTACGGTGTCAATTGGTACAGAGTTTTTCGATGACTCACATGATGAAGAAAGAGCCATGATTCAAAAGCTGTCATCGTGAGAAGACTCAGTGCTGCATCAACAGCACTGGTTATCTGCTTTAATAGGATGCAAACAACCTTGTCAGGTATCAGATAAGATGGGCTGTGAGTCAAGCTGTCATATTGTAAGACAACTGAATTGATTGGTGTTTGTGTTCTCATTTTGTTTCCAATGGGTGAGGAAAATAACCCGAGATGCTTGTCCATTTCTCCTGTCTGCAAGGGATTACCACATTCCATAGTTTTTGGGTTACCCTTTGGGGCTTTGGCTGGGAGCTAAGTATAAACCTGTCTGATCATCTAGTCCTATAAGAAGGTACATTCTGGCTTCAGTGACTCCAGCAATCTGTGGTGTGCTGCACAAGCTCCTACCCGCCTTGGAAAAAATAAAAGCCCAGATTTATAGAACTTCCTGATTTCCATGGTGTAGATACTCCCATCAGCATCAATTTCAAGCTACCAAGATGACATCACTGAATGTAGAGCTGGGAAGGTATGTGCCAGTCGGTTGTCATGGGCTGGTACTAGCTGGTTCCAACACAGCACTGGCAGCAATCCCAGTACATACATACAGCTAAATGTCTTTGTAAATTGGGGACAGAAATGCCATCCTGATCCCCTGGCTGTTGTAAGGTCAGAGTCAGAGTATCTATGTCTTTCAGTGCTTGTAGGGACAGGTTTCACTTACTGATATAGTTTGGGTGTCCCCACTCAAATTTTATCTTGAATTGTGGTTCCCATAATTGCCATGTGCCATTCGAAGGACCCAGCGGGGTGGAACATAATTGAATCATGAGGGCAGTTATCCCCATGCTGCTGTTCTCATGATGGTGAGTAAGTTCTCATGAGATCTGATAGTTAAGGGGCTTTCTCCCCTTTTGATCAGCACTTCTCCTTCCTGCCACCATGTGAAGAAGGATGTGTTTGCTTCCCCTTCTGCCATGATTGTAAGTTTCCTGAGGCCTCCCCAGCTCTGCAGAACTGTGAGTCAATTAAACCTCTTTCTTTTATAAAGTACCCAGTCTCAGGTAAGTCCTTATCAGCAGCAGTGAAAACAGGCTAATACACTTACCTTCCTAGGCACCAAGCTGGGGCCTCAATGGCGCCTTTAATTTGGGTGACCATATATTTTATTATCCTAACAGGAACACTTTTGAACTAAAAGGGGATGTTATTAATAATTATACTAGGACAACTAGGGCTGTGCCTGGACAAGCCAGGACAATGTGGTTACCCTCCTCTAAGGCAAAATGTGAACATGATGGCAAACAAGCCATATATCCATTGAAGCCCTCTCTGTATTCTGCGTCCCTGAAGTTGGTGCTATACCCATCTGGGAGAATGGTGCTGTAGTCTCCACTCAGCCTATGACTGCCACCAGTCTGGGAGTGGGAGGATCTGCAGAGCTCATAAAACTGTATGAGTTTTTAGGCTTACAGCTTCTCTTGATGCATATTTCCAAGCACTGCAAGTGTCCCTTCCTGTCCAAGCAATTGTGTCAGCAGCTAAATGCTTTTCTTGTTGGTCTCAGTCCAAACTTCCATTCTTCTCATAAAAGATAGAAATATGTAAGATTCTATGGGAGAAAAAAAGAACCCAGTAAATAATCCTCTATGTACACCACTCTAAATTTGCTTCCAGCCCTTGCTGATGAGTGTGCAGACATAATTATTGATGGAGTTGTAATCCATGTGTGCAAACTATTGAGTGTTGTACTTGTTTGCATTTAGCACTATTTCACATACTTATTTCCATATATTGACACAATCCACACACTTATCATTTTTTATGGCAGCATAGTACTCCATCATGTTGACACACTCTAGTTTTACATCCAGCTCTCCAAAGACAAAATGCCATGGCTTCATGAAACTGGTTGTCACGAATGCAGGCCGGCAGGGAAAGTTCTGGCTGGCTGGCAGTGTAGGAGGAGCAATGGTGGGCAGGGAATCAAGGTCTATCAATAACTGGTGCTTTCTTTTGGAACTGAATCACTGACTGTTCACTGTGACATGTGCAGATGGGGACACTGAGATAATTATAATTTATTTTGTGTGTGTGGTCAAATTCAATGTTGACACTCACCAGTCTTTTGCTTTTATAACCTTCAGCTCCTCAAAGTCCCAGACACAGAAACAAACCACACATCAATAAGCATATTTAACAAAGGGGCAGCTAACATTAACGTAGGCGTTGGGGCAACTTCTAAGTGATGCCTAGAAGAATATAGGCATTTAAATTATGTAGCAGCAGGATAAAGTCTTCCAACTCTTTCTGGCTTCTGAGGGACATCTAGCTGCCCAGGTAGTTTTTCAAAGGCCACCACAGCAGAAGGTAGTGAATTATGTCCTGAAAGTACAAGCCTTAGGATGAGGGCTTAGCTTAGGACCCCAGCCTGACAATTCACTTCCTGTTCATTCAGAGTCAAGCCTAGCTTGGGCTATTGATTTGAATAGATGTTGCTTTGGTTGCTGACGAAGATCAATAAACAGTATAAGGGAAGAAGGTTGCACTTAAGTGCAACCTTTGGCCTTGAACCGAAGGTTGAGTTAGTTAAATTTGATTATCTTCTTGTTGGGGTTAAAGTCTCTTCTTTTATGTAACAAACTTGCTTATTTGGAGGGTCTAGAGGAGAGGTTTGACTTACTCCCCATTGTGCTTACTGTACGTCAGCCTCTCTTCTAAACATTTAAGGCACATGAGTTCATTAATCGTCACAACAATTGTACAAGGTATGTGCTATTACTCTCCCCATTTTATAAATGGGGAAACTGAGGCATGGAGCGGTTAGGTAACTTGTTGAAGTAACAAAGTTAGCACATATCTGATCTGGGGTTTCAACCCTAGAGGTTTGGCACCAGGGTCTATGCCACATTCATCTACCATACTCCTCTAATGAAATTCCAATCGTCACCCAGAGGAGGGCCTGGTGTCTCCTTGTCCTTGGCTCTCTTTGGCCCTGGGATACACCAGGTTATCTTCAGCCTCAGAGGAAGAGCCATAGATGGGATGGGCTGATGGCATCCATCCTAGCCATGTGAGTTGAATAACAGAAAACACAGATGAAATGATTAACCCCAATTTTTCCTCTAATTTCCTTTCTAAATAGATTTTTCCCCTGCTGATGAAATCTGTCTCAATTTGGTGGTGAGTGGGTAAGTAGGGGAATCTGGATTGATTTGGTAGTAGAAAGTCTCACATGTCTGTAGGGAAAAATATAGGGGGTAGATTATTCTCCCCAAATATAGTAGGGAAACCACAACTCCTATCATGTTTTTTTTTGGTTTGTTTGTTTTTTTTTTTTTTTTTTTGAGACGGAGTCTCGCTCTGTCGCCCAGGCTGGAGTGCAGTGGCGCGATCTCGGCTCACTGCAAGCTCCGCCTCCCGGGTTCACGCCATTCTCCTGCCTCAGCCTCCCGAGTAGCTGGGACTACAGGCGCCCACAACCGCGCCCGGCTAATTTTTTGTATTTTTAGTAGAGACGGGGTTTCACCGTGGTCTCGATCTCCTGACCTTGTGATCCGCCCGCCTCGGCCTCCCAAAGCGCTGGGATTACAGGCGTGGGCCACCGCGCCCGGCCCCTATCATGTTTTATCCATCCATCCATCCACCCATCCATCCATCCACTCATTTGTCCATTATTCATTTGTCTATCAATCAATCAATCAATCAATTTATCTATCTTTCTACCTACCTACCTGTCCATCATTTTCACAGGAGGTAGTAATAACAGTGTTGAGGCCACTCATCAGGATGCTGCCTGCTGTGTCATCCAGCCACAGCCCTGTTTATGGCCATCATAAAATGTCTGTGGATAGTCCAGCAGCTGATTTTCCAGGGTCTTTTTCTACTGTCTGAAGGATCAGGAAAAAAAATCTATCAGCTGGAGAAATTAAGCCATTTTTCTTCAGGGGAGAGAAATGGAGTAGCAGGCTTTCCACATTAAAATGCTACAGTGGATTCCAGATGAATGAAAAATTGGTCTGCATAGCAATGAGACTAGAGAGAGAGAGATTTGGAAGGTTTGTAACTGGCTCCTGGCAGAGGCCCCGGGCTGAGACACTACATCAAACCCGGTGCAGTCGGGCAAGCTTGGCTCTTGGGACTTCAACTCCGGGGAGCCGGGTCCTAAGACATCATCCTCTTCATTTTTTCTGTCTTTTATTTTTCCAAAAGGCTAGTTGTCTGGGTGGTTTTATTAGAGAGGTGCAAGCGCTGGGTTCCTCTTCCAGCTATGGCCCTTTATTCCCATTGCTGCTGGGAACCTGCTGCCTGACAAAAGCCCACTCCTCGTCACAACTCACGCAGGCCAAGCCTGTCAGAAAGAGGGGTTCAGCCTTTGCAGGGTGCAGAGTCTGTCCCAGAGGGAGAACATTAACCCAGCTTCAGGCAATTAACCCAAATATGATCCAGGTATAATGTTATGACCAGCTGGAAACCTAATTACAGGCCCTCTATGGACCTTAACAAATAGAGGTGGCTGTGTGGATGACAGTAAGCAGGTTAATAGGAAGCCACAAAAGCAAGAGAATTTACTTAAGGATGCCATCCAGACTCCACCCTTGCAAGAGATTAGTTTTCTGTGGGGTGCAGACGCCTGACCTTCCTGATTTACCCTGGAGTTCCTGGTCATTTCTCACCTCTGGGGACAGAGGCTACTTTGTCTTGTCATTGCTTTTTCAGGATGAGTCTTCTGCCTACAGCCAGTTTTGCTTCCTAATGAGGGAGCCCCATTGTGGTAAGGGAATAACTGGGGCTCTAGCAACCTAAACGCAAATCTTACTTGTTAGGGGGTGTGACTAGTCCTCTGATTGCTCTGAGGGTCAGTTTCATCATTGATAAGGAAGAAATGGGGATGCTGTCCTTCAGAGATGCTGTATGGACCTAATAGATGCTCAATAAATGCTGGCTGCTATTTTATTATTATTTGTCTGCCTGACATGAACTAAGGTGCCCAGAATTCCTGCTTTTGCAAACATTGCCTGATCTACAGGGTCTCCATTTCTGCAATTCTTTTCATTTATTTATGTCTAATTTCGTTTCTGAGAGGTTTATGGGCTCTTCTCCCTGATGTGCTATTAAAGGGCAAGTATTCGTGGGAGAGGCAACAACACATCAGACCTGCCATTTCATATTTTCCCACGAAGCATCCTAATGGCAGCAGGAGTGAATGTTTATATCCTGGGTGAGAGTGTGGAACATGAGAATATGGGCTTTCAACAGTGTCCCTAAGCAATTCTTCCTTGAGGTGACATCTGGGATCCATTGTACAATAGATGCCCCTGGATCCTCTGCAGCAAGATGCATGTGTTTACAGGTGTTGGGGCCTTCTCAATTGTCTTCCATACAGAAGGAAGTGGCTGGTGGGAGCACAGCCGTGCGTGGAGCCCAGAGTTGAGTGAAGAAGGCTCACACACAGGCAAAGAGGAGGGGCTGGAGGTGGGAGGTCAATCAGATGGGCCTTTTGAAAGCAGTTTCCACATTTATGCATTTTGCCTTAGAATCGTCTTTACTTGTCTTAGTTCTTTCAGGCTGTGATAACAAAATACCTTAAACTGGGATGCTTTATACACAACAAACATTTCTCCCAGATTTGGAGGCTAGGAAGTCCAACATCAAGGCACCTGCAGATTTGGTATGTGGTGAGGGCTCAATCTCTGCTCCATAGACGGCACCTTGTTGCTGCATCCTCACATAGCAGAAGGAGCAAACTAGCTAGCTCCTCTTTAAAAAAATAATAAGGGCTTCTTTTATAAGGGCCTCATCCCATTCATAAGGGCAAAGCCCTCTTGGCTTAATCACTTCCCAAAAGGCTCCACCTCTTCCTGCTACCACATTGGGGATTAAGTTTCAACACATGGATTTGGGGGAACACCAACATTCAGACCACAGCAGTACCGAAGTCAAATTTGATCCAAGCCTTTGGCTTTGTATTCCTCTGCATTCTGAATGTGGACGTTGTTTAAGGAAGCAAAAGGTACCTGGGCTGGACTCTGACAGTGCCACTCTGGCTGTGTCCAGTGACCTGATCTGAGCTTGTCATTTGAGCAGATTCAGTGTGGGTTGGTCACAAAAGCTGCAGGGACCACATAGCATTGTTCTCTGACTGTTGGAGAAAAGCGGGAGTTGTGGGGGCGGGCGCGGGGGGCGGGGAGGGCACAGATGCTATTGTCTCTCAAAAGACAGAGCTCTGGAAGTTTCTCTAGACTCCAAGTCCAGGACAGTATTTCCCATAATCTTGGCCACAGCCGGTGCTGGAGACTGCTGAGAATGTCACCCACTCTGGCTCACCTGTGGGTGCTCCTTCCCATCCCACAGCCCCCATGGGGCAGCAGCCCCGTGCACTGGCCGCCCCTTTTCCTGACAGTCAGACTTAGGGGAGATGGCCAGCCCCAGGTAGGCTGGCCATGAGCTTCCCACTTCAGGTTTTCCAGTTTGCCGACCAGGCAGGCCTCAGGCCTGGATTTCTGCTGATGCAGGTGAACCCCTGGGACCTGACCTCTGCCCTCCTGTCCCTCAGCAGGGCCAGTTGTCAAGGAGATGACAGGATTGAATTCCGAGTTAAGGGAACCAATCTTGTCTTTCTAATTTTATCTTCACTCTCTTTTCCTCCTGCATCCCCTTCCTCCCCGTCGTCCTTTTTTTGTTTGTTTGTTTATTGCATGGCATGCAGCCATTAAAAGAATAGTGGTCATTCTCTAAATTGAGACCAACTCATTATTTTATTAAAGCAATACCTTTTACTGGCTTTTTAGGAAATCTCGGCTATAGGTTTGCTTCTGTATGTAATATACTTTGTGCTACCTTACATTATTGATGACTGCCAAGCACTTTGACAAGCTCACCTGGAACCATCACAGCATCTGAGGAAGACTTTATTACCTCCAATTGTTTGATGCAAAAAATAGAAATCAAAAGGTGAGGCCCACAGCTAACCAGGGAATGAGCTGGGCTTAGATCCCCCGTCTTAGAGCTGGCCAGGACTTAGGGCAGGATGTGTAACTGTTCTTGGGCTCCCTGAGGCACTACACCCCTGGGACAGGCTAAATACATTCAGTAAGCTGTAAACAGCTGGGCTTTGAGCTCATTTTAATGCCTCGTTCAGATGATGCTGATGCCAATGCAGATGCTGCTCACTTTGGGATGTGACATAATCTCTATAATTTGTCAAAAGCTGTCAACTTTCCAGGACTAGCCTGCATATGGTGCTTCTTGTTTCTCCTTTCAACACTCACTTGCTCCTGTTCACTTTAAGACAATAAAAATATGTGACATTTGTAAAACTTTACTCATCAGGAGATTTTAGAAGTTAACTGAGAAACTTGCAAGGACATGGAATAAAAACTCAGTGGGGTAGACTTAGCTTCTTCCTCTCAGAAGGTGATGACCAGAGCCCTTTTCTGTTCACCTAGTACTTACAAACAGTCTTCTAGAAAGAGCCCCACTATATCCATTATCATCCCGCTGTGTAACCCAGACATTTTCAGTTGTTTGTATTTCAATTTCAGTAAAGGACAATCAGCGGGAAAAAGCCCAGCTATTCTAAGACTCAGGTGGGCCTGAGCCTGAGGAAGCCAGGCCCAGCTGAGACGTCCTCCTTCTTTGTCTCCACTCACACCCTTTGGTTGGAACTTTTCTCCCTGGGTCCCACCGCAGCTGCCCACTCCTTAGGTCCCCACTCTTGCTTTATAGATACTCAGGATTCTCCCCCCCACACACATAGTGGCCACATGTCTTCTTCCTACCCATGGAGGCTTTTCCAACCTGCATCTCCAGTTACTTTTTTTTTTTTTTGAGACAGAGTTTCACCCTTGTCTCCCAGGCTGGAGTGCAATGGTGCAATCTCGGCTCACTGCAACCTCCACCTCCCAGGTTCAAGTGATTCTCCTACCTCAGCCTCCCGAGTAGCTGGAATCATAGGTGTGCACCACCATGCCCAGCTAATTTTTTTATTTTTAGTAGAGACAGGATTTTACCATGTTGGACAGGCTGGTCTCGAACTCCTGAGCTCAGGTGATTTGCTCACTTTAGCTTCCCAAAGTGCTGGAATTACAGGCATGAACCACTGCACCCGGCGACTCCAGTTACTTTCAAGAGGACAAATCAACTTTTCTGTAGGAGGTGTGACAGAATGACTGTCATCCCAGCATAATCATGAATAGCATGGTTCTTTTGACTCAAATCAAGTATTCTTTTGACTTAAATCAAGTATTCTGATTTGTACAGTAAGTTGTGTCATCTCCCAGTTAGTGTGTTCTGAAGCAGGACACCATCATCCATATTACCTAATGTGAGTGGTTCCTTATACAAAATCGAAGCAAGCCATGCAGAGAGGGAGAGGGACATCAGGAGGGGACCTCTCAGGCCTCTCAAGTGACTTGTCTCATTGAGGTTCAAGCTCATTTATCTTTGTGTCCGCAGAGCTAAGCATGGAACCCCGCACATACTTTTTGGCCTCAGAACCCTTTTACATTCTTACTGAGGTCTTTAAAGAGGTTTAGTTTATGTGGATTGTATCTAACATATTTACTGCATTAGAAATTAAAACTAAGAACAATTTAAAATGTGTATTCATGTATTTAAAACAATAATGAAGGCTGGGTGCAGTGGCTCACACCTATAATCCCAGCACTTTGGTAGGCTGAGGTGTGCGGATCACCTGAGGACAGGAGTTTAAGATCAACGTGACCAACATGGTGAAACCATGTCTCTACTAAAAATACAAAAAAATTAGCTGGCCGTGGAGGTGTGCACCTATAGTCCCAGCTACTTGGGAGGCTGAGGCAGGAGAATCACTTCAACCTGGGAGGTGGAGGTTGCAATGAGCTGAGATTGCACCACTGCACTCCAACCTGGGCAATACAGCAAGTCTCAACCACCACAACAACAACAACAAACAAATGAAAACATGAAATATTAAAATAAATCACGTTTTATGAAAAATATTTTCTGACACAAAGAAGTGTAACAAGGAGAGTGATTTGATTTAAATTTAGTGAGAAGCATGGCATTGATTTATGCTTTTGTAAATCTCTTTGAAGTCTGGCTTAATAGCAAATAGCTAAATTTGATTCCCATATCTGTTTCTAGATTTCATCTCACATCAACACGCGTCATGTAGCCTCTGAAAACTCCACCGTGCCCTCAAGAGGGAATGAGACAGAAGACAAAGTCTAGTATTATTATGAATATATTTCTGAACCCGTGGGCCTCCAGAAGCAACTCAGAGACTCCCAGAACTCTCCACACTACACTTGGAAAACTGCTGCCCTGGACATTCAGTTAGCGCCAATTGAATAAAACAAATTTTAATGTGGAAAATCTTTAAGAGAAAGTGTGGAAGCTTCCAGTTGGTAGAAAAAGGTATAATTTACACTTACTGATTGTTCATATGTGATTTAAGCAGCTACTTTAGATGTCACATTTTGGTTCAAATTTTGGGAGGTAGTATGGGCATTGGGGGTGTCCTGAGGCCAATTATAAAAAACTATCATGGAAAAATCTTTTCCATGGAAAAAGGTAAAACAAAATCCAAGCAAAATATTCGCCAAATTTTGAACATATTTCTTCGTTTGTTTGTTTGTTTGAGACAGAGTCTCACTCTGTCACCCAGGTTGGAGTGCAATGGTGTGATCTCGGCTCACTGCAACGTCCACCTCCCAGGCTCAAGAAATCCTCCTGCCTCAGTCTCCCGAGGAGCTGGGATTACAGGCATGCACCACCACACGTGGCTGAGTTTTGTATTTTTAGCTGAATTTTGTATTTTTAGTAGAGACAGGATTTTACCATGTTGGCCATGCTGGTCTGGGACTCCTGACCCCAAATGATCCACCAGCCTTGGCCTCCCAAAGTGTTGGGATTACAGGCGTGAGCCACTGCACCTGGCCATATATTTGTATTTGTGTGAAAGGGATGCATGCAATTCTTAAGTCATGGGATGAGTGTGTGTGTGTGAGAGAAGAGTAGATATTCTATCTCTTTTGATAAAATTATACACTCGCCAAATTTGGAGCTATATTCTCTCTTTCTTTAAGTCTATGGTGTCCAATACAGTAGCCACCTGGGGCTACTGAGCCCTTGAAAGGTGGCAAGTCAAGTTGAGATGCGCTGTAAATATAAAATACACACTGTGGATTTTAAAGACTTAGTATAAAAAAATGTAAAATAGTGCGATCATTTAAAAATATTGAATGAATGTTGAAATGATATTTTGGCTATATTGAATAAAATATTAAAAATTAATTTCACAGTCAAGAAATTAATTTTGTCCTTTGGTAGATGAATGAATTAGAAAAACAGGAAAGCATTCATAAAATGGGATATTATTCAGTGCAAAAAAGAAATGAGTTCTCAAGCCCTGAAAAGATATGGAGGAACTTTAAATGCATATTGCTAATGAAAGAAAGCATGGCGAAAAAGCTATATACTGTGAGATTCTGATTATTTAACACTCTGAGAAAAGCAAAACTATGGAGACAGTGAAAAAAAGATCAGTGGTTACCAGAGGGTTGGGAAGGGGAGGCAATGATGGAGGAACAGGTGGATCATAGGGATTTTTATTTTTTTATTTATTTTATTATTATTTTTATTTTATTTTATTTTATTTTTTTTTTGAGACGGAGTCTCGCTGTGTCTCCCAGGCTGGAGTGCAGTGGCGTGATCTCGGCTCACTGCAAGCTCCGCCTCCCGGGTTCACGCCATTCTCCCGCCTCAGCCTCCCAAGTAGCTGAGACTACAGGCGCCCGCCACCACGCCCGGCTAGTTTTTTGTATTTTTAGTAGAGACGGGGTTTCACCATGTTAGCCAGGCTAGTCTCGATCTCCTGACCTCGTGATCCACCCGCCTCGGCCTCCCAAAGTGCTGGGATTACAGGCTTGAGCCACCGCGCCCGGCCATCATAGGGATTTTTAAAGCAGCGATACTATTCGGTATGATTCTACATTGGTAGCGCATGTCATTTATACATTTGTTAAAGTCCACAGACGTATACAACACAGTGAGCCCTAATGTAAACTATGGGCTTTAGTTAATAATAATGTATCAACATCGGTTCATCAATTGTAACAAATATACCACACTAATGCAAGATACTAGTAAGGGGAAGTGTGAAGTGTGTGTGTGTGCACGCACGTGTGCAGGCCTGAGTGTGTATGGCAGGGGTATTATATGCAAACTCTGAACTTCCTGTTCAACTTTTCTGTAAACCTAAAACTGATTTTTATGAAGTCAAGTCTATTAATTGAAAAACTAATTCTACTTATTTCTTTGTACGTGTATTAATGTGGCTACTAGAAAAATTCAAATTGCATATGTGGCTTGCTTTTTAGATTTCTATTGGACAGAGCTCCTTAGACTAGAGCTGTACCTCCTGGGCCAGGTGCTTAAGTTGCTTAAGCACTTAGCAAAGGTTTACTTGGCTTGCATAACCAGCAGGCCAGTGATCACCTGCAAGGCGCAAAAACAATCAGTCAAGGCCCAGAGAGATCCCTAGAGCTGATGGGCTCCATTTTCCTTGCAGCCCACTTTGGGGAGGGGTAGTGGGAATGGCCAGAGAGAGGGGCGGCGGCTTCCTGCTTTCTGCTGGCTTGAGCTGCTCGGGAAAGCGGAGTGGTCTTTGGGCAGTCAGAAAACGTGAGGTTCCTGGAACTCATTCCACGCCCTAACCGCCGCCCACAAACTCAGGGGAGGCAGGGCAGGAGCAATCCCCAGCCCCTGACTTCCAGCGTTTCTGGGAGTGCACGTGCGTTGCTGCGCGTGGCCTGAGCCCGGTCAGCGGCTGGGCACCGGTCGCAGCCCCCGGTCCCGCCGCGACCCCGGCCCAGGAAGGAGCCCGGTAGGGGGTGCGCTTTCCCCGGCCTCCCGAGGCGGGATCGGGGCCTGGCTCCACTCGGTGAGAAGATCCTGCCAGCCAGCTGGGTGAAAGACCCACAGAAATCCCGAACTGGCTGCAAGATACATTGGTAGCTGGCGCCTTTAGTCGGATTCCTGAGCTTTTGCAGAGAAGTCTATGAGTGACGTTTTCATAAATCACAAAGTAGGAGTGGAAGCAGCCTCCCTTCTTCCTAGCTGCACCCGGCAGCGCAACCTAGCACAGAGCCTGTCCTTCACCCCTGGGGAACTGTCCCAGGGAAGCCATGTCGCAGAGCCTTCTCTCCTCCTCCACGGCCGGTCTCTGCAACCAAGAAATCTGAATGCAACCCGGGCATCCCCTGTACCCTGGCCTGTTGGACTTAATCAGGGACATAGTCCAAATGCGATAGGGGGGTCAGGGAAGCCTTCAGGCCCCATGGTTGGATTAGAAGCTCCTTCATTCCACAAATACCTGTATGTATTTTTCTTTTAAATTTTGAAATATTTCAAACACACAGAAAAGCAGACAAAGAATACTGTAGGGCTCCTATGGAACCACCACCCAGATACAACAAACGTTAATATGTTGCCGAAAGGCTTCTGGTAATTTTTTAAAGAAATAAAAATTGTTACAGAGTAGGAGAGCCCCAGCATCCCCAACCCCATCCTGTGCCTTCTCTCTCATCCCCGAGGGAGCCTCTCTCCTGATATTACTGGACTCCTTTCCTACCCAGGATTCATATGTTATCTGTGGCATAGCCATAAACAATATGTATTATTGTTTTTATCAATGTCCAATCAATATTTATTGGATGCCTAGCATGCACCTGCCACTGTTCTAGGCTTTGAGGATAGAGCAATGAAAAACCGAAACTCAATACTCGAGCTTAAATGTTAGTAAGGAAGACAAATGAAAAACAAACAAGTATGAGTGTGCTGGAGAAAAATCAGCCAGGAATGCAGTCCACCGCCCTCCTCTGAGTGGGTCCTGTCTTCCTCTCATCTTACGCTTTTGACTTCTTGTTGGAGGTCGTTTTTCCTGTGGGTGTCCCCTTCCCCTGGGTGGTGGAAATTTACAGAGAGGTTTTACATTTGCTTCTGCTGGGAGCACCAGGGGCTCATTGGTTTGTGAATGGTTTGTATAGATACTTTAGCCTGCGGTTTACATTTGGACTTCACCTCTACAGGAGCTGCAGTCTTGGGATGTCAATATCACATGGTAGATTGTTTTTCCTCCAGTAACCCAGGCAGATGGTATGTCTTTTTGCCACTCCTCCAAGCCATCAAGAGAGATTTCCCAGCCTTCTTTTCACGGAGGCTGCAGGTTTTTCAAAGGTTTGGGAAGAGGCAGGGTCTTGGGTTTGCTCCCTATGTCAAGCAAATGTGGGCTGCAGGTCACATGTGCTGTTTGTGTGACAGTCACTGGGGCCAAAGTCCAGGGCCAATATCATTTTTTTTTTTTTTTACCCCATTCTGTAGTCTCTTTATGCCTCTGGCACCTGGGGAGTTTTCTTTCTTTCTTTTCAACTTGGTTATACATTTAAATCATTTTTTTGTTATCTTTTATCCAACCTTTCTATGCGTTTGGAGGATGAGGGGGCTCCATTGTCAGCACTGATTACTATGCTGCCAGGTATATAAGCCATGCCTTTGTTGGCTTGTCTCAGCCCCTTAAATCTTCCCTCTGATCTCTAGCATTGTGGTTAAAAGCACTGATACCAGAGCCACACTCTCTTGGTTCAAATTCTGGTTCCACCACTTAATAAATGCGGGCCTAGGGAAAGTTAATTAGCCTCAGTTTCCTCATCTGTAAAGTGGGGACAATCATAATACTGACATCCTTAGATTGTTAGGAAGATTAAATAGATGAGCTTTGGTAAAGTGCTTAGAATCGTGCCTAGAACCTGGTAAGTGCCATATGAGCATTGGCTACTGTTAGTTTTAGTGTAAGGTTTTTATTGTTAGTTTGCTCTTAATAAACATTCAGCTCTTGGAAAATAGAAACCATCAGATTAATACCATGAATCTAACCTCTAGCATGTTTTGTTTATTCAGTTCTTACTAGTTGTCGCCGGGCGCGGTGGCTCAAGCCTGTAATCCCAGCACTTTGGGAGGCCAAGACGGGTGGATCATGAGGTCAGGAGATCGAGACCATCCTGGCGAACACGGTGAAACCCCGTCTCTACTAAAAAATACAAAAAACTAGCCGGGCGAGATGGCGGGCACCTGTAATCCCAGTTACTTGGGAGGCTGAGGCAGGAGAATGGCGTAAACCCCGGAGGTGGAGCTTGCAGTGAGCTGAGATCCGGCCACTGCACTCCAGCCCGGGCGACAGAGCGAGACTCCATCTCAAAAAAAATAAAAATAAAAATAAAATATTCAGTTCTTACTAGTTGTCATTTTGGAGAATAGAGACAAGGAACCCATAGGAAGAAGAATCTACAGGCAAACTGTGGTGGGGACGGATAATCCCGGAGGCTGGGCTGTCCAGGTGTGACCCTGGAAGGAAGTGATCTTCCCACCATGGGGGCCTATAGTTCTTTGATAAATAGATATACTTTTAAATTTACAAAGGTGTTTAAACTTTTGGCTCTTTCCTGTGACTTTGAGAAAAGAGTCTGTCTTTTGTACTGAAGTCTTTGCCTTGGCCACTTTTCACTTCCCATTAAATGGTGTCTAGGAAAGATTTTAAGAATTCCTGTGAGACACAAATGTGGATGGTGAGTCTCTCCTCTTAGCATTATGAGTTAAGTGCTCCAGCCCCAGAGGCTGTGCTTCCTGGGCTTTGCTGTAATGCAGTTGAATGTGTCAGGCTGCAGAGATGTTCACGCCATAAAGCCCAGGAATCTAGACGTGGGTCCCGGTGTCAATGTTAGGGAATAAGAATAATTGGATACATAGACTTCTATTTTATGCCTTGTTGAAAGCCAATATTGGTTAGGCTGGATGTTTTCCTTCCAATAACAAGTATTCATTGAGCATTTACTAAGTGCCAAGCACTGGCGACCAAAAGACAACCACTGTTTCAAGTGTCTTAGACATTCTTCTAGAATTATTTGATACAGGCAAACACACACACACAGACACACACGCATACACACACACTGCAAAATCGGAAGCATAACACACACATTGTTGTGTGTCTTGCTTAATGTTGTAGCTTATAGGTCTTTCATAGCAGTACATATACTTATTATAGCTGCTTCATTCTTTTTAATCACTGCATAGTATTCTACCACATAGATATACCATAACTTATATCATTAATCCCCTACTGGTGGACATCTAGGTTGTTTCAAATAATTGCCACAAAAAATGCAGTGCCTAATCTTGTGGACACATTGTTTCACAGATATATATATATATATATATAGTGCCTAATCTTGTGGACACATTGTTTCACAGATATATATATATATGACTATATCTGCAGGATAAGCTCCTAGAAGTGGAACTATGTGATTCTCCCTGCCCTCTTTTCTTTAAAAAACAATTTACATTCATCTTTTCTCAAGTTGGCAAGCAGGAGAAATATGTGCTATTAAATGAATGAGTGGGATGTGGGAGAGCAGTGTGGCAGAGAGCACTGGGCTGAGGATGGGGTCCCACGGTCTTTATTTCAGTCAGGTAACTGGCTGGATGACCCTGGCCATGTCTTTGAACTTCTCTGAACCATAGTTTCTTCATTTGTGAAATGAATCATTGGGCCATTCAAGGCTGGGGAAGAAATATTCATGAACCTATGCACCTTTTTAGAGCATTTACTGTCCTGAGGTCCACTGTAGCTTTCTCCTCATACTCCTAGGCTTCTCCTTGACGAACTATGTGAGGTCTTGTTCTTGGGTTCCATTAATTTCTGGGAGGTTGGCAACCGCTCCAAATGGCCAGCTCCAAGGCCAGCTCCCATTTTGTAAGAACTTGCGGTGCAGTGAAAATAGGCCTGGAGGGTTGAAGAGTCCAATCTGGGTTCTTGCCTCAGCTCCATGACACTGGGAAGTTATCTTCTCTTATAGAACCTCATTCCGTTGTTAAGTGGATAAGTCCAGCGAGGTTTTGAAGTTCCAAAAAAGGGCAAAGCCTCATTTCTTACCTTTTACACAGGGACTTTTTGCAGAATAAACATGCCTGTGTTCAGTTTTCAAACATGACTGAGTCCCTATAAGCTTCCTTCCTTCCTGTGGCCACTGTTTGCTCACAGTGGTTGTGGGTTGACTAGAGGAACCCCAGGTAGACAGAGGAAAGAGAACTGCTGGTGGGAGAGATTAGGCTAATCCCCATAAACCAGCAGGGCCATTAGTGAAATCTTTTCACAGGATTCCATCTGTGGTATCGTTGCGACAGAAACCGTTTGTTACCTGAAGTATGTCCCGAGCTTTCCCAAGAGTGAAGTTGTTCAGAAAACACTGACCTGAGTGTAGGCACCAACAGAAGACCTGAGCAACCTGGAACAACTCCACGTACAGGAAGCCCTTAATCATTCAGTGATCAGCCTTAATGACTAGTGTCAAAAGGAGAAAGACTACTACTGGCTGGTAATGGAAATGTAAACATTACTTTAATGAATGAACTTTGCTAATAATATCATGGTATAAATATTTTAGCTCAAGTTCAACTGAAAGGGATGATTAAGGAAGGTTGAGGGAGTTACAAACAGAGAAATAGATGGGGTCTTAGCAAAATGAGTTGACTGATGAAATTTTACAAAGTTGAGAAACGTAGATGAATAGAAATTACTGTTGTATAGAGGCTTCTTAAAGTCTCACCTTTTAACAGAATCTTTTTCCATCCTTGAACTGATTTGTCACCATGGACATTCCCATTTTCCTTAATGTTCAGTCTAGGGAGAACCTCACACTTGCACAATCCTTGGATGGGAAAGAAGCCCAGGTGGCTCCTTAAATTGAAGGCTCCTTCTGCCTTCAGGCCATCTGAGACAGCCCTCCTGGGACCCAGCCCATGCAGGCCGCTGGGAAAATGGTTACCATATTTGTCAGATCTTGTCCAAATCAAGCCCTGAAGACACATGCTTGGACATCTTTGGAAGCTCAGTGTATGGGAAACCGGCATCTAGGTCAGACTTTTCACCCTACAGCGACAACATGGAGCTTAACTATTCTCACTTCCAGTGCTTTCTCACCTGATCCAGCTCTGTTCTTCCCCATGATTGCAATGCACCCTCCCCACCTCCATCCTTGTTGTCTCAGTCATTCTATGCTTACAGACTCCCTGGTCATTGACCACCATGAGTTGGGCTTCCAGTGATGCTAGTTCTGGGCTCTCTCCTGATAACTGGAAGTTTTCTCATATCTGTGTTTGCCCCATGTCCAGATGCCAGGCTTGGAGACCGAAGCTTTGGGAAAAGAACTGCTGAGGCAGCGGCAAGAGACCTAGCTGTGGGCTTGTGAAGGCAGGGAGGTTCTTTGTGCAACCATAGCCATTCCTTCTGTCTGTCTGTTGTTGCCTTTCTCTCCTTGGATCTTTTCCAGCTCCTTAGACCCTAACTCTCATGGCTCCCCCCCTGCATGGCTGTGTTACCCTGCTGGTTGACTTCACTCACTAGTTGGCAGCAGGTATGACCAATAGTCTTTCATTGGCTGGCCCCACTCTGTTTTAAGCTTGTGTCTAACTTTAGAGCTTAGCCCTTTTCACATTGCTTCTGACCCCTCCAATGGCCCAGCCCTGTTCTGGTGTATATGTGAGGGGTTACAGGAACCTTTGCCTTCCTCCCTTTCAGGTTTCCACATGGTGGAGTGGTCCTGGGGTGAACTCTTTCTCTGCTCTCCACCTCCTTTGGGTGTGTGGTGCAATCAGCTGGAGTCTGGATCTGCGAGGCCACAATTTCCAGAGGCAGGATCCTTCCATGGAAACAGACAACATGGGCCCATCTTTCCTGCCCTCTTCTAATCCTGCCTGCTCTCCATTACTTTGTGTTTTCTCTTCAAATTCCCAGCATCTCCACCCAGGTTCATTCACATTTGGATGGCAGGTACAGTTCCCTGCAGGCTCTCCAGATGAACCTTCTCAGAGCCTCACACTTTGGGTTTAGTAGGTAATACTTTGATCATTTTTAGGCAAATTTGGTCTACTTATCAACTGGACAGAACCTGGGAGGGAAGGAAAACTCAAGAATAGGATCTCCACACTTCCAGGAGGTAGCAAGAATTCAGATGCCAGTGCTTGCTTCTCTGCTCTGTTGCTAACTCCCAGAGCTTTGGTGGTTTAACTCATTCTGATAGCTTCCTGGCTACAGCCCCCAGGAAAGTGACCTTCTGATTTATAAGTTCAGCGCTGGGCACAGTGGCTCACTCCTGTAATACCAGCACTTCGGGAGACCAAGGCGGGCAGATTGCTTGAGCTCAGGAGTTTGACACCAGCTTGGACAACATAGCAAGACTGCCTCTATAAAAAATACAAAAATTAGGTTGGCATGGTGGTCACCACACCTGTGGTCCCAGCTACTCTGGCAGCTGAGGTGGGTGAATTGCTTGAATCCTGGAAGTCAAGTCTGCAGTGAGCTGTGATCACGCCAGTGAACTCCAGCCTGAATGATAGAGTGAAACGCTATCTCAGAAAACGAACGAACAGAGAAACAAAACATAAATCCGACTTCCTTCCTAAGGAAGTCTTCCTGTACCCCTTTGGGCCAGGGACCTCTCTCAGGTCACATAGTGGACATTGGTGCTGTGTCCTCTTTTGCAATCACACAAGAGCAACCTCTTCCTCCCTTCCACTTGTCCATCCTTCCAGAGCAAAAGACACCAGCAAGCATCCATGTTCCTGTTCCGAGGGGCATGCCATCAGGATTCTGCAATGCTGATTTCAGCACCATCCTGCTGGACTACAAAAATTTCTGGTGCCTTCTGGGCATTTTATCTACTTGGAGGAGCAAGTGCATCAACCTGGGAAATCTTTGGCTGCCAGTGCCATCAGGCCACAGCCCGCCCTGTGGTGACCTTTCCCACCGCCTTCCTGCAGACACAAAGCAGGTCCCCAGAGACAGCTGTCAACTGCAGCAGCCACCACATCAAATCAGGTTCCGGTGTTGCTGAAGAGCTTCACCTTGCCTTAATACAGCGGCCAGGGGAAGGTTTGCCAGGACCAGACAATGCCTTCCTCTTTGTCTCCCTTCTCAGCTCTGTCTTTCTGCCTATTCCTGACTTTGTTCTTTGTTAGAAAGGTCCAGAGTGGCAGAGCAGTGGCTGCTGTTGTGCAAGGCATGTAATTTTGACCCCTTCTGCTCCTAAAAAAATCAATACTCCTTTTGAGCCTCTGTGAAGAGTGTTTTATAGAATCCCTCTGAGAAGCCCCGATCTGTAAAAGCTGATATTATCTGATGACACTTCTCATACTTACACAGTCTTTTTTTTCATAAAATATTTCCAGAACCTCACCTTCCTCTATAGCTGAGACCCTACCGCACATGTCTGCTTTGTGACGTGCTAATATAGTACATCTTATCTGTCCAGTTTGGATGGAAAAGCTCCTCATTTACATACCTGAAGGCACTGGGGTATAACAAAGGTCATCGGCTGACATGGGCACCCTCAGCGAGATGGGAGCCTGAAGTAGCACAGCCGTGTTAAACACAGGATAGGGAGTCAGCTGAGTGCTCACTATGGAGCTGGAGAAAAATTCATCAGCTTGAGAATGTCACCTGTTGTTGGTTCCAGTCTTCACCAGTGTTGCCTCAAAGATAGAAAGCACCTCGGTTTGACTTTCCCTATTGTACATGCCACGTCTCAAGAGGAGAAACAAGACATCACGGAATTGCAAAGTTCCCGAGCTCGAAGAGACTTCGGACATCACATAATGCAGATGTTGTGAACTGGTGACCAGATGTATCCCCATGACAGACGTGTCTTTTTTGACCTTTGTAGTGTTTTGGATTGTTTCTTGGTTTATTTGTTTTAAGCTGAATTCATCAGCAATATTTTACATCAGGAGACTTCAAACAAGAATAAAGTTTGAGAGATTTTCTTCAAAAATTGGAAGCGCAAGCAGCTCTGTTCCTATTCTTGAGTAGGAATAGGTGAAGAGTCTTTCACAGCTCTGGCAGCTCTGTTCTTATTCCTGAACAGTCTACCCAATGGCCTCGCTCACTTCTGGCGAAAGCTGAAGGCACCTGGGTTGGTAGTCCCTCACCTAAAGTCAGCCCCTCCCCATTTTCCCATATGAAAGCACAGGATCCTATTGTAAAAGGTGAAGGTGACTTCCCTTCCCCAAGTGCCACAGGGCCTAAGTGGCAGAGCTCTTGTGGAGTTCTCTCTGATTGTGGGGAACTATGTCTCCTGTACCATATGGGTCTTCAGTATGATTGTTGTTTCCAAGAACATTGTTAGAGCTTGGTGATGAAGTGGCCTGTAGAGATGGCTTCTTTTACTCCTGAAGTTGCCTCCAGACATCTGGGGCAGTCAAGTCTCTGATTTCTGTGTTTGTTTCCTCCCAAATATTATTTTCGTAATACACTCAAAAAATAATACTGAGAGTTTCTTACCACTAGATCTATCCTGCAAGAAATGCTAAGGGGAGAGGTCTGTCCCTCAGATTGAACCGAAAACAAGCTAGATGGCCAGGTGTGGTGGCTCAAACCTATAATCTCAGGGTTTGGAATGTGGAGTGGGGAGGATGGATTGAGGCCAAGAGTCCGACACCAGCCTGGGCAACATAGAGAGACTCTGCCTCTACAAAAAATAACATAAAAATTAGGTGGGTGTGGTGTTGTGCGTGTGTAGTCCAGGCTGCTCAGGAAGCTGAGGCAGGAGGATCATTTGAGCCCAGGAGTTGAAGGCTGCGGTGAGTTATGATAGCATCACTGCACTCCAGTCTGAGTGACTGAGTGACACCCTATCTCTAAAAGAATAAAAAGAAGAAGATAGACAGTAATTTGAAGCCATATCTAGAAATACAGGTCTCCAGTAAGGGTAAATATATGAGCAATTATAAGGGTAGTATTATAAATTTGATTTGTAAATTCATTTTACATTTTCTACATGATTTTAAAAGGTAATGCTCATGGAAACCAGATCAAATCACTACAGAAGAAAACCAATCACTCATAATTGCACTATTCAGGGAAAATTGCTGGCAGCAACTTACTGGGCTTACTGGTCATTTTAATATTTGATTGGGATCTTACTCTACACACTTATCAGTTCCCTGCCCGTTTCACTCTACACTATATTGGAGATATTCTTCCATGTCACTATAGTCATTTTTACAGCAAACTTCTCTAATGCTGTTAAGGCTTCCACAGCATGGATGAGCCGCAGCTGGTGGACTTGTGTGTGGGGTGCTATCAGCTACATTGGGAGGAGGGGCCCACCTTGGGTAACATTGTGAAACTGCCTTCTTCCCTCTCTCACTCTATAGCATCTGCCCCTAGGTCTCACTTTATACGGTAAGGCCCACAATTTCTTTCACACGGTACCTTGACGTCTTTGAGCCTCACACAGCCCCAAAGGCCTAATAGTGAATTCCCCTGCTCTTCCTAGATATGCCCCCATTTAGCAAAGACAGTCTCCCACCAGCATAGTTCCCTCAATGGCTGGGCTAACTGCACTCCACCTGGTCCTCAGCCCAATGTGTTTCACTCCTCTCCCAGCCTGCAACATTATTCAAACAAGCCAATCACATGCCCCTGCAGGAGCCGGGGGCATCTCCGGCTCTTGTTACTATGAAGCTTGCCTCCCACAGTCCCTGCCAGCTCACTCTTCTCTAGAGTGCAACCTCATGTGATCCTGCATGGGATGAGCCGTCTTCCTCCTCTGGGCTGTGAGTCTATGTGACAAACTACTATCAACCTCATCAGTCCAGTGTCAATGGTATGTGTTTGGCCATCCCCAGATTCCTAGGGTAGGAATCTCTCCTTCACCAATGAGGTGAAAAGGAGATAGACAAGGCGCTCTTGCTCTGCTCCACCTACAGTTAGGATGTGGCTTTAGACAAGAATTGAAAGCTCATTCCTTCTAAGGTGAAGATTTAGAGAAGTTTAAACATTAGTTATTGTGTATGGGGGGTTACATTTTAATAGCCATCAGTATTTGATTAAAGTTATAAGAGAAGAGTCGTACTAGAGCCTAGGAATGAGGAAAGAAGAGAAATCCTAACTCAGTGGTGCCCTGTGCCCCCTGAATGTACTCCCTGGCTGCTGCCCGTTGTCTACTTCAATCAGTGACTGTGTTCAGAAGCCGTGTGGCCCATTTCTGCCACTTGCTGAGTGATTTTGGGGCAAGGAACTGCCTATCTTTGAGCTTCACTCTACTTATCCCTCAAATAGTAAAACCAATACCTGGTCCTCCTATGCCATTGGTGCCCAGTGTGCCTGGCATGCACCTCGTGCTGCATCTGCCCTCTTCTCCTCTTCCGATCTGTCTCTGATTTTCTTGGCACCAGCCAGGCACCAGCCACATTGCCTCATTCAGCAAATATTTAAGCAGCACTGATAGTGTGCCAGGGACTGTTCTAGGTACTTCACTTTCATTGAAGTATGCCTATAAACTTAAAACAACAACAATAATAAATGAATTCTGATTTTTTTTTCAGCAAAAAGAAGGCAGCATTCTGAGGTAGAGAGAGTGTTGTGTTGCATTTCAGACAGACCCAGATTCCAGCCCTGATATTTAGTACTCACGCAGTGCTAGGTGGATATGCAGCAGTAAGCAAAGCAAAGAGGAAGTATCCTTGGTTTCCACGCTCCCAGCTTTGTGACCTTGGCCAGCATTTTAATCTCTCTCACCTTCAGCTGTCTCATCTGCACAATGGGCATATGAATACTTACCCTGGGGGGTAATTGTGAGGACTGTTGCTAATCCCATGAGGTCTTTACTGACACTCCATGCCTGGTCACCAGTCCCTTCTATCCCATTAGCCCCAAGAGATGTGACAGCACCTTCCTTTGTGCCACGTGGTCCTATGGACACCTGTGCCAGCACTTGTCACATAAGCATTGCATTTGTCCCCATTAGATTGCAAGTCCAGACATCAGAGTCCTACATCTTTCTTTATGACTCCACACCTGACACTTAATAGGCACTTTCGAATGTTTGTTGAAGGCGCCTGGTGCAATGGCTGTGGTTGTTCACAACTCGCACATTGGAATGAAGGCATCAAACTCTGTGCCCTTCGCTAAAGCTGTCACTCTGGCTACCCAGTGGAGCCACCACTACTCAAAGGGGTTGGCCCATAACTCAACTCTTGGCTATGCTTTTGGGCCATTCTTGAACCACCCCCAAAACTTGTCTCTTTCCTTTGTTTTATGTCAAATTTTCTACCCAAAGAAAAGTTACCATCTTCTTTAGTCATAAGTCTTAATTCTGAATCTGTCAACACCAAGGACATCCTAGTCTCTAAAACTGTAAAATGTTTCATAAAGTTACATTGTTATTATCTGGCAAAAAAGCCACAACCAAACTCACCCTCAGGGATGGAAAATTGTTGCCACCATTAAGAATTATCCAAAAGAATACTCAATAAGCAATGAAAGAAATTCCAGAAGAGACATTAATATGTTTTGATCAATGGGGTGTCATTAGAAAAAGAAAGTAATTTGAGAGAAAGTCTTTTCATTTAAATGAATGAAAAAAAAAAACCCAACCCCATTGCTTATAGTTACCCTATGCCCCAGAGAATAGAGGGGAGGAAGGAGTGAGCTCAAGGAGCAACAACACAAGAAGTGTCCAGAAATAATAAGACCCACCGTGGCTTATGCACTAACCATTCTCCCACACTTCCTGACTTGTGATTTCCTCCACTTATCATTAGGAAGAAGAGCAACACTTCCTTTTTTTTTTTTTTTTTTTTTTGAGATAGAGTCTCACTCTATTGCCCGGGTAGGAGTGCAGTGGTGCAATCTCAGCTCACTTCAATCTCCACCTCCTGGGTTCAAATGATTCTCCTGCCTTAGCTTCCAAAGCAACTGGGATTACAGGCATGTGCCACCACAGCCAGCGAATTTTTTGTATTTTTAGTAGAGACAGGGTTTCACTGTGTTAGCCAGGATAGTTTCGATCTCCTGACCTCGTGATCCACCCGCCTCAGCCTCCCTAAGTGTTGGGATTACAGGTGTGAGCCACTGTGCCCAGCCAGAGCAACCCTTCCTAGTGGTCTTGTTTGTGCCCGAAGATAACTGATAAAAATACCTCCTCCAACTAGACTTTTCCCAGGTGTAGTGGGAGTGGCCATCCAGGCAAGGCTGTGGGTGTCCAATGGATATAGCAAAGAGGAGCCAGGATGGAAAATCATGAGCAGCCTTAGGGAGGCACCAGGGAGGAAGAGGTTACTTCCATGCGTGGGTCTCAGGACGGCACCAGGGAAGAAACAAGGGTTTTGTTGGACCACGAAAGCCTGGGAGCACTGGGAGGTGCTTATGGATCAGAGTCAGGGAAGGGGGAAACGGGGCCACCACAAGCTGAGGGAACAGGGCTAACTACTTATCAACTAAATGGCCCAACTAAATGGGCATAAGCAAGACATAGTTTGTGAACTATCCACTTAGAGCATTGTAAGCTCTAATTCAGTGTCACTCATTCTCCATGTGACCTTAGGACGTTGTTAAATCCCTCCATACCTCAGTTTGCACATCTGTTAAAAGTGGAAGAATACAATACTTGTGTGTCTCACCAGATTGTTCTGAGGATTGAATGCTCTATTCCATTAGAAAAATTATTAATTCATTCATCTATCCTTCATTCATTCAAACAATAATCTGTTGGGCCTTCTGGACTTCCATCAAGAGCAGGGTGTGAGGAAAGACGTGGATGTGAAATTTTATTCAGATCAAGAGCTATAACCAGCTCTATTAGGAGAGAGAATTGGAGAATAATGACTAGAGACATCTGAGCATTGGCTTTGGAAATGCTCTCTTGGCTCCTAAACTGCTGGTAATTGCATCTTTCTCTCCTTTCATTAACCGTTAAAAAGGTAAAATCTCAATATAGATAGAGGGGCATCTCTGGTAAGAAAGGCAGCCAGCAGCAGGACAAAACTGGGCTCTGGGTTTGAGTGCCGAGGCAGTTCCTGGAGCACTGCCCAACCCTCACCTGTGGCTGGTTTGCCTGCACTGCCCCTTCCTCTTGAGCAAAGCCCAACACTCCATTAGGAGATGGGAGAGCTTGGCATCTCACTTCTTTGGGCAAAATGAAAGAACGCACGAGGCATGGACACACCTAACCTAGAGGTTATATCATCCCCTGAGAGTCAGCTTAACTTATTTGATAAAGATCGCAGAAGGAAGCCCCCCAGCTTCCCTTATCCTGGTTGATATTGGTCAAAAGACCTAATAGCTTCGTCTGAGCTCGCATCCTTCCCTTCTTTTGGTTGATATTGGTTGCAAGATTTAATTGCTTTGTCTGAGCTCACACCCTTCCCTTCTCTTGGTTGATATTGGTTGGTCAAAAGGCCTAATTGTTTGTCTGAGCTCACAACCCTCCTCTTTTTACTGGGTTCTTGTGGGCAGGACAGTTGCTAGGAGCCCCTAAAGGAAGATTAGGACGAGGTGAAAAGGTAAGGTCTAGGGCTGTGTTTACTCTCCCACGGCAACCTGTGTGACCAAGAGAATGAATGAGGAGGCAGCAGATAAGGTTAATCAGCACAACAAGCTCATTGCTTCATAGGGACACTGGTTACAATCCTAGTAAACCCCAATAATTTTGTTTTTCAGATAAAGGAAAAAAATCTTGGAGTTTTTTACTATTGCATTCCCTCAGAAAATCAGGCCTTTCAGAAGATGGCTTGACCATTGTCTGTAAACACAATTAGTCTGGAGTCCCCGCCACATGGTAGTAAAGATGCCTTCGAGAAAAGCATGAGGGAGATTAAATGATTACATTAAGAGAGCAAATACATGTATGATAAAGTTTTATGAGCTCTTTTTCCAAGAAAAGGGCTCCATAAAAGCAATATTTTATTATCCTTGTTCCAAGGCTCAGGGAAATGTAGCCTCCCTTATTCAACTTGAGAGTTTGTGACTATATTTATCTATTCATGTGTATCTTTTAAAAATGTATTTTTTTCCAAGAAAATTCAGACCAAGCATCATATTGGTGTTATTAACATTATTTAGTACTGAATCTTTAAATATCTTGTTTTATCCTCTTCTGGGCAGTAGCTCAAAATTTCTCTCATAATATAGCAAAACTTTATTGTAGCAAAGCAGACATTAAAATATTAATAGAATGTGATCCTTTGTTGAGATTATGAGAGTTCCTTCTTTGTAGGATTTTAAGACTAAGTTCATAGACTCTCAGGAACAGGCTAAAAGCTGACAGATGGGTTAATGGTGCTCTGAGCACACTGTTACCTTTTCCATAAGCACAACTGTTAAGCAAAATGAGAATTTTTGTTCCAGGTGTACTATCAGTCCTTGCAGCTAGGGGTTTACAGCCCAAGACAGGCAGATAGCAGTAATGAGTAACGTGCTGTTCTTATTATATAGAAAAACTAATGTAATGCAGGTCAACGTTTTACTATAGGTAAAGAAAACATGTACCTACATGTAGTAGATGAAAATGAAATTATGGGAGCCACACATTAGTACCAATCACCACTGGTCTTCCTGTTCATTCAGAAAAACATCCCCAATGTTTTTCTCAAATGTTTCTGCTGTTATTTTTCTGTAGTTACAGAAGTTATATAGTTGTAGAAATATGGTAGCCAGAAGACCACTGCTCTTCATTTCTAAAGGGTATAAACTATTTCCCAAAGACTCATTACATTGAAACATCATGGAAGTTCTGCTTAACTGTATTAGGCATCTATTGCTGCATAACAAATGACCCCAAAAGTGACTTAAAACAACAATTAATATTTATTATCTCACACAGTTTCTGTGGGTCAGGAACTCAAGAGTGGCTTGGCTGGTTAGTTCTGGCTTATAATCTCTCATGAACTCGAATGACAGTGGGGACTGCAGTCATCTGAAGACTTGACTGGGCTGGGGGATCTGCTTCCCAGATGGCTCACTCTTGTGACCAGCAAGCCTGTGCTGGCTATTGGTGAGGTGCCTCAGTTCTTTATAACACTTGGATCTCCCCACTGGGCTGCTTGAGTTCTTCACAGCATAGCAGTCAACTTCCTCCAGAGTTAATGATCCAAGAGAGATCAAGAAAGAAGCTGAAATGTCTTTTATGACCTAGCCTCAGAAGTCTTATGCCATCCTTTCTGGAAATATCCTACTTAGCAGTACGGGTCAGCCTTATGTGGAAAGGGACTACACAAAAATGGGAATAGTCAGAGGCGAGAATCACTGGGAGCCATCTTGGAGGCTGGCCACCATATTAACTTGTCTGAGTCTTCACCCTGTCTTCTACCCATGGTAGCAGTATTTTTCTAAATGTCGTTTTGTGTTTTCCTCAAGATGGTATTAATGAAAGGCATTTAGCAAAAACAAATACCTACCCTTACCTTAACCTTACCACACACACATACACCAACAACAACCTTCCATGGTGAAAATAAACATGGTAAACTATGTTGGGAGATTCGCAATTCACTTGTGATAATAAAAGTTTTGAAGTACACTAGTAAGGAGATGTGTTTGAACTCCCAGCATTTCTTAAACTCATTTTACATTGAATTCTCCTTCAAGGAATATATGAAACACCATGACCATAAGGGCATAATTTGATAAAGGTCTTTCTGGGGTTGTTCCATGTTAAGGGCAATCTGTCTTTAAGTTTGGGAGCCTGCCCAAGGAGGTTTCTATGGCTCTGTGACATTTTTGTGGGAATTCCAGTGGGGTGGAGGGGACATCTGTGTTGGAAATCACCTACATCCCCCACCCCCACTAATAATTGCAGTTCCAATACTAACCCTTCATTCCCAGCAATGATAAGACTTTAGGCAAAAATTATCCAAAAATTAGTTGGGGATTATCCTATCACCCATTTTGTTTTAGAAGAAGGGTTTTCTTCTTGGATGTCATATTCGTTGCATTTCTCCTTAATAAAGAAAAGAGAACGTGGTGGTAGCAGTCTTCCTGAATTACCTTGGGTCTCAGGGAAGCAGAATGGCATCGTGGTCAAGCACACAGACGCTGGGGTCTGAGGCCTTCACTTCCCAATCCTGCTGTCACATGCATAGCCTGAGTAAGCTTGGGCAAGTCCCTCTAACTTGTTTATGGCTCAGTTTCTTTTTCTGCAAAGTGAAAATAAAATAATAAAACTTACCTCACAGAACCGTGAGGAGTATGTGAGCTGAAACTGATAAAGTCCTCATCCTGTACTGGTGCTTTCCCGTGGCAGAGTACCAGAGGGCACTCAACCATGAGTTCTCATATAAGAGAGAAGGTAGACTAGAAAAGCTGGGGGTTCTACCATCACCACAAAAAACTTATTATCTCTGAGTTGCCAGAATAATAGAGAAGCAGGTGAGAAAGTCTCGACCAGACAAGAACTCAGGAAAAACTAAGAGATGGAAGAAGAATTCAGCAAAGAACCAGGAATTAGGAACAGGCCCGTGAAAGGGCAGGTGTGTGTCAGGAGTATGTTGGATGTCACGGGCACCAATTTTCCAGTGACTTGGTGACTTTATCAGTGCACAGGAATGGTGCAGCCTTATTATCGAATTGCAGAGTTAAAAGAAGTGTCACAGATTAGCCAGCCTGAAGCCTCATTTGATAGTTAAAGGAACAGAAAACTACACCGGGAAAGCAGGCCTCCAATAACCCATGGACTGTCAGACATGAACCCAGGCT
The DNA here is from genome assembly GCF_049350105.2 of Macaca mulatta. Taxonomy (NCBI): domain Eukaryota; kingdom Metazoa; phylum Chordata; class Mammalia; order Primates; family Cercopithecidae; genus Macaca; species Macaca mulatta. The sequence continues at coordinate 23,864,553 of NC_133423.1, read as the reverse complement.
CCTGGTGGTGGGGCCTGGACCATTTTTTGCAAATAAAACATGTCCTATGTGAATTTTAACAATCTCCTGCTAAGACAAAATTTTCCTGATAATACAGGACCCATAGCATTGTCTTGGATGGATGCTGTGTGCTCTCTCAAACCCAGATTCTAACAAGTATCATGGGTCAACTCTCACAGTCATTGAGTGTCAGAATAGCTGTCTACCAAGGGTGGGGTTAGAACTTCATAGTTGCCAAACTGTGAGGGAAACCTGTTCTATGTGTTGTTATGATAACATGGATTTTGTTTTCTTTAATTAACTTTATTGAGGAATAATTTACATACATTAAAACAGAGATTGTAATTGTGAGTTTAGAGAAATGTATATTCCCAAGTAACCACTACTTCAGTCAAGAATTAGAATATTTCCATCACCCCAAAAATTATGTCGTGTGCCTCTGCAGTCAATCACCTCCCTCTGCCCCATACGCACGCCCCCAGCAAACACTGATCTGATGTGACATTAAGTTCTCGGTCAACCGAAGTTGGAATAATCCTGGCTTGCCCCAAGCACTGCTCTGGTGCCCTGGGGAAGAAAGGGCAACTCTGCGATCTGCTTAGGAGACAGAAGGAGGAAGCAGTAAAGTTGCAACGCCCCTTGTATGTCAACTAATGCCCAAATGACAAGGGATGAGGTGATCTGACAAGACTGGAGGTCACTGTGGGCCAACAGTCAGGGAGGTCTTGCAGGTCTGAGGAGGGTCTGTGGAAGGTGGTAGGTGTGGATGGCTTGGTGTGAGAAGGGAGGAACAAGGAGGAGGTCAGGCAGCCCAGCAGGGGAGGAGGCAGCCAGGAGCTGACCTCAAACGTTCATTGCCCTTTCGTGAACTTGACGAGGAGTCCTCAGCCAGAGGCGGGTGCAGGATTCCTGCTGAGCAGCTGCAGGATGCGAGTGAAGTCTGGGATAGGAGGATCAGGTTGTTTCTATCATTATTGCATAATACAGCATATGTTGCATTAACATACATTATTTACTAAATAAATGCAGGTTTAAAAAAATGTCGGACTATGATCCTGCTGCCCTTTTGCTTTTGAAAATGGCCTTGGTGCCTCTCAGCCCTTAGCCAGCCCTCCTGGGCTTCAGGGAGCTTGGGAGTGTGAGCATTTGCCAAGCCTTTAATGACAGGGGCCCATTAGAGCACATGGCTGGATTCCTGGAACCACCCATTAGATTAAGAAATGGAGCCGGAGAATTAGCTTGATGCATGTCCTGCCAAGGAGGGACCCTCGTCCTCATGGTGGTGGCTCCCTGGAGGTTGAAGCAGATGGGGAAGCTGTGTACAGGTCATTACCGCTGTGTCACCAACAGCAGGTGGGCTCTGAGCAGCCCTCCCCACCCCACCTACTCCCATGCCAGGCAGTTCAATTCCTGTGGCCACCAGGGCCCACGCTGTCAGTAGCAAAGGGCATTACACAATGAAGAAAGGGAAGAGAGGGGCAGGCATGTGAAATCATGAATAGAAATGAGAACCTACCCCATGCCAGATACTGGACTAGAGGGAGGGTCGGACAACATTCCTGCCCTCAGTGAGGGTGATGGAGGAGGAATGAGGCCGGTTAATATCCTATGGTAGGTGAGAAGTAATAAGGGTCCTATTATGGGCTACATTTTTTCCTCTTCAAATTCTTCTGTTGAAGTCCTAACCTCAGCACCTCAGAATATGGCCTTGTTAGGAGATAGTCTTTACAAAGGTAGTCAAGGTAAAGGGAGGTCATTAGGGTGGACTCTAATCCAATATGACTGGTGACTTTGTAAAAAGAGGAAATCTGGACACAGTTAGGTATAGAAGGGAAATGACATGAAGAGACACGGGGAGAAGATGGCCCCCTACAAGCTGAGGAGAGAGGCCTGGGACAGATCTCCCCTCACAGCTCTCAGAAGGAACCAACCTTGGGAACATCTTGATCTTGAACTTCCAGCCTCCAGAACCGTGTGACAATATATTTCTGTTATTTAAACCAGGGGTCCCCTTGGTACTTGTCTGTGCCCATTAGGAACCAGGCCACACAGCAGGAGGTGAGTGGCAGGGGAGTGAGCATGACTGCCTGAGCTCCCCCTCCTGTCAGATCAGCGGTGGCATTAGATTCTCACAAGAGTGTGAACCCTATTGTGAACTGTGCATGTGAAGGATCTAGGTTGCACACTCCTTGTGAAAATATAATACCTGATGATCTGTTGCTGTCTCCCATCACCCCCAGATAGGACCGTCTAGTTGTAGGAAAACAAGCTCAGGGCTCCCACTGATTCTACATTATGTGAGTTGTATAATTATTTCATTATATATTGCAATGTAATAATAATAGAAATAAAATGCACAACAAATGCAATGTGCTTGAATCATCCTGAAACCACCTTCACCTGCCCTGGACCAGCCCGTGGAAACACTGTCTTCCACAAAACTGGTCCCTGGTGCCCCAGAGTTTGGGGACTGCTGCTTTAAGTCCCCAGTCTATGGTAGTTTGCTACAACAGCCCCAGGAAATGGATACAGACCCTATGGGAGAACACCTGAAGGGCCCTTGAGCCAAATGAGGGGTCAAGAAAGGTTGCCTGGACTGAAGAATGTCTAGGCTGAGACCTGAATGACAAACAGGAGGTTTCCAGTGGGGAGGGGAAGGAGTAGTGTCAGTGAAGAAGGACGAAGGGACTTCTGGGTAGAGGGCCTGGCCAATGGCCCTGCAGTTGCGGGGACGCTTTGGGAATTGCAAGTCTGTGGGACTGGGGACAACACTGAGTCAGAAACCCAAAAGAGGGTGATACGGTTTGGATGATTGTCTCCTCCAAATCTCCTGTCGAATTGTGATCCCCAGTGTTGGAGTGCAGCTTGCTGGGAGGCAAATGGGCCACGGGGGTGGATCCCTCGTGAATGGCTTGGTGCCCTCTCTGTGGTGATGAGTTCTCACTGTATGATTTTAGTTTAAAAGAACCTGGCACCTCCTGCTGTCTCTCCTGCTCCCTCTCTCACCAAGAGCCACGCCTGCTCCCCCTGCCTTCCCCCTTCCAGAAAAGCTTCCTGAGAGCCCAGCAGATGCCGGTGCCATGCTTCTGGAACAGCCTGCAGAACCATGAGTCAAATAAACCTCTTTTCCTTTTAAATTACCCAGTCCCAGGTACTCCTTTATAGCAACACAAAACATACCAGTGCAGAGGGCATCAAATGTCAAGGGAAGGAAACAGACCTGAGGGCGGGAATGTCCAATGCAAAGCAGGTTGCTCAGCATGGGTCTCTGGAAATTCTTGGAAATGCCCCTATCTTCTATCGGCAGCTTCCTCCCCGGATTCTCACTTCAGACAGCAAGGTTGTAAACCCGGGCCACTGACCTTGTCTATACATATGTCACTGTAGATCAAGAACAATTTTTTTTTCCCTGTAGTGATTGATTTATGTGGGTCTCTTGGATCGGGTTAATTGTCAACAGTGTGAGCTCCTACTGCAAGACAGGGAGTGGGGTTATCAGCACACTGTGTTACCCACAGTTCTTCAGACTGAGAGCTGCAGATGACGCAATCCTATGTTGACTTGCTTCTGGCCCTGCAGGGCGGTTGGGCTCACCTGCCCACAGACAAGGCATGATGACTGATTGCCTTTCGTCAGTAATCGGCTTGACATGGAGCCAGCAAACTCCCAAAGTTAGATTAGGAGGTGAGGTAATTGGTTGAGGACTTTGGATTTTAGTTTATTAATGTCCAAACAATAGGGAAGCTTTCTGAATGGAAACAAGCCAAAATATTTGGCCTTCAAAATCTCTTCCGGGGTCATGGAGGTCTGCTGGTTAAGCGTGGGGCGTGGGTTGAACAAAGCCAGTGGGTGAGATGTATCTCCATGAAAATGCACAAAAATCAGTGCTGCTGCCTTGTTGGTGAAAAAAACAAGAAAGGAAATGCACAAAAAGTGGAACATCGTGGGATGCTGAGAAGGCAACACAGCACTTGCTTGGAAAATGAGTGAAAGTAGAAGGCTGTTAAAACTCAGAGTTTTGGCCTGCAGTTTTTTGTTTCTTAGGAAGGTCACATGAGAATGAGCGATGAACTTTCTCAGGGCCAATTTCTGGACAGTGGATCCTGTTTTATCTTTCAGAGAAAGGCAGGGACTATTCTCCAACGTTTTGTAGGCTGTCAAGAGGGAGGATAAATCTGAGACTGCCTTTAAATACTGGGTTTCAATTGCTTCCTTTCTTCCCAGGGCAGATATACAGTCTTCTGGTATGATTTAATGTCCAAACTCAAGCGACTGCTGTGCTTCTGCAGGATGGAGACAGCACTTTGCAATTATTTTTGTGTTCTCTGCAGAAGACAAGGGTCAGCCCCCAATAGGGGGACACTCAGGGCTGATGGTTCTCTTAGGGAGGGAAAGTGAGAGAGCATGGTCACTGCTGGCCTGACTCCCTACACCTTCTGGGTTTGGGAGAGACCTCGCTGTAACCATCACCACCACCTTCATCATCATCATCATCATCGTTGTCGTCTGCTGCTACTGTTGTGCTAGAAGGGGTGGAAGTGGTAATTACTCCTGCTTTCTCCCCTCTTGGTTTTAGCCAACTAAGGAGCTAAATGAGATCAAAGAGTCAATTATAGTACGCAAAGCATAGGACTCTCTGGAAAACTGGGTAGCAAGATCTTTCGTGTGGCTCTTCAGTCTGAACATACACATCCAACTACATTCCTGCTAAAGAGAAGCAGACCTCCCTCGTGGTTGGAGATGAAGCCAGACAGGTCTAAGAGAACCAGCAAGATATGTCCACGTCCCACTCAAGGATTCTGCTCTTGGCCAATGTGGCCTACTGGATTTGCCTGGCTCTCCCTGATCTCACCAAGCAGATAAGTCATTCTTCCTCTGGCTGAAGCAGCACACGATGGGGGCAGTCGGGGGAGAGACTGGAAAAGTGTATTCCAATACTGCTCTCTTCTAGGCATGGGGCAAGGTGGAAATGTAAGCAGTGGAGTCATAAGCATGTCCCTTTAATAACTATGATATTTGTGATCACCTCCTAGATGCCCGGTAGTTTGATCAGGATAGTACAGTCTACACCTGATTAATTTAAGGTGGTTTTGCTTGCTGATGAGGGCCCAGAAACCATGGTTTTACAGTTCCTCTAAATTGTCACTGGCTCCCTAAGTCAAGCTTTGGGCTAGCAAAGGCTTTTGTTCTTGTACAGTTATCAGCAGGGGCCATGACTGGCCACAGGCTGAGTCTGCCCTGGGTAGTAGAGGTCAGGAGCTGGGAAAGGAGAGGAATTGTCTCTAGTTTAGTCTTCCATGCCTCTGACCAATGAGATTGGTTCAAGGATGAGGACTGATCCAAGGTAGACCAAGAGATATGATCTTGAAACTTCTGTTGGAATTTCTCTTCCTCAGAACTAGCAGCTCTCCTATTGGTGGCAGTTGCTGACTCTGGGTGACGCACACCTGCAGCTGCTCGGAGGGCCCTGTTAAGACATCCAGTCTCGGAGGAGAGCCAGTCAGGAGGAAACCAGAGATCAAGTTCTGATTATTGTGTTCCAGTACCTGGATCCCACTATGCCTCAGCCAGACAGACCTTTGGGTCTTTAAGTGAGCCCATATATCCCCCCTCCTTTTTTAAGCTGGGTTTCTGTTGTGTGCAACCAAAAGTCTTGGCTAATGCATTTGTGGATCTTTCCAATGGAATAAACAGTGTTTAGATCATTGATTGTAGAAATAAAGCAGGAAACATATGCACATAGTGAGATATGAGGATTCTCTGAGCCTCTGTGATCAAAAGTAGCCCACTCCCACCTTCAAGCAGAACTGGAGCCTCTGAGGTTGCAAGTATATTTACTCTTTTGAATTTTAGGATTAACTCTAGGAGTGGTAGCTGAAGCTGTCAGCAGCCAGAAACATTTCAGTTTGAGTTGATCAGTCCAGGTTTTTCATTTATCAGGAGTGGAGAGAATGGGGCTGGAAAGGAGTGAATATGTAGACGGTGCTTTGGTATTTGGGGAGGAGCTAGGAAAGGCATAGGTGATGTGGTCAAGGTGACTGGGGAGGAAGCAGAACACAGAGGGTTAGGATGGGGGTGGAGGGGACACTAAAGATGTAGGAAGAGATGAAGGTGGAAAACACCAAAAGTTTTACCTGTAGAAAAGTCACAAGAAGTATAGCAAAGACAAAGTCTTCCTGAGTCATAAAGGCAAGGGTCATCCCTACCCTTGAACAATACTGGTCTAGGTGCCCACATAATACATGAGGAAAATTGATACTGATAAACACTATTAACTGTTTCTTGCCAGGTAAGATTCAGAATGTCGTCCCTCCTAGGCATCTGTACTTCTATGTTAGAAGCTATGATATGAGATTATTGACAGAGTCTGTAATATTTTCTTAGTGAAATACACAATCTCTGAATTATGCTAAGGGTCATAGAACACTCTGGTATCTACATTTCAGAGTCTGACACTAGCGTGATTGCAGGTGTGGGAATAGCGAGTGGGAAGATGGTGTGATCTGTGTGATTGTGGGTGAGTGTCGTGGGGGAATGGATGTGGTCTGAGTTATATGGCATGTCCCTGTGTGTATCCGTGTGTGTAGCTGCAGTGGGAGGCACTGGTTTGAATCAGCATGGGGCTTGCCTTGTCCGACAGGCAGCTGTCAGCCAAGGGGCACTTCCAGTTGTAATTGAGAAATGGCAGTGTGCTATCTCTCCCGGAGCGGGATGATAGTAATTAATTGTTCATTGATCCCTGCAGGTCAGCTAGAGGTCAGAGAAGTTACTCTAGTGGCCTTCTAGTTTGCCAGGCAGCCGAGAGCAGTGATTTGAAACCTCAGTGAGAGGTGAGAACTGTCCTATGCCTTACACCCTGATCCAAGGTGATGGGATAATTATGGTAACTTAATGTCTATGATTACAAATAATACAAGTCAGCTGTTCAGAAAAACCGTGCCAGCACCCTATTTAAGACTTTTGGAGGAGGTGGAGAAAAGGTGTTTGACAGTGGATATTTTTCAGCACAGAATGGAACACTGCAGTAGGATTGTTATTATCATCACTTTCAAAAGCTTAGGTAAATGTCCATCTGTGGGTGAGGCTGTGAGTGGAGAAACCCATAGATCTCATCTCAGATCCACATAGGTGATTCCATTCTAAGAGAACTCCTGCACAATCTGAAGGGCTCGTGCACAGTGAGGGGATAAATGAAGACTCAGTTCAGTCTCTAGCACTTCTGCAAAGTCTTCTTCCATCTGCCACATTCTCCTACCATTCAGTGAACTCCAACATACGACAGGGACACCCTCCTTTCTTCTGTGCAGTCTTCATTCTGCAAATATTAATGGTGCCTGTCTTTTGTTCCAGACACTATGCTAGGTGTGCCTGTTGCATCCAAGTTCCCATGGAGCCTGTATATGTCCTGAACGTTTTTCTCTGTCAACATCTCCCCTCTCCAACTAGATTGTAAGCTTTTCAAAGGCTGACCATGTTGCCTATCTTAAACAACAGCCACAGCAAACATTTATTGAGTGTTAGACTGGCCTGGGCACATGGAAAGCTCCATAAAGCTTAGCACAGGGCCACATCAACTAGTTCCTCAATAAAAATTGATTAGTTAAAAAAATATGGAACCGACTTGTTCAGCTAATCATGGGGATGGTGAGGAGCACAGGTGGGGGGTTGCTATGGTGAAGTCTTGGTAGTTTCACTGTCTCCTGTGGGATGAGATTCAGAATGATGTCCCTCTGAGGCATCTGTACTTGTGTGTTAGAAGCTATGGGGTGAGGTTATTGACAGAGTCTGTTGTGTAAACTTTCTGTGCGAAATATACTATCTCTAAGTTATGCTAGGGCTTATAAAACAATCTGGTGTCTACATTTCAGGCGCATTTTAATCGAGGGAAGTGAGTGTTGGGGTGAAATCAGGGATCTGCTTTTCTTTTGAAATGTTGTTAGAAGGTTCTTTCCGTGCACCTGCACTTCTCTATTGGATGGCGCTGGATGTGGTTGCCTTTTGTGGCTCTTGGTTGCAATACAGTTCTCTTGTTGAAATGACCTCCCTCTAACTGACGCCTCCGCCCTAGGCTCATCAATGGCTACCAAAGCCAATGGACACCTTGTGGAACACAGTGTGGCATTTCACCCATGGCCTTCATGAAATGTGCCCTTTTGCAGTTTACGATCCAAGGCTCTTGTAGTTTTCCCTCCATCTTTTTAGTGTTGTTCTCAGTCCCCCTCATGGGCTCTCCAGGTTTTCCTGTATCTTTTCTAAGTTCTCCATTGTGATTGCCACCTATAGTCTCTATCTTCAGTGAGATAGATGTCTCTCCCCAGCCCCGAGTCCTTGTTTCTTTGGACTTCATAGGCAGATGTCTGCACCTGAATAACCCATACCCATCTTAAACTAGTAAATAAAAATGGAATGCATGATCATGTCCCCGTCTCCCATCCTCACCTCTATACCTGTTCTCCATTTAGCAAATGGTACCTCCATACACCTGCCCAAGTGAGAAGCCTGGGGGTCATCCTTGACCCTCTCCTTTCCCTCGCCTCTCACCCGGTTGGTCTCCAATCCCTGGGATGAGTCTATCTCCTAAATATCTCTTGTATCCCTGTTACCTTCTTCACCTGCCAGGCCACCAGGATCATTCACTCCTCGCCATCTCCTTCGTAGAGCATTGAAATGGTTGCTGAAATTGTCTCCCTGTTTGCCCCCTTGCCCACTCCCATTTGTTTCCCACCTCCCTCTTAGAGATCTTTTAAGAAATACAGATTACGGTTCCTGCCTCACAATGCAAAGGTCAACGGTGACGCCATCTGGGGCGCGCTTGGAATCCAGCAGGCGGTTGTTGCCTCGTCTTCCGCAACCTCCGCGGCCTGGAGCTGGCCTCCCCCGCGGCCGCCCCAACCACCGTCCCCGCCGCCATCACCGCCACCATCACCTCCGCCGCTGCCTCCTTGGGGCCCTCCTCCTTCACCGCCCCCTTAGCCACCTCTACACACTCTGGGCCTTCTGTCCGGGAGAAGAAGCTGTAATCGTCTTCCTGTGGGCCCGGGGCGCAGTCATGGCGGACGGCGGCGGCGGCAGCGGCGGTGCGGGCCAGGCCTCGGCCTGGGCGGCCACGGGCGCAACCCGGGCCCGCGGGGGTGGCGGTCCCATCAACCCGGCCTTGTTGCCCCCTGGCGACCCTCAGCTCATCGCTCTCATCTTGGAGCAGCTCAAGAGCCGGGGCCTTTTTGACAGCTTCCGCCGGGACTGCCAGGCCGACGAGGACACCAAGCCAGCTTACCACAGCCTGAGCCAGAAAGCGGATAATTTTGTGTCAGCACATCTGGACAAGCAGGAATGGAATCCTTCAGTGAACGAAAACCAACTGCGCGATGGTCTGAGGCAGAGTGTGGTTCAGCCAGAGAGGTCGGAAGCTGGAGTGGACAGGATTATTTCTCAGGTGGTGAATCCAAAACTAAACCACATCTTCAGGCCACACATAGAACAAGCAATTCATGAATTCCTGGTGGCCCAGAAAGAAGCGGCTGTGCTAGTACTCCCTGCAGAGCCGGAAGGCCTGGACCCTCCAGCTCCGTCTCAGGACACTTCCTAAGAATATGGCTGACAACTTTTGAAAGCGCTATTTAATTTTGGGTGAAGAAATGGATTCGGTTACATAAGAGTGCAATTTCAGACCAAAGATAGGCCAAGGTCGTCACTGAGCTCAAGATTTCCACCTACACCATGAGCAGTGACCAGATTGAAAGGGAAGCAAGTTCGGCAGAGAGAGAGTTGACCCTATCGACCCCTGCATTACGCCGCCATTTGGCCAGCCTGTCCAAGGGCGTGACACCAAGCACACACTACAGAGAGGGAAACACTACTGCAACCCAGGGTTGTCCTGAAACAGACATCTATACTTGGACATGGAGACTGCACATAGACTTTAGGGTTTGTGCTCTGGGATAAACGAAAGCTACAGCGAGAGGACATAATCAATCCTAAAGACAATTTCAAAGAACAATGACAGTCAAGGTTAACTGGGAGTAGTATTTGACAGTATTTATTTGATATTGTCTCTCAGAGTTGCAAACTAGATTGTACACAACATTAGCGTCAAATAGCTTTAAAGTTGTGACCTTCTTGTACATGAATCTTCTAGCCAGTTTCCTTTCCTTTGTAAGAGGTAACAAAACATGAAACCCTAGAATGAGTGAGAAGTTCAGACATTAGGTATAAGGAAACTCATTTGCAGACTCTCTGTCCAAGGCTGCTTCCTGTCTTGCAGGGGCTAGTGAGTCTTGAGTGTGTTTATATTATTCTCACATTTGTGTTTTTTTAGAAAAGTGGATGGTCAATAAATTGCTTATCTTTCAACAGCAACAACAAAAAAGAAATGCAGATTTATGTCCTTGTCATCTTTAAGCTCCGTCAGTTTTCTGATATTTCCAGAAGGTCAGACACCTGGCATGGTTTATGAGGCCCATGATAATGGGGACCCTGGTCACCTCTGTTACCCCACACACTGTCATTTCTCATATGACCGCCATGCCCATGGCTATCCTGGACACCCTGTGTTCCCTCTGCTCACTGTGAAGGGAATGCCCTCAGCTACTCCTACCCTCCTTTAAGCCTCAGCCCCTGAGGAGCCACACATCATGCCCAACCCCCGTCTAAGCAGGAATGACAGACTCCTTCCTCTGTGCTTCCATAGATCTCATAAGGGATGACCACACTTACAATAGTAGCTAGGTCTAACAAAGCACTTGCTGTATGGCGGGCAGTGTACTAAACGCTTAACTTTGCTTACCATAGTAAGTCCTCGTGATCTAATTGAAGAAATTCTATCTTTATTCCCATTTTTATTCCCATTTACAGATGTAGACACCAAAGCTCAGACACTGCGTAAGTGGTGGGGCTGGGGCTGAGCCTGTGTTGAGCACAGGGCCACTTTTAACCTTTTTTAAGCATGCTTTTAACCACACCACCTCACCACAGTGAACTGTCTTTGCTTACAGATCTGTCATCTCCACTTAAATGTGAGCTTCCTCCAGGGTAGGGATTTGCTTTGTTCATTTCTATTCCTTAACCCCAGGACCTAGCACATCACAGGAGCTCAGCAATTTATAGAAAGAAACCAGTTCTGGATTTGTCTTTTCCAACATTTAATTTCTCAGATGCTAGTATTTATCATCTAAAAAGTGAGCAAAAGTTAATTTTGTGTCTGGTATCTACATGTCTAAGCAAGAAAGAGCTTTCTTATCCCTGGGGGTATTTTATCTGTAATATTTACCTCTGAGCTATTTTAAATGATTCTTCAAAATTTAGAGTCCAGAAGGTAGAAGACCATGTCCTTTCTGAAAATGTCCCTTCCTTTCACAGGTACCAGCCTCTTTTTAAAATTAGCTTGTGAATATGAACATCCCAGCTCTTTAAAGTTTAATGTCCCAGCCATTTTAATTGTTTCTTTCAAAGTACAAAAGAGCAGCTGGGCCACATCGGCACTAATCACTTGCCAACTTTCCTTTTTACAAAAACAGCTAAGCTCTTTCTGAGATTTAAAATCACTCCATCTGAGACCCCATCTTGGCACCTATCTTTGCACTAACATAAAAGGAACCTAATTTCTGCTTTTAAGAAATGTGTCGCGGAAGTGATTTTTGGTTTGGGGTTTGTTCTCCTTCTTTTAAAAAATAACATAATAAAGTGTAATACAACTTTTAAAGTTTTTTTTTCCTTTACCAGTTCTCTATTCCCCTTTTCTACTTGAATTGTCCTGAGACAGGGTTGCCAGATAAAATACAGGATGCTCAGTAAATATGAATTTCAGAGAAACAACAGATACTCTCCTAGGGCACAGACCATGCAATATTCGAAACATACTTGTATTAAAAAATTATTTGTTGTTTATTTGAAATTCAAATGTACTGGTGCTCCATGCTTTAGTTTGCCAAATCTCCAAATCTGCCAACCCTAGCCTGAATGCTTCCCGTTTCCACCACATGAGTCTGGCAAATGGAAAATGCTAACCCATACGATGGACACTCCTGTATTCTGAAAATAAACGTGTAAACAACAACAAAAAAAAACTGTACTGTGACTTGAGAGAGCTCATTACGTGCATGCATGCATGCCCACTGGCCCCTGCTAAATAATTCCTTTCTTGCAATCCAGAAGGATAAATAAATGTAATTTCTGGAATTCTATACATTCTTATCAATGAACTACAAGTATTTATTGAAAATGTCTCTGTTTGGGGAAGACTTGGAGTCCAAAGGGGTAGTTGGCACAGTCACTATCCCCAGGGTCACAGTTTAGTTTCATGAAGCAAGAAAGAAAATGATTTTCGTTGTAATCCTAATAATGAGTAAAGAGAGTTTCAGAGAAGGAATACAGCAGTAGACGCCAGTGAGATAGAGTGAGACAGACAGAGGGAAAGAGGCAGAGAAACAGAAATACAGAGACAAAGAAGAAACAGAGAAAAAGGGAGGGAGGGAGACAGAGACAAAGATATAGACAAACAGAGACAGAGAAACAGAGACAGAGACAGAGAAACAGAGGCAGAGAGACTGAAAAAGAGACAGAGAGATGTGCGTGTTTCCTTTTTATGCTGTAGGGCGACTCTTCCATTCCCCCTTGTTCCTCCCCCACTCTGATATCCGGGCTGGGTGGGTCCTGGGGTCTGGGCGGAGTCAGCACCTGTCACAGGCACGCCCCCTGGGGCACCATTTGGCCCTGGGTCTGAAATTGATTCTTTCTGGATTTCAGGGCAGCAGCAGCAGGCAAGAGCTCGGCTGTCACTTCCAAGACTTTTATAGACTCTGACAGCAACGCTGCTCCCTGTCTTTTGTCTTTTGTATTCTGTTTGTGTTCAGCCTCTAATCCACGTGGGGAATAACATGCGGGGCCTGCAGGGGAGGGCCTGCCTATGGGCCATGTGCCAGCAGGACAATCTGCAGAGACTGGGAGGCCTGCTCCCCTCCCAGTCTTCCTTTTTGATTTATACACGTGCTCTGGGATCTCCTTTGCAGGAAATGATTTCTGGGCCCACCTCCTGGCAACTTTGAGGACGAGGACCCTGCACCCAAGGCACTTCTAGGCTTGGGAAAATCAGAATCTAAGATAGGCAGGCCAGTATAGAATGAGAGTTACAGATGTGAATACATGTGGCTTCATAGCAGGGAGTGCTTCCTAGGACTGAAGTGTCTCAGGGGTCTTTGAAGAGAAGAGATTTGAGTAGCACCTGGAAAGAAAGGATAGGCCAAGCTGGGATGGTGCCCCCAAAAGGCAAGGCCAAGGAAAGGCGCAGGAGAGAGGGATGGGAATGGCAGGAGTGGCTGGCGGCAGGGAGCAAGTGGTTGGAGAACCTTCACACTCTGATTTAAATGGTTCCCAATGCAGGAAACCAGGGTGCACCTGAGGTTGAGGGCTTCTCAAACTTGAGTGAGCATCAGGGTTAACCAGAGGGTGGTTCTGATTGAAATACACATTACTGGCCCCACTCCTAGTTTCTGATGCAGTGGGTCTGGGGTGAGGCCTGAGACTCTGCATTTCTAACGAAGTTCCCAGTGATGCTGGTGCTGCTGCACCAGGGAACCACACCTTGAGAACTACTGTGTAGTGGGCACTGCCCAGAGACCGAGAACCTCTTCCCTCTGCATCTATTCCGTCTCCACTTCCTGGAACTGGCTGTTTTCCAGATTCTTATGAAACACAATAGGTGATGTTGATTAATTACCCATTTTTGTTTTGTTTTGTTTGGCAGGAAGAGAGGAGAAGGAAGATAATTTTACCTGGTTTCTTTTTCCATCTACTCAGTCTTCGGAATTTCAGTTTTCATTTCTTGGGTACTCTTCCCACCCCTACTGCCAATTCACAGATAATTATGAACAGCCAGCAGGTCTAAATCACTGCACTAGCCTCTCCTCTTCTTTGCCCCTCCAGTGAATGCACCAACAATGAGTGGGGACAGCAGATTTGGGCAGTATTTCTATGAAGCCTGATGGTTAAACACATTCTTTCTCTTCCCCATTCTTTGGTGTGACTCAAAATCACAGAATCAGAAGAGGGAAAATGGGGTTCTATTCAGATTGGAGCTTTAGCTCCACCATTGGTTGTGGGCAGCTATGGGTATAAGGGGCAGGCTCTATGACTGGGAAAATGAATGTCATTCAATGGGGGTCTCACTAGACCGAGGGGCGGTGGTGTGTGGTCCAGCTGGAGCCCATGTGGGAGGAGCTTGTGTTGCTGACTGGTGAGTGCCCATTGAAGAGGTGCCCGCTCAGTAATGTTTCAGTTGCATATTTCTTGCTGCTCCCTCTAAATTGTTTTTTTAAATCCTGGTCATAAAAACCATCCTACCTCAAAAATATTGAACAAGTGCCAAAAATGGGGAACAATCACATCCCTTCTATGTTGGACAACATGGAAGAGGAATTTTCCCCACTTTCCACAGCAGAGCTTTTGAACTGGAGCACCATTGCATGGTCTGGTAACCACCAGCTGTGGCTGTGCATGAACACAGCTGATCTGACCTAAATAAGAAGAGACCAAGAAAAGGAAAGCAATATTATTAGAAGTGGTATGAGAAGAGAGGTGGGAAGATCTCTGGGAGGTATCAGGAGTGCCATGGGCTGAGATGGGAAGGGGTTGGCAACCTATAAAGTATGGGCATGGAAGTCAGTTACCCAACACTCTCTACTCTCAGACAACACTCATAGCCCTCCCCAAGGCAAGCCAGGACAGACTCTGTAGAGCATCTCTGAAACCCCACCCAACTAGGGAGAAAGAAATGCCTCGCACGAAGAGTTCCAGTGATTTAATATGCACAGTAGTTGCAGCTTAGCTCTCTTTGCCCTCAGCTTCCACTAAGATTTTTCTCTCCCTTGCCCACTCTTCTCCTTCATTCCTCCCTGGTCCTTGATCTCTCAAGGCAGGCAGCCTCCTGTTGTCTGGGAAGCTAGTAGCTGGTCTGTGAATGAGTTTGTGAAAACACGATTTGCTTCAGGATGGAAACAGATTATTTCTAGGTTTCTGGATTGTGGTGCTGTTGCACAGATCCTCTTTTTATATTCGCGTCTTGGACTGTAGATGGAACATGGGCCGAATATGAATGGCAGAGAGTCAGTGGTATCCTCAACGTGGGAAGAGCCCTGTGCTGGGAAGCTAGAGACCGTGGTTCTGGTCACAGCCATCTACATAACCTGCCTGGGACCTTTGGCTGCCAACGTAGCCTCCTGGGCCTCAGTTTCGTCATCCTCCTGAAATGCTCACCTATGGTCCCCCCAACAAAGAAGGCAACAGTTTTAAGATTTGACTTCTGAAATCCCCTATTGTGACCTGGAAGGGCTCGGTGAGCCCTTGGGCCCTCTTTTAGGAGCTCATGTTGATTCCTTGAGTTAGTTCATTATATCCTGACACTGAAGGGATGAGATCAACCAGTGTGTGGATTGTAATGGCTGTATGTCCTCTTGAGAGGCCAGAGGATGGAGGCTAGTCAGGTGCTGGGGGATCAGGAAGCACCAGAGGCTGTGTTGAGGAAGGAGATACTGGATGGTCAGTGGACTCGGCACCTCTCCCTCCTCCCTTGTGGCGCCCACAAAATACCACCCTCCATGTAAGAATGTCTACCCCAGAGAATGCATTGATTCTGAAATACTCTATTTCATTGTTTTTATTCATCAGCATACCAAACAGACAACCTGAGTGTCTAGACAGCTGTAGTGAGTGAGCAAATAATTCCAGGCAAAGTTAAAAATACTTTTGGGGCTTAGCCTATACAGCTTATTGTGGATAAATATGTTTCTTTTTCCCTTTTTAAGGATTGGAAATAGGCCATGATCTCTGGCTTTTGGGCCCATCCAGGGTCTGAGAAGTTCAGGTTGGGAGGATAAATTTTTAGATGAAAAGCAGGAGGAGGGCTCCAGAGTAGAGAACGGTGGCTTCTCACTTGGGACTCCTGTACCCATGGCTCACCTCTTGAGGGGCCCGTCCCCACTGTCAGTGCAGGAAGAGGTGGTCTGTGCAGGGCAACCACGCAGGGGCCCTTTGGGTAGCGGGCTTCCAGGCAGCCCTCCCCACTCTCACGCTTCCTACCTCAGCCGGTTCTTGGCACGCAGCCCTTCTCCCCAGATCCCTGACACAGGCTAATTGCTTGTAACAAAACTTGGCCTTAGAAATGTCAGGCATAATGGGAAGGGGGAGGAGGAGGAAGAAGAGAATCAAAAACAACAAGAGGAATTTGGCAGAAGCCACCGCAGAGGGTGCAGCCTCCGGGGCTCCCAGGGCCAGCCAGGTTCATTAACGGATGTGGATTTAGAAGGTCACCACCTTGTACAGGCAGTTGCTCCAGCCCTGCGGACGCCAGGTAGCAGCTGTCATGAGAACACCTTGGAAAGGGAAAGGAAGTGTCAGGGGGCCTCACAGCACTTCAGAGCCGCTCCGGGGCCTGGCCGAGGCTCCTGCCCTCCTCCAAACAACAAAGTCAAACATTTATTAAGCCAGTTCCTTCCAGTCCGCTGGGCCCATCGCTGACAGGAGGGAGCTTCCTTCGAAGGCCTGGCCTTGACTCAGGGAGGCCATGGGGGCACTCTTGTGACCTCTCACCTCCTGCTGTGGCTGCTCTGCGGGGCACGGGACTGGGAGCTGAGAAATGACAAGTGTGACCTTGGGTCTGCCCCCCAGACATGCTATTTTCAGTACTTTCCTGATCTCTGTTTTTAGATCCTTGTTTTCACAGTCGTCCAAAAATTGGACAAAGCTGATCTCACTAAAGCATTAATAATGGGATTTGGCTTCTAGAGTCTGCGCATTTTCAGTGGAGAGATCTGGCCAGGGGCACTGCCCCAGGCAAGGGGAAGCTGGAGCTTCTCAGCTCAGCCTCAGCTTCTCCCTTGGCTTTTCTGCCCCTTCTGCAGTGAGCCCAGCCTAACTCTAGCCCTGTGGGCACTGTGAGGCCCCAAGCTGGACCAGAGGGTGGATGTGTTGCGAGGGACTGGGAGGAGTCTGCTTCTCCCCGTGCAGATGTCAAAGTCAATCATTTCTGAGGTCAGCTCTTTGCCCCTTTGCTGAAATCCTATTGTGTGTTCGGAGTCAGATCCTCGGCACGCAGCTAAACCCACCCAGCTTGTATGCTGGGGTTCCAGGTGGATGGTGTGGAGATTCAAAGCCAGGCTGCCTGGGTTTTCTTTCTATCCCTGCCACCTCCTAGCTGGGCAAGTCACCTTCCCTCTTTATGCCTCAGTGTCCTCACCTGTAAAGTGGTGAGTACGTATCCACCTTGTGGAGTTATGACGAAGATTAAATGAGATGTGAAACGCTGAAGAACAGTGCCTGGCACCAGCAAGTGTGATAGAAGAATTTATTAGTAGTGTACATTGCTAATTGTCTGAAATCTTTGCACTCCAAGTATTAAGGGCAGCTCTCCTTTCCCTAAAAACTCACTCCTAGGAGAGGACCTGATTGCACAGCATCATCCAGTGGGGATTTATTGAGCATCTACTGTGTGGGTGTTAAGTGCAATGTACACAAAAATAGACAAGGCCTCCACAGATGCCAGCCTTCCAGCTTCCTCAGTGGAAGCAGATTTTGCACTCGGCTTCCAGCCAGCACGTGTTTGGAGAGCTCCCTGGGTGGTGAATGGGGCTGGGGCAGCCACAGGATAGGAATGGGTGGAGGGCTCGGTCCCGGCTGCTGTCAGGTGCTGGAGCCAGGCACTCCTTAGGATAAACGTCGCTTTCTAAGGGTGAAAGAGACATGTCAACTAAATTCAATATGTAGACCTCATTTGGATCTTGCTTTGAACAAACCAACCATAAAACCACATTTTTCAGATAACTGGGAAAATTTGATCACAGAGGGGTTGTTAGGTGTGACAGTGGTATTGTGGTTGTGTTTCAACAAGTCTTTCTTGATAAGAGAGACACATTTAAGTGTTTATAGATGAAATGACACAATGTCTGCAATTTGCTTTAAAATATTTCACTGGGGTTGAGAGGAGGAAGGATGTGACCAGACTGATCAAACGTGGATAACTGTTGAAGTTGGGTAAGGCTGCAGGGGGATTTGTATCACAATCCCATTTTGTGTCTTTGAGAATTTCCATAATAAAAAGTTAAAATAAAAACACAATGGAGATGCAGCTGCTTTGGTCCAAGCAGGGCCCTGTGTGACCCTCAAGCCTCAAGGGTGGGCAAAGTCACCTGTTCCTTATACTTGTGGCCCCAGCCTAACCTCCTTCTCCGTGTCCTTACCATGAAGAGCACACACTTCAACAGTGAACTGGTGGCCATGGAGGCAGGAATTCAGATTTTTGAAGGAGATCTGTAAGGAAAATCTGGGAATGGGGAGGGCCCATCTTCAGGCTGAGCTCCCCAGGCTGTGTGAGGCCTTCACTCTTGCCCCACTGATCTGGCACTACAAAGACTCTCTGGGCCAAGGAATTGCTCTTTCACAGCCTCAGGCACATGCGAGGAAAGGTTTCCACTGCCTTGAAAGGCCCCTGGGTCCCTCAGCTCTGTCACTGTGCCATTTTCTCTAGAAAAGCCTATCGCTGGAGTGGAGAGCTGTCCCATCCAAGCCCCAGGGAGGTCCTCCAGGCGTCCTTGCTGGAGAGATCCTTTTCCTGAATGGAGATCTCTATTGCTTTGGAAGTGTCTACCTGCATATCTTAGATGCTGGCTCACACCCCCAGAACATCTCCAGAAAGTTACTGAAGATCCATGTTCTTCTCCTTCTCTCCTTCTCTGAGCCTACTCCACACACTCCCATTTCAGAGCCTGGGAGAGCAGGCAACGTTTACCACTGTGCGCAAGAAAACCCTGCTGGGTTGAGGTGGACTGGAGGATCCATCTCCGAGGATTAGAGGTCTCCAAGCCAATACGACTATTAGGATTTGGAGGCACTCTTCGGTGACCTGATTTGTGTCATCCTGGACAATTCCTTCTACCTCTTTTGAATCTAACTGCTCTCCTTTGAAGGACAGGAGTGATAGGAGATCTGGCTGCACGACTCTGACCGGTGGCCAGGAATCCTCACCCCCATGGTCCTTCAAGACTGAGAGTTGAGTGGTGCCCAGGTTAATGCTGCCTGTTGTACCCATGAGAAAAGGAGATGTGGTTTTGATCAGGTCTGCCAGAGTCTGCATTCCAGAACCTTCTTAACAATCCTCACGATATCAACAAATCAATCACCAGGCTTCAGTTAAGCCAGCTACTCCCCAGGCAGCTATGTTTCTTGCCATTTGGAACCTTATTCTGTCTACCTATAATTCTGGTTTCTCATGTCATGCTAGCGGTAAGTGGAGGAGGGGGGTGGACAGGAGGGAACTGAAGGTTGTCTGGCTGGAGCCCTTCCTAAGCAGTTGTTGGCAGCCTAGCCCAGGTCCCTCTGGCATTGGTTGTGTGGTCCCTTTGGTGTCTGGCACAGTCACTACCCATAACCAGTTTGGCATGGGGGTTACAAGGATGGCTGTGGAGCCTCTGGGGTCAGGACACTTGGAGCCCACTCTCAGCTCAGCTGCTGACTAAGGTTCTATGTGCTACGGCTGCCCTTTAACCTTTCTGGGCCTCAGTTTTCCCATTTGTGAAGTGGGGATAATAACATCCCCTACCTCAGAAAGTTTTTTGGTAAGAATTAAATGAGTCAAGCTCTCAGAAAACTGCCTGGCATGAGATAAGGGCTCAACATCTCTCAGTTGGGACTGCGAATGCTCACTTGCTGCCTGCCCGATGCTCTGTGACTTCTGACTAACTGTCTCCGGCAGGTGAGATTGTGATGGGAGTGGAGGGTGCAGAGTTATTGCATGGTGGGAGAAAACAGAAAGCAGTGTTAGTTATTTTATTAGATCACAAGACAGGAAAGAAGCCTGCATCCTGAGTTCTACCCAACATCCCAGGGAGCAGCCCATTCTTGCATCTCTCCTTGGCCGCAGTCCTGAGACCATGTTCAGGGCAAGTCTGCTCTTTCTGCTGACTTCTGTATTAGGTCCCTCACCTAGTTGCTGCCACTTGACTTTTTCCTTGGCAATTAACCCAAAAAAACTGCCTGGGAGGGGAATTTGTTTCCTTGAATGCCTAATTCACTGGGTGTCTACTTTGTGCTCCCACTTGGCCAGGTTCTGGGGACTCGTGAATGCATAAGACAGAGATCCAAAGTCTCCCAGGCCTCAGGATCTACCAGGCCCATAGCTCTCATCCGTCAGCCTCACCCTCTCCAACCCAGACACGCACCAAGCACCCTCAGAGCCTTCACCCCTGCTCTTCCCTGAGCTCAGAGCCCTCTCCCCACCCACATATATACACACGACTCCCTCCCTGGCTTCCTGCAGGTCTGTGTATGAAAGTCACCTCCTTAGAGAAGCCTCCTCTGATTTCGCTCTTTAAATCAGCCCTCCACAATCTGATCTGTTCCCTGCCTTTTGGTCTTCACAGTACTCATCACTCACTATTTGATATTCCATTATCTATTCATGGGATTTGCTTTTTATCTGTCTCTCCCAGAATTGAATAGACGTCAGATATTCTTAACCTTTTTGTGTTCCATGACCCCATCAATAGTCTAGGGGTCTACAGATCATCCCTTTTCAGAGTAAGGTTTTATAAATATATAAGAGAGAACACATAGTATCACAAAACAAACCAACTATATTGAAATATGGCTATCAAAATGTAAAAGAAACCTCAAAATTATGATACAAGGATTACATATGCTTATTTGTTAATTCATAAAATAACAGAATCTAAAAGTGGCCTCCCAATTTCTACTTTTAAGGTAATGCTATTTCCAATAAATATTTCTAGACCTACAAAAGAACTATAATGTGATATGAAAAGACTTATTTTTATTAATAACAAAGCCACAGGCACTGCTAATACTAGTGTGGTTTGTTGCCTAAATTCATAATTGAAGAAAATGCTATATTTTTGCAAGTTTAGTGAAAAGGAAAATGCATTTTCTGCCTCACTCAAGTTCAAGATTCCCTTGAGTTCTTCAGGTCAGGTTGAGCTCTTTAGGCCACAGGTGTTGTTTTCTCTCCTGCTAGCACCAAAAACCACGCCTGGAACATCACCGGTGCTCAATAAATATTTCTGGAACAAACAAATACTTATGTTACAATCTGGTAGTTAAAGGGTTAAAATTTGTTTCCCAATTTTCACATTCATTTTAATTATAAAATGATAACAATAGGTACTATGCAATGATTGCTTTCTGTATACCAGACCCTCCTTTATAAGCATTATCTCATTTAATTCTTCTAATAACCCTGCAGTGTGTACTATTAATACTTTCATTCTGTGGGTATAGAAACTGAGACAAAGTTTAAGCAATCTGTCAAGGCCACAAGGCTTATATTAGGACTCAGATCTGTCTGTGTTCTTAAATTATTAAGTTTAGCTTCCTATGAGGGTCTCAGCCTCCAGGACTGGCCCACAGTTCCAACAGGTCCTTCCCTGATGAACTTCATTGGGTAGAATTCGCACCAGCTTTCTTCTACCCTGGTCCTCTTATGCTACCTGTGGTGCCAGCGGCGGGATCTTAGCCACTCACCCAGCTTAACACAACTACCTAAAAGCTAATGACCCCCAGGCTGGTATTACCAGGATCAATTTCTCTTCTGCTCTCCAAATCTTAAAAGTCCACTCTCCTATTGAATTCCTTCGCCTAGATGTTCTTTAAGCCTACATTAACGTAAGAGTCACCTTCACCACAAAGACTTTCCTGACTCTTCCCAGGTAGATCTGCTATGTTGTGTCCCCATTGTTTTCTGCACACACCCTACTACTACTCCAGTAATATTGTATTCGTTTATGTACCCTCCTCTTTTTATCATTCTGGTAGCTCCTTGATAACACAGACTATTTCCATTTTGTCTCTAAATCCTAGGACATAGTGCAATGTCTGACATAGTAGGAAACTGTGAATGCTTGTTGAGTGGGCAAACAGATGAATGAATTAATTAATTACATGCACCAATCATGGTCAACATTTTGACTGTTGCGTTCATTATTAATTGCATATAACCAAGTGTCTAATACCATTATGTGGCCCAAGAGAAATAGATTTTGAAGATGCAGAAACAGGGTTCCCCTTTATTTCCAAACCTGAAGGTGGCCTGCAAGAAAAGTATCTAGAACTAGATCACAACAGGGTAAAATATCTATTTGTTTCAGTTCCTCAAATCAATTCAAACCCCGTTAATACTTAATTTAATTCACGGGCTTTTTTTTTTTTTTTTTTAACAAAGAACATTAACAGATATGTTATTAAGCTGTGGGGTCATTCATAATTGGTCATCTCTCTGTGAATTAAATTTTAAAAAGGAAAAGTAAAATCAAAGAATAATCAGATTTCCTATTTATGCAGGACAACTAAGTTAAATTATATTTACTTTCTAAAAATAGATTATTTTCTTAAGAAATAAACATTTATTTTGATCTCAAGTGATCTCAATATATCTTATATAGAGTTAACAAATACATTCCAGGTAATAGTATTATAGACTTAATAGATTTAGCATGCATTTAATGATGTTTGAGTGTAGAGCACTGAGCTGAGACCTGAAGGAAAACAAAGATAGATTGAACACTGCCTCTTCCCTAAAAAGGAGCCTGGAAACAATAGAAGAGTGTAAGCCTCGAGGGATGGGCTGAGCTAAGCTGATGATGGAACTTATTCTTCAAGATATCAAGTACTGAGGCATTTTGAAGTCTTGGTCTAGTGGCATGTCTAATGGTGGAGAGGCCTCTTGGGTCTGCAGAGAAAGCAGGATGTGGGATAAATGGCCACTTTAAAACCACACTTTCCTTATTAATTCCCAGCAGTGATGGGTACCTCGAGTGTGCCCCGATCTCCAGCTGCCACAAACAATGCTGTGGTGAGCATGTGATGACTCTCAATCCAATGACTAATGTTCTTATACAGAGAGAAGAAGACACAGAGGTGTGAAGACAAAGGCAGGTGATGAATTGCCAGGAGCCACCAAAAACTGGAAGAGGCAGGGAAGAATTCTTCCTAACATGAAAACAGCACCAAAGGGATGTTGCTAAACCATTCATGAGAAATTTCCCCCATGATCCAATCACTCCCACCAGGCCCCACCTCCAATATTGGGTATTATAATTCGACACAAGATTAGGAAAGGGACACAGATCCAAACTATAGCAAGTATCGAAGAATTGGGGGATCATATTTTAAAACCACCACAGTCAAGATACCGGTCTTGGGTCCCTTTCTGCAATTAGTTGAGTCTTCTTGAAAGAAGACCTTTACCTTACTAGTCCTAGGTTTTTTGCAAAGAAGATGAGGACATTGGGCCACATGGCTATCTAAGGATCTCTGATTCAATGTCCACAAATCACCACAGTGTTTAGGTACAGGAAAACTCTGCTGTAAGAGTTGTTTTAGTTTTTCAGTGGTTACATTGTATTGCGATCCCTTCACCCATGGCCGAATCCCTGTCCTTGTGCAGCTTATTTAGCTTGGCTGCAGTTTTAGGTCTATTTCAGAAATCCCCCTGAGTTCTGAAGGGGGCAGGGGAGACTAACTCCACTGCTGGGACACAGGCTCTGTTGTGCTGCCATCCCCTCCCTTGGGCTGCCCTGCACAAGGATTCCGTCAGGAGCAGCTTGCTCAGAATCTAAAAGAGTAGCTGCTTTGGTGTTCCAGTAGCCTCTTCTCCAAGATCTGTCTAAGAGAGCATAAAATATCCTCAAGTTAGGGAAGGGTATGGACAAGAGATGGAGGGATTTGCTCAGTACCTTTTATTCCCTCACTACAGCAGATGGAAGAGATGCTGCTGCTTCTGCCTTGTGATGCTAGAGGAACCAGGGAGATCAGGGAGGTTACTCCCTCACGCCAAAACCTGGAACACAAGATGAGAAACTCTTACCAAGACCTAATGTACACCTGTAAGGTGAGACATGAAAATGAAGCACCTCCTAAACTACCAAGAGCAGGTGGATCAACTTGGATGTGATTGCAGAATCCACATGACAGATTCCAGGCCTAACCATGATATAGGCTCAGAGTCATTTTCATTTTTGCCAATGGATGTTTGCAGGGCCCTCCTTCAGAGAGGGGTGATCAGAGGAGACAGGAAGAATAAGCCACGGAGAAGTGCTGACCTTGTTTATTGAGGAATTTCTGAGTGTACTGGAGGAATCACAACCCAGGGAGAAGTCAGACAGACACCTCAGAAAAATAATGCTAACAAAAACAAACAAGATTTTTACTGATCCTCTTCAATTTCCACTTGGATATATAACTGTATCATTTATAAGTTCGGCTTTCTTTACATAATAGATGAATTCCAAAGAAGTTCTATGGCTCTATGTAGAAATATTTTTCTAAATGTATTTTATAACATTTTAATGTGCAATGAAAAGTGTTTATTTTAAAAAGGCTTACTTGGTGCTGTTCTCATGATAGTAAGTGAGCTCTCTTGAGATCTTGTTATTTAAAAGTGTATGGCACCTTCACTCCCTCTCTCTTGCTCCTCCTACCACATGAAGGTGCCTGTTCCCATTCGCCTTCTGCCTTGATTGTAAGTTTCCTGAGGCCTCCCCAGAGGCCGAGTAGATGCCAGTATCATGCTTCCTGTATAGCCTGTGGAACCGTGACCCAGTTAAATCTTTTTTCTTTATAAATTATCCAATCTCAGGTATTTCTTTATAGCAATGTGAACTCTCTTATTGAGAAGACATCTGTGTGCCTTCTCCTTGAATCTGGGCTCTGTGATTGATTGACCAATGGAATATGACAGAATTGACAGCATAGAATGTTCCCAATTCAGGACTTTAAGAAACTGGGAGCTGCCACTTTCTATCTCTTGGAACTCTTATTAATGGAACCCAGCAACCATGCTGTGAGGAAGCCCAAGCAGCCAATGGAGCGGCTAATGTGGAGAGAAATTAATGTCTTTAGTTTTCAGACCCCAGCTAAGCTCCCAGGCAATAGCAAGTCCCAATTTATCAGCCATGTGAGCAAGTCATTTTGGAAGTGGACCTTTCAACTCCACTTCACCCCAGTCCCACTTCATCCCAGCCCCAACTGGTGCTGCATGGAGCAGAGATGGGCCTTCCCTGCTAACCTCTGTTAAAATTGCAGATTAGTGAGTTAAATAAATGTTTACTTTTGGACATTTAACGGTTTTAAGCCACCAACTTTTGGGGTAATTTGTTTCATAGCAATAAATGACTAGAATACTTTCTGTCCAATATACTCCCTATTATAGCAACAACCAACATCTTCTCGAGAATGGGAGATGGGGCCAGTGGGTGAAGTACTACATCAGTGTTTCTTACTCTTAGCCAGATATCAGAATGATGTGAAAAGTTGTTAAAAATGCAAATTTCCTGACTATTTCAGCAGATCTTGGGTAGGTCCAAAAACCTGCATTTTTCACAAGTGTTCCAATTGTCCAAGAATACTGTATTGTCACAGGTTAATTAAATTATGGTTACTCTACTAGAAGAACAATTTCATTGACTAGAAATACTTTGGGAAAATTACAACTGTCCTTCTGCTATACTTTCTTTCATACCTTTATCATTTTGTAGTTTGCAAGAGAATGGTATTCTAGCCTCCTAGAAAGAAGAACAAAACGTTACATTAATGCACTAAATCATATTAGCTAAACTACATAGCTTTGGAGTTGAGAGGCCTTTTGCCTTAAAGGTCTGCCATTCAAATTCTGCATGCTCAGGGCTGCCAGCCTACAACTCTGCCCTGTGTCCTCTCAGCTGCCTGTCGCTTACTGGAGACAGATGCAGGGTAGTAGGAGCACATACCCAAGAACCAGACAAACCTGGGTTCAAAGCCTGGGGGGCTTCTTGTTAGGTGTGTGACCTTTAGCAAGTCATCTTCCTAAGTCTCTGATTACTCATCCATAAGATGATAATAATCATGTTGCCTATCTCACAGGATTGCTGTGAGGATTAAATGACCACTATACATTAAGTGCTCAGTACAATGCCTGGCACAGTGTAAGGGCTCATTAGATATGTCCAACAAAAGATAAATACACATACATGTCACAGTACCTACATTTATACCTGGAGATGGGAAAATGGATAAAATCAGTGGTAACCCCACATTGATATGAGCCAGAGTCAAATCACTAGGGCACATTTTAAAAACACAGATTTCAAGGCCACAGTCTCACTGATTCTGGGTCAGTAGATGTGCATGAGCCCAAGAATTTGTGCAAATAATTAGAAGGAACCATGAGGTCCGGGATCCAGTAGAACACTCAGAGTTTTTTGCTCTGGACCATGCTGAAGACCAGTCATCAAAATCGTCTGTGAGTTATTGCTCCATTCCAGCATATTTCCCTGCATTTTATGCAGCCCAACTGCAACAATGAGGCTACCATGCTCCTTAACAGATTTGAATGACACAGGCCTCCATGGGTTAGTCCTGTTTTTAGCTTCCAAGGAGACTGATTCTCTAGTCTTTCCAGGACAAGGAGTGAGGAAAACCCCAGGCACCTTGGCTTCCTTAACTTCTCTCAAAGCTTCACATTCGCCACCTCCACACCTGACCCTGCTCTCTACCCACAGAATAAAAGTAGATGTCACTACCCAAGATTTTAATTAATCGTCTTTCTATTTTTTTTTCCTTTTGGGTTAGACTTCTAAGTGTCTATCATGTTGATAGCACTCTAGGGAGTCTTTTGTTCTGAATAGGTGAAAAATTGTACCCACAAAAAGAGTTCCCCATCCGATCAATTCTCTCTAACAACTTTATTGATTAGCTGCAGGAACATTTTTCATTTATTAATTATGAGGAAGATGTTTCAGGGATTCCTTAAAGTTAACTATTGTGATTTTTTTTAAAAAAAATACTGAGTTAACATTGACTGACTTGACTCAAACTGCTTAACAGGGCAGAGAGTCTTAAAGCAGGTATTTGGAGTCTCAGCGCAGGAAGCTATTAAGTGCCTGTGAGCATAGGCAGTGGTCTGAATCTTCATTTGGGGCTGATTAATTGATTACTTGGAAAAAAAAAAAAACATGGCTTGTCCTTTTCAATAATGTGTTAGCATCAAAATATCATCCCATTATGATGTCCAGGCTGGTGATAGTTAATTAATTAATCGGTGCCAGTTAAAAACAATGTTCGACCCAGGTAAATCTTTCATTTATTAAAATCAATTTTGGTAATGGCTTTGCAAAGGGATTTGGGAGCAGAGTCAGAATATTGGCCAGCTCCTCCTTCCCTCCCCTTCTTCTCTCCCTCTTCTCCCCCTCCCCCATTCCTTCCCCCACCTCACCTCCCTAGTCCATCCAGCTCCCCCTGACTCTGGGGTTGGCAGGTGTCTATTAGCACCCCATTCAGCAGTGTGGGTCAGAGGCTCCCTGGGCTGTGGATATTCTGTCGGATGCAGGCTGGCTTCCTCCTCCTCCCCACGAGTTACTTAGCAGAAAACAATCTGAGAGCAGACATCCCTGCCAGCTTAATTCCCAAGGCTTCCTGAGGAAGAATGTTGGGCTGCTCGGAAGAGAGGGAACCTGTACCAGGAAAACAAATTCTTGCTCACCAGTAGTATCCCCAGCCCTGTCACTCACCATATCCTTGCTAGACAACATTCATAGCAAGTAACCCTAATCATGAAAGAAAGAAAAAAATGCATCCAACTTCATGGGTGAACCAGGCACTGTGCTGGACACAAACATGAATAGGGATCCATCTCTGCCCTCAGGGTGATTCCAGTCTATGGAATCAGTCTTTTTACAGTTCTAGCAGAACTGAGGAACATGCAGGAGGAAAACTGGTGATGTGTATTAATCTGTTTTGATGCTGCTAATAAAGACATATCCGAGACTGGGCAATTTATAAAGGAAAGAGGTTTAATTGACTCAGAGTTCCACATGACTAGAGAGGACTTACAATCATGGTGGAAGCAAAGGAGGAGTAAAATCACGTCTTACATGGTGGCAGGAAAGAGAGCCTTTTGCAGGGGAACTCCCCTTTATAAAACCATCAGATCTCATGAAACTTATTCATTATCACAAGATAATGGGCATGGGAAAAACCCACCCCTATGATTCAATTACCTCCCACCAGGTTCTTCCCACAACACAAGGGGATTACAGGAGCTACGATTCAAGATGAGATTTGGGCAGGGACACGGACAAACCATATCATGGCACATGGATAAGATTAGGACAAGAGGAGATTTCCTCAGGTGCTTCAGAGGAAAAATGGATTTGAACCCAAGTAAAAGGTTATATAAAAAGGTATTTCTCATGAGGAATAGGAGAGAGTAAAAATGAATTTGATTGGTGAATGTGGAATGATGCCAGGGAAAATGAAAAGGGAGTAAGAGGCAAAACCAAACCGAACCCCAAAATCCTTGTGGCTGCTCAGGGAGCTCACGGTGGAGTTTGAGGTTTTGGGGAGCCCTGGAGTAGAGTGGGCCATAGATTAGTGGTCAGGGTGGAGGGCTGAGTCAGAGGAGCTTGGGGTCCTGAAGAGTCAAGTAGAATATCAAAAG
Organism: Macaca mulatta; assembly: GCF_049350105.2. Classification (NCBI taxonomy): domain Eukaryota; kingdom Metazoa; phylum Chordata; class Mammalia; order Primates; family Cercopithecidae; genus Macaca; species Macaca mulatta. The sequence continues at coordinate 23,836,085 of NC_133423.1, read as the reverse complement.
CTTTGAGCCATGTGTTTGATGTAAAAAGATAAATGAGGGGGGAGGAACGCAGATTTGAGAAGACTGATATGGGAATATAATGCCACAGGGCTGGTCTGGGTTCTCCAGCAAGAATCAACCTTCCCAGGACTGGAGAGAGCTCAGCAGAAGGGAGGCAGTGAGGGACACAGTGGGCATGTGACCATTTAAAATAGGTTGAAGTCTCCAGAAAAGTTACATCCCAGGCTCCTCAAAAAACTTGCAAATGTGACCTTAAAACTACTTACTGTGTTCAGAAATTATGGAAATGAGGATAGGAAAATAATGTATTGGCAAAAGTTCCCATTCTCAAATAAAAAGAAAGTGTAGATTCTGGAAACCATAAACTTGAAGTCCCCTGACATGCATGCATAGCTCCCTGATAAAATTCCAGATCAAATTATTAAAAGGAAGATTGGAGGCTGGGGGTGGTGGCTTATGCCTGTAATCCCAGAACTTTGGGAGGCCAAGGCGGGCAGATCACGAGGTCAAGAGATTGAGACCATCCTGGCCAACATGGTGAAATCCCGTCTCTACTAAAAATACAAAAATTAGCTGGGCGTGGTGGTGCGCACTTGTAGTCCCAGCTTCTTGGGAGGCTGATGTGGGAGAATTGCTTGAACCCAGGATGCAGAGGTTGCAGTGAGTCGAGATCACGACCACTGCACTCCAGCCTTGTGACAGAGTAAGACTCCGTCTCAAAAATAAAGTAATATAAAATAAAATAAATATAAATAAATAAAAAATAAAAGGAAGATTGGAGGATTTTAGAAATGAATTCAGAGGTTCTTAATGGTTAAAATAAAATTGCTAATAACAAGCCAAATAAACCATATTTCCTTTCTGATAAGGTTATAGGCTCATGTATCAGAGGCATGACATAATTGTGGATCTTCTCTATTCTAGCAAAGCAGCTGAGCTGAGCTTGTCTGATATTCCTATGGGCAAATTTGTAAATTCTGAGTTGAACTCATGCAGTTAGTTTGAATCACCACCAATGAGCATTCTTACTGAAATAATCTTGATTATTCAACAATGGGAGGAATTTAGTTTAGAATTCTTTTCCTAACCCTACCTTGTTCAAAATTTGTTTGTTTTTTTTGTTGTTGTTGTTTGAAGTAAATGAAGGCACAGGAAACATGCTTATCATATTTCTACATATGACTCATGTCTGGAAGGGATAGTTAACACAATGAAAGAACAAATCAATATTCAAAGTTATTCTGTTAGGTTGGAATATGGAAAAAAACCTAAGAGTATAACAGGAATAAACATAAACTCTGAGCTTAGGTTAAAAAATCAGTAACAAAGGCACAACACTGAGAATGTATGACTTGGTAGAAGTTGATATAAAAAGAAACTGGGAGTTTATCTGACCTTAAGGATACAATAGCATCACGTGACTGGTAAGGAAGCTGATGCAGCATTAGGCACTGTCTTAGTTTGGGTGTCCCTAAGGCAGAACTTGAGATGAGAATTCCAGTACCAGTAATTACTTTGGAAGGTGAACCCAGGAAGCCTCCTCGCATATGGGATGGGGGAAGTGACACAGGGAAGGAGCCAAGAACGGATGAGCATCAAGTCAGCAGTGAGAAGGGTAACAGGAACATGATGCTGCTGAGAAACTCTGAGGAGGGTGGAGAGCATGAATCTCAGGGCTGCCCCAGCTGAGTGGTGAGGGAGCTGCAGTATTTATACTCCACCTTTCATTTCGTTACTGGCTGAAGGCTCCTTTGGGGAGTGTTGACTCCTTGGCACTTCTGACTGTGCACAAAACAGGCTCTAGCAGACATAGAAAGTCCTCAGGCAAAGATATATAGATGCTGACAGTTAGAAATCGGGCCACCATGCACTAAAATGTTAAGACTCAAGAAGATATGGGCTGGGCACCAGTGACATCAGCTATATTCTCTAAGAATTATATAACAAACACATGTCTGTCCTGCTGGTCAGCCACCATCTGGTGTTCTATTTAATTCTGGGTGCCACATTCAAGAAAAACATTGAAGAGCTGGAGTAGAGGACCAAGATCACAAAGGTTTGAGGACTATGTCATCTGGAGATGGAACTAAGGAGACCAAGTTTGGAAAAGGAAAAACAAGGGCAGATGATATCCGCTTGACATCTCATCTTGGGTGTCTAACAGACATCTTCAACTTAACATGTCCAAATGGGACTTCAGAGTTCTCCCCTAAAGCTAGAATACCATGTTTTAAATATGCTGGATAAATATAGAAAATGCACTATGGCCCCTACTGCCACTACCCCTCCATGCTGCCATGGTCATACTCCTGTTCTAAAGGGAGGGTGTGAAAGGAGAACTGAGTAAATATGGAATACCAAAACACAAATGCCAAAAAAGGTTAATATCTATACATAGAAGTGATTTTAAAGATGTGCTGGGCTTTGATATTGAAATAACTGAAAGAATATACAAAACTTGAACAGATGCTTAATCTGAGACTATAAAAGAATAACAAAATGATCCATTTTTAAAAGATAAAGACAACACCATGAATGAACAAATAAGAGATTATTTATGCCAGGTGCAGTGGCTTATGCCTATAATCCCAGCACTTTGGAAAACTGAAGTGGGAGGATTGCTTGAACCCAGGAATTCCAGACCAGCCTGGGCAACATGGCTAAACCTTGTCTTTACAAAAAACAAAAAACAAAAATTAGCTGGGTGTGGTGTCACATGGCTGTAGTCCCAGCTACTTGGGAGGCTGAGGCAGGAGGATTGCTTGATCCTTGGGAGGTCGAACTGCTCAATCCCTGAAGGTCCATAATCATGTCATTGCACTACAGCCTGTATGACAGAGAAAGACCCTGTCTCAAAAAAGAGATTAATTACCACTTACGTAAGCATATATTACATGATTAGATATTCCTACACAGAGATAGATATATAGGCTTATTTAACTGTTAATTATTCATTCATACAGGCATACACACAGTGCAAATTATAGCTGGGTATGACAGTACTGTAGTTTTGATATTAATACCAATTCTTCCCAGTTGGCAAAAATAAATTATGGCATTCCCAACCGATAGACCATTCAGTGGTGGAACTCCCTGTATGTTGATACGGAGTCATCTTCAAGACCCAGCTTTCTCACAGTGAACAGAGTCTTCCTCTTGCCATGCTCGCTGGTCCAGGGCTCACTTGGTTTCAAGTTTGCAGTGGCTTGAGGGTCCTTATCTTCCTTGTGTTGCTCCAGGATCCTAGTCAGACTACTTATTAACCATGTGGCTTGAAAAAAAAATCCCATAACTTAACAGGATTCAGTTTTCCTTAAATGCCTTTCTCATGAGTTTGCTGGGGAGAACAAGCAGGGATAGAAATGAGTTTTTGGAGATTTGGGATTTGATTTTCTTTTGAGTTGACCTGGGGAGAATGAGAAGCCACAGATATCTCTAAAGCTGTTGTAGAAAGAAGCATTTGTTCTTCTTTTCTTTTAATATTATTCTGGCTTGGGACAAAATACTTTTTCCTATAATCCCTGCCTCCCTTGAGGAAATCATTCAGGAGGCAGTGACCTGGACCAATTGTAATGGACATGTACAAATCTGAACAAATGCAAGAGAATAATGTACAGAAACAAAGAAAGCATCTGTATCCAAGACATCAGGTTTGTACAGTTTAGGACGGAAGCTGTGGCCCAGGCGCTCTGGGAATCCCAAGTTAGTGTGGAGAAGAGAAGCTGTCAGCTCTCATCTAGGCTGTTCCGAAAGATTCCCCACGACAGTCAGGATCCCACAACAAATTGAATAAGCAGAAATACACGGTTTGACTGGCAGATATAAGGGACATTTTCCAAAACTTAGAGAGAACCGATAGGATGCAGAGAGGACACTTAAATGTCTAGTGCTCAAAAACAAATTCAAATAGAATATCTACTTGTAACATAAAAGAAGTTATTTCTGTATAAATCTAAGAAATCAAAGTAAACGTTTGAGGCAGGATGAAAAACTCAGAGCTGATTCTGATGATGTAAGGATTTTAACAAGAGCTTCATTGGATTATCTGTTGCTATCAGTACTTTCTAGAGAATTAGGCAGAGACAGGATAGAACAATTTTGTCCTCTTTCTAGCTAAGTGGCTGCCTTGCAAGGGCCTGGAATTCTAGGCAGTTTCAGTGCTCTGGGCTTTGTGGGATGCTGGTGAAAGAGTAACAATACCTTGTACCTGAACAAGTCTTTCCTAGTTGCAAAGCACTTTCTCATCAATTATCTTAGTTGAACTCAACATCACTATGAAAAATGCATTGTGAGGGAACGGGTTCTGCAAAATGAGGGACTGTTGGCATCTCACAGTGAGAAGTGATGACCTGGAACACCTGTTTTCTTTTGTGTGTTCTTTGTACCATGCTAAGCTACCTGTAAGACCCACTCCTCTTTTCCTAAAATATCTCACCCCTGACCTACCTTTATGTGCAAACTTTCATTCCTGAAGTTTCATTCTTTCAGCAAAGATAGCTCTGGAGGCTCCATACCAAGATGAAAATACCTCTAGGAGGATGATCACATTGGCGACATTATCTGCCAGCGAGGATGAATTTATCTAATTGGACCCTTGGGAGATGGACGATAAGACAGATATGTTCTGAAACAAGAAGGAAGGGAATGTAAAAACAACTGGACACAAAGCAGTGCTAAAGACAGAAGAGGAATCCAGGCAAAGTGTCCAGAGGAAACTCTGGGATCCAGAGAGCATTTTTAAGGTCATGGAGTGACCCAGAGAAAATAGAGAGAAAGGCCCTAAGACAAATGTCACCTACACTATGGTTTTACTGGGAGAAGGTTTAGATCATATGAGTCGTGGTAGGTCCTGAGTTTCAATATAGCAGGTTAGCTAAGAGAAATGAAGAGTCGGATTTGGTTGAATTAGAAAAAGGAGAACCTGGGCCGGGCGCGGTGGCTCAAGCCTGTAATCCCAGCACTTTGGGAGGCCGAGACGGGCGGATCACGAGGTCAGGAGATCGAGACCATCCTGGCTAACACAATGAAACCCCGTCTCCACTAAAAATACAAAAAAATTAGCCGGGCGTGGTGGCGGCGCCTGTAGTCCCAGCTACTCGGGAGGCTGAGGCAGGAGAATGGCGGGAACCCGGGAGGCGGAGCTTGCAGTGAGCCGAGATCGCGCCACTGCACTCCAGCCTGGGCGACAGAGCGAGACTCCGCCTCAAAAAAAAAAAAAAAAAAAAAAAGAAAAGAAAAAGGAGAACCTGGATGGACAGAGATGTCTATTGAGGTCAGTTAGCATAAGAAAGGTACCCCAAAACTTTAAATCTAGATGGGGAAGGATATCCCAGGATCTGGAGAATAAGCCCTTCAGAGAGAGAGAGTAAAAAAACTTTACAACCAACTGTGATGTGGAAGCCTGAGTAACAAGTCTGAGATGAGGGCCTGGCAGAGTGCACATTGAGCAGGTGAAGGTGAGTAAACTGGCCAAATCCACTGAAATGCCCCTGCAGCCTCCAGTTGTAGGAAATCAGGGACCCAGGTTAAAGACTTGGGGACATAAATGAGTAGAGGCCTGAGCTCTGTTACCCAGGGTACCAGGAGTTGGAAGCCTGGCTTGGAAAGGATGAGAAATTGGAGTTAAATACAACACACCCTTTGACCTACAATTTCACAGATGTTTCTCTACACATATTCTCATGCATGTGAGAAATGTCACACATACAAGAATATTCACTGTGGCATTGTTAGAAACAGCCTAAAGCTTCTTCAATAGAAGATGGCTAAAAATTTTTTAGCCATACTCATGCAATGGAGTATGAGCCATACTCATGCAACAGAAAAATAAGCTGCAGAACTTCCTTGGCACTGATCTGGAACAATCTTTAAGACTGTGTCCTCAAAATAAGCAAAGAAAGAATGGCATATATAGTGAGCTACCATGTTTTTTTGTTTGTTTGAGACAGGGTCTCACTCTGTGGCCTAGACTGGAGTGCAGTGGCATGATCACAGCTCACTGCAGACTCGAATTCCTGGGCTCAAGTGATCCTCCCAGCTCAGCCCCCTGAATAGCTACAGGCTACAGGTGTGTGCCATTATGCACAGTTAGTTTGTCTGTTTGCTGTTGTTGTTGTTGTTTTTGGTAGAGATGGGGTTTTGTTTTGTTGTCCAAGCTGGTCTTGAACTCCTGGACTCAAATTATCTCTCTGCTTTGGTCTCCCAAAGTGCCTGGATTAAAGGAGTGAGCCTCTGCACCTAGCCTTGTATTTCTTTTTATAAAACATACCTGAGGAGATTTCTGGGGATGAGATCTGGGTGGCCGAGTAATAGATTGGGAAGAAGATATTCTCAATCTACTCTTATAACCTTGGAGATTTGTACTGTATATATGCATTAGCTATTAACAACAACAACAAAAAAACCTGGAAGGATTAGATGACAGGGAGCAGGAACCAGAACCCAAAGAAAAGTTACCAAAATGAGAGGTCAGGCAGAGGCATGTCAGTGGGGTGGGACCAAATGTTGGGCCAGGGTGTCTTACTTGCAACCTCATCTGTGTGGTTCTTGGCAAGATGCAGTTCCTCGTGGGCTATTGGACTAAGGGTCTTATTGCCTTGCTGGCTGTTGTCCAGGGGACCCTACAGTTCCTTGTCATGGAGGCCTCTTCACAGGGCAGCTTGCAACATGGCAGTGGGCTTCCCTCAAAGCAAGTGAGAAGGCAAGAGAGAGTGCACAGCCTTTTTATATACTAGTAACAACAGTGACATCCCATCAACTATACTGTGTTCTGTTGTCTAGAAGCAAGACACTAAATCAGCCCCCACTCAAGGGGAGGGAGGGTTACAAGGGCATGCATACCAGGAGGAGGGGATCACTGGGGCCATTTGTAGACTGCCTGCTGGACATTTGTTTGGGGTAGAAAATCAGGAAAACTCTGATACACTTCATAGGCAACTTTACCATGAAGATCTTAACTAATTACACACCTTCTTGTACCTTTTTTCTATACACATATGTATTTTAAAAAATATTTCAAACTATATATATATGTATATATATATATGATTGCCTGCTCTGTTAACTCAGAAATATTTCATGTATTGATGTCAATAAACCTTGTTCTACTACATCACTTTTAATGGCTTAACTTATTTCATCATATATTTCATCATATGAACTTATTTCTCAAATGACTTAGCCACCCTTGCTACAGTTCTGCATTTAATTGTGTCAAATTAATGTCACAATCATGAAAAACTGTGCCGGGCATTTAACATGGTAAAGTGCAGCAAATCTCAGCAAGCTCTGTGCCGTCTGGCCAGTCCCTGGGGCTCAGCCTGTAGGTCTCTAACATAAGGGGTTTGAAAAGATGGTCACTAAGGTCCCTTTAGAGATCAGAAAGCCTGTCCCCTGGGAGTGGTGATTCCTCAGAGATGCTACCCAACCCACTGGGGTCAGGCGTTTAGCAGCTGTCTAGGATGCCTTTGTTGATTTTGAGACCTCTGGATCCTTCTATGTCTGTGTAAATATATACAACTTGCTTGTGTATATATACATGTATATATATACACATACACACACACACAATATGTATACAACTTGCTTCTTTATTTCTTTTTCAAAAATGCTATAACACTTTTCCATAGTTTGCTTTCTTTTCCTTCCTTCCTTCCTTCCTTCCTTCCTTCCATAGTTTGCTTTCTTTTCCTTCCCTCCTTCCTTCCTTCCTTCCTTCCTTCCTTCCTTCCTTCCTTCCTTCCTTCCTTCCTTCCTTCCTTCCTTCTTTCTCTCTCTCTCTCTCTCTTTCTTTCTTTCTTTCTTTCTTTCTTTCTTTCTTTCTTTCTTTCTTTCTTTCTTTCTTTCTTTCTTTCTTTCTCTCTTTCTTTCTGAGATGGAGTCTTGCTCTGTTGCCCAGGCTGGAGTGCAGTGGTGCAATCTCTGCTCACTGCAAGCTCCGCCTCCCAGGTTCACGCCATTCTCCTGCCTCAGCCTCCCGAGTAGCTGGGACTACAGGCACCCGCCACCACACCCGGCTAAATTTTTGTATTTTTAGTAGACACGGGGTTTCACCGTGTTAGCCAGGATGGTCTCGATCTCCTGACCTCGTGATCCACCCGCCTTGGCCTCCCAAAGTGCTGGAATTACAGGCGTGAGCCACCGTGCCTGGCCGCTTTCTTTTCTTTAAAAAAAAAAAATCATGAGCATCTTTCAGGGACAGCTTAGAAATATATGCCCAAACTTCCTTCCTACTATCTGATATTTTTTAATAAAGATGTGCTATTGGCCAGGTGTGTTGGCTCACACCTGTCATCCCAGCACTTTGAGAGGCCGAGACAGGCGAATTACCTGAGATCAGTAATTAGAGACCAACCTGATCAATATGGTGAAACCCTGTCTCTACTAAAAATACAAAAATTAACCAGGCGTGGTGGCACACATCTGTAGTCCCAGCTACTTGGGAGGATGAGGCAGGAGAATTGGTTGAGCCTGGGAGATGGAGGTTGCAGTGAGCTGAGATCATGCCACTGCACTCCATCCTGGCAGACACAGGGAGACTCTGTCTCAAAAAAAAAAAAAAAGGTGTGCTATCACTTGTTTAGCTAGTCTCTATTGGGGGATATTTAGAATGTTTTTCCTCCCTCAAGTCTGCTGTGACCACTTACATGCACATAACTTTGTGTACTTGTGGGAGCTCTTCTATAGCAGAAATGTTCAGAAATGAAATTATTGGCTCAAAAGGTATGCAGTTTTTAAAACTCTTTAGGTGATCCCAATTTGTCTAATCTCTCCCATGTCTTTGGCAACACTATGTATCTTTGCAATATTATCTTACTATGGATTTAATTTGCCTTTAACACATTGGTGGGATTATTCACGTTATGTCTGGATTGATAATTTATATATTTTCTTCTGAGAAGTGCATGCTTTTGTCCTTCGATTAATATCTTCAAGGAAAAGAACAGCATACTTACCAGGGTGGCAGCCTTAGACAATATCAAATTGTTAAAAGAGGAAAACCCTTTTGATTCCATCTTATTTTCAGTGGTCCTCTGCCTACATCTCCTTTTACTTCTTTTTGTATTGCAAGAATAAGACAGTATGTGATCCATCTGCAGAAATGACACTAGGGAAACTCATTGCAGAAAGAGACTAGAAGAATTAGGTGAGGGCTAGACTGCAGTTCCAGGGCTAGACTTCTTGAAACTGCCTTAGTGAAGAGGGGTCAGCAGGCTCTTTGTTGGCCACATAAAGCTCTTTCAGCTCCCCGCACCCCAGTGCTGTCTTCTATCACAAGAATGTCTCTATGCTTTGTTCTGTGGCTAAGCTGGAGGGTGTGGTTAGATAAAGGCACAAATCATAGAATGTTAGAGCTGGAAGAAGCCTTTGAGACGAAGGAGTTCATTGTGTGTATTTTTATAGGAGAGGGAATGTGGCCTAGAGAGGGGAAGTGACCGAGGCCTGTGCCCAGGCCTCCTGATTTTTGACACTCCCTAGTGTACCCCTACTGAAGTCCCACAACAGGGCAGCTGTGGAAAATGGTCGCAAGACTCCACTGTTCTTGGCAGATGCTCCCATGAGGGGTTAGCTCCGGGCCCAAGGCTTAATCTCTCCACCTGCCTCTTCTTGCCCTTCCATTTGAGAATGGTCAGGGAAGCCCTTTCCAGGAAGATGATCTTTATCATGACACCTGAAGGAGCCACAATGCAAAGAAGGAGGAAGAGGGTTCAGGGCAGAGGAATCTGCATGTGCAAATGTCCTGAGGTAGGAGGAGTTTGATGTGTGGAGGAACAGAAAGGAGATCAGTGCAATGAGAGCAAAGCAGAAAGAGAAGGATCCTGGCCCATATGCAGTAGGTCTTGGTGAAGAGCTTGTGTCAAGTACAATGGAATGCCAGTAGCAGGATAATAGCAGGAGAATCCATCTTGTGATTTGTGTTGAGTGGCAAAAGTGGAAGCATGGAGAAGATGCAGGTGAAAGATGATAAAGGAATACTGGTAATTGCCAACCTATAGTGAGTGTCAATAGGTACAGGAACTGTTTTAAGAACTTTCATGCTTTTAGCATAAAAACCTGTTCTAGGAGCTTTTATGTGCGTTAACACACATTACTCTCACAGCAACCCTATGGATAGGAAAAAAAAGTAGCCCTCTTATATAGATGTGGAAACTGAGGCACAGAGAAATTAAGTCTTTTTCCCAAGGTCATACAACTAGTAAGTGACAGAGTCAGGATTGAAATCTGAGCAGTCTGGCTGCAGAGTGTTTTTGCCCACAGCTCCATCCTGCCTCCCGGCCTCACAGCAGACGGCAGGGACAGACCCAGCATACAGGTGCTGACTCTGAGAATGTCACAGAATCTCAAGGGCATCAGGTAAATGAGAGAAAAATAGGAAGAAAGGGAGAGAGATACTGAGATGGCTGGCTTTGCTGAGACTGTCCCCATAGAGAACACAAAGCTAGCAAGATAATGGGGCTCTGTAGGCATGCTCAGCTCACATTCTCATGTGAATTGTGGTGTCTACTGCAAATATGGGCATTTAACTTCATGGCATACTACGGAAAGTGCCCATATCTCTGTCCCAGGCTCTTGAGCACAGCGTACCCTGTGAGATTCCAGCTCTTGGCTCAGTCAGTCTGCAAGGTCAGGATGGGGGCCCTGTCAGTCCCAGAGCAATGAGGTAGAAGGCAGAGAGAATAGAAGAATCTCTCCCAAGACCACCACTAGGATTAGAGACCGCATCACATTCTGGGTCAAATGGAACTGGGAAGTGCAATGCTGATAATAAAGAGGGAAGGCCCAGGAGAAGGGAGCAGAAAAGACCATGAGAGGTGAAGGTAGAGCATGGATTCTGGGTCAGAGGGACCAACATGACCAGCTGGACAGAAGGCAGAAAGAAGCAGGGTTCTGAGGCTGACCATGAGCTGAATTTGGCTTTCTCACCATGGGGCTGAAAATGGTGGTAGCAGGACAGATAGTCAAGCTAGGAAGGCCAAGTAGGGACCAAGGAAAGCAGGCTTGATCCAGGCCCAGAGATAGGAGGGAGTCTGGGAGACTGAAGGCTGGTGGTCAGGGTAGGAGTAGGTGAGTAGGGAGAGAAACCAGGCAAGCAGAGGGTAAGTCGAGGCTGAGAGTTGGAAATCAAGCCTGTGGGCAGGTGTGTAGGTGGGAGGTGGCAGGATATCTCTGGTGAGGGCCAGTTTCCCACCCAGAGAGAAAACTTACTATATGCTTCCTCTAGGATGGGACCAACTCCTTGGGGGAAAGAACCCAAGCCTGCAGCACACAGGAAAGCTGGGGAGGTAAGTGCCTACCCAGCCTGAATAAGGTGCTGAGCCAGAGATAGGAGAAGATTCTGGCTGCAGTGATTTTGGCAGAGGATCTTAACTGCTCTGCAGTGCTCACTTTTCAAACCTTTATAGGAGTTCTGCTAGATTTCAATCAGTATGTATGACATTGGCCACTAAGTGATGCTACATTGGTGTCTTTCAGATCAAACCTAGTGGCTCAAACACCATGGGGTAGCACTAGGTATAACTTTTTGAGAGAAATAGGTAAGACGCATGGCGTAACATCAGGTTGATACAAAAGTAAGAGGGAGTGTTCACTGAAGGAAGAAAGAAGTTTGTCTTGAGATTGTATAAAAGCCTAGATAGAACCAGAGTATTCCAATCCAATAGGAAATGGAAAATCTCTCAATACCGTGTTATAGCAGCAGCTTATAGAGGCATTTATACATTATACGTAAATGACCTGGGGCCGATTGCACTGTACTAATTGATAGCTGTCAGTGTTGAGTTTTCAAATTGCTTCAGCTATGTTGCCTAAAAGCTCAGTTTGAAAGAGTGACACAAACACAGAAAGATTGACAACCATTGGAATGAGGCAACAGAACCAATGTATTAGAGTGCAGGGAAGAAAGAGTCTCAACAGGCTTCTTGGCCCCTCAACAGGCTTCTAAGTTGGGTTGCCTGAAAATATAAAGCAGCAAACTCAGTAGTTCTCAACCTTGGTTGTACGTGGCAGTCACCCGGGCAGTTTTGTTGCCTGGGTCCCCAGAGATTCTGATTTAATTCTTCTGGAAAGGAAGGGTTTTAAAAAATTATTATTTTTAATTAACATATAGTAATTGTACATATTTATGGGGTGCAGAGTGATATTTCAATACATGCATACAATGCATAATGATCAAATCAGGGTAATTAGCATATCCATCACCTCAAACATTTATCATTTCTTTGTGTTGGGTAAAAATCCTCCCTTCTAGCTATTTGGGAATATACAATTAAATATTGTTAATGATAGCTACCTACAGTGCTAAGGAATACTAGAACTTATTCCTTTTATGTAGGTGTAATTTTGTTTCCTTTAACCAACCTCTCCCTATTCCCCTCTCCCAGGCTACCTTTCCCAGATTTTAATAATCACTATTCTAGTCTCTACTTCTATGAGATAAACTTTTTTAGCTTCCACACATGAGTGAGAATGTGCAGTATTTATTTTTCTGTGCCTCACTGATTTTCTTTAACATAAGGTCTGTCACTCAGGTTCATCCACGGTGTTGCGAATGACAGGATTTCATTCTTTTTTATGAACAAATAATATTCCAGTGTGTATATGTAACACATTTTCTTCAGTCATCTACTAGAAATAGTGCTGCAGTAAATATGGGGATGCAGATAACTCTTTGATATACTGATTTCCTTTCCTTTGGAATATATACCCAGTAGTGGCATTGCTGAATCATATGGTAGTTCTATTTTCAGTTTTTTCAGGAAACTTCCTACTGTTTTCTATAGCGGCTATACTAATTTATATTCTCACCAATAGTGTATAAGAGTTCCTCTTTCTTTACATCCTCACCAGCATTTGTTATTTTTTGTCTTTTTGATAGTAGCCATTCTAACTAGGATGAGATAATATCTCACTGTTGTTTGCACTTGCATTTCCCTGAGGACCAATGATGGACATTTTTTCATATACCTATTGGCCATTTGTATGTCTTCTTTTGAGAAATGTCTTTTCAAAAGACATTTTTAATTTGTCTATTTTTAATTGTTTTATTTGTTTTTTTTTTTCTGTTGAGTTGTTTGAGTTTCTTATATATTCTGGTTATTAATTCCTTGTTGGATAGTTTGCAAATATTTTCTCCCATTCTGTAGGTTGTCTTTGCACTTTGCCGATTATTTATTTTGTTGTGCATAAGCTTCTTAGTTGGATATAACCACATTTGTCTATTTTTGCTCTTATTGCCTGTGTTTTTGAGATCTTCTCCATAAAATCTTTACTCAGACCAATGTCAGAAGTATTTCTTCTGTTTTTTTTCCCCCAGTACTTTTATAGTTTGAGATCTTACATTTAAGTCTTTAATCCATTTTGAGTTGATTTTTGTATATGGTGAGAGATAGGGGTCTAAGTTCACTCTTCTGCATAGGGATATTCAGTTTTCCCACCACCTTTTATTGAAGAGACTATGTTTCCACCAGTGTATAATATGTTCTTGGTGCCTTTGTTGAAAATCAGTTGGCTGTAGAATGTGGATTTATTTCTGGGTTCTCTATTCCATTCCACCAGTCTATGAGTCTGTTTTTATGCCAGTACCATGCTGTTTTAGTTACTTATAGCTTTACAGTATATTTTGAAGTCAGGTAGTGTGATGTCTTCAGCTTTGTTCTTTTTGCTCAAGACTGCTTTGTTCTTTTTGCTCAAGACTGCTTTTTCTCTTCAGGGTATTTTATAATTCCATACAGGTTTTAATATTGTTTTCTGCTCTCATGAAGAATGTCATTAGTATTTTGATAGGGATTGCATTGAATCTGTAGATCACTTTGGGTAGTATGGTCATTTTAACAATATTTATTCTTCTAATCATGAACACAGGGTGTCTTTACATTTTTTGTGTCCTCTTTAATTTCTTTCATCAGTGTTTGGTAGTTTTCATTGTAGAGATCTTTTAACTGCTTGATTAAATTTCTTCCTAGGTATTCTTTTGTAGCTATTGTAAATGAATTACTTTCCTGATTTCTTTTTCAGCTAGCTAATTATTGGTGTACAGAAATGTTAATGATTTGTGTATATTGGTTTTGTATGCTGCAACTTTACTGAATTTGTTTATTGGTTCTAACAGTTTTTGGTGGAGTCTTCAAGCTTTCGTCTATATAAGATCATGTCTTCTGCAAACAGGGACAATTTGACTTTCTCCTTTCCAACTTGGATGCCTTTTATTTCTTTTTCTTGCCTAATTGCTCTGACTAGGACTTCCAGTACTCTGTTGAACAATATGATAAAAGTGTGCATCCTTGTCTTGTTCCATTTCTTAGAGAAAAAGCTTTCCACTTATCCCCATTCATTAAGATTTCAGTCATGAGTTTGTCATATATGGCTTTTATTGTGTTGAGGTATATTTCTTCTATACCTAACTTGGTGAGAGTTTCTATAATAAAGGGATGTTGAATTTTATCAAATGCTTTTCATGCATCTATTGACATAGTCACATGGTTTTTATCCTTCAGTGTGTTGATGTGATGTATAAGGTTTATTGATTTGCATATGGTGAACCATCCTTGAATCCCTGGGTTAAATCCTGCTTCATCATATTGTATAATCTTATTGATGTGCTATTGGATTTTGTTTGCTAGTATTTTGTTGAGGATTTTTGCATCTATCTTTATCAGGGATATTGGCCTGTAGTTTTCTTTTGTTGTTGTTGTTGTGTTCTTCTCTGGTTTTGGTATCAGGGTAATGCTGGCCTCAAAGAATGAGTTTGGAAGAATTCCTTCCCCTTCAATTTTTTTTTTTTTTTTTTTTTTTTGAGTAGTCTGAGAAGAGCTGGTGTTTGTTCTTTTTCAAAAGTTTGGTAGAATTCTGTAGTGAAACCATCCAGTCTTGGGCTTCTTGTTGTTGTTGGGAGAGTTTCCATTACTGATTGAATTTTGTTGCTCATTATTGGTCTGTTCAGGTTCTCTATTTCTTCTTTGTTCAATTTTTGTAGGTTGTATGTGTCCAGGAATTTATGAATTTTCACAAGGTTTTTTAATTTTTTGGCATATAATAGTTTCTAATGATTCTTTGCATTTCTGTAGTATCACTAGTATCATTACTTTTTTCATTTCTATTTTTATTTATTTGGATCTTCTTTTTCCTTAGTCTAGCTAATAGTTTGTCAATTTATTTTATCTTTTCAAAAAACTAATTTTTGTTAAACTTTTATATATTTTTTAGTCCCTATTGTGTTTATTTCTGTTTTGATCTTTATTATTTTTTTCTTTCTACTAATTTTGGGTTTGGTTTGTTTTTGCTTTTCTAGTTCCTTGAGGTGCATTGTTAGGTTGTTTATTGAAATCTTAGAAAGATTTGATATAGGTGTTTATCACTATAAACTTCCCTCTTAGTGCTGCTTTTGCTCTATCCTATAGGTTGTGGTTGTGTTTCTCTTTTCATTTGTTTCAAGATATTTTAGGGCCAGGTATGGTGGCTCATGCCTGTAATCCCAGCACTTGAGGAGGCTGAGGTGGGCATTTCACCTGAGGCCAGAAGTTTGAGACCAACCTGGCCAACGTGGCAAAACCCATCTCTACTAAAAATTTACACGTATTCGCACAGTTGCCAAAGTTCCTCTTGTTACTGATTTCTAGTTTTATTCCATTGTTGTCCAAAAAGATATGTGATATAGTTTCAATTTTTAAAAATTTGCCAAGACTTGTTTTACGGCCTAATATATGTCTATTCTGGAAGATATTCCATTTTCTGATGAGTAGAATGTATATCCTGTAGCTGTTAGATGAAATGCACTGTAAATGCCTGTTAGGTCAATTTAGTCTACAGTGCAGTTTAAGTCTACAGTTTCTTTAGTTTCTGTCTAGATGATATGTCTATTGTTGAAAGTGAAGTATTGAAGTTCTCAACTATTATTGTGCTGGAATATCTCTCTCTTTTTAGATCTAATAATGTTTACTTTATATATCTGAAAGAATCAGTGTGGGGTACATACACATTTACAATTGTTATGTTCTCCTACAGAATTAATCTCTTTATTGTTATATAATGACCTTCTTTGTCTCTTTTTACAGTTTTTGACTTAAAGTATATTTTATCTGATACAAGTACAGCTACTTCTGCTCATTCTTGGCTTTTGTTTGCATGGAATATATTTTTTCATCCCTTCACTTTCAATCTAAGTGCGTCTTCATAGGTGAAGTGAGTTTCTTCTAAGCAGCATATAGCTGGGGTTTTTAATTCATTCAGTCAGTCTTTATCTTTTAACTGTGAAATTTAAACATTTACATTCAAGCTATAGATTGATGAGGACTTACTTTTGTCATTTTATTAATTGTTTTCTTGTTGTTTTATATATTCATTTATTCCTTTTATTATTTATCTCTCCCATTGGTGGTTTTCTTTTCTTCTACTTTTTTTTTTTTGAGACAGGGCCTCTCTCTGTCACCCAGAGTCAAGTGCAATGGCATGATCATAGCTCACTGCAACCTCAAACTCCTGTGCTCAAGTGATGCTCCCACCTCAGCCTCCTGAGAAGCTGGAACTACAGGCACGTGCTACCATACCTAACTAATTTCTGTATTTTTTGATGAGCCAGGGTCTTACTATGTTGTACAGGCTGATCTTGAACTCCTGGACTCAAGCAATCCTCCTATCTTGGCCTCCCAAAGTTCTGGGAAGTAAAAGCATGAGCCACTGTGCCTGGCCAACTTGGTGGTTTCCTGTAGTGGTAAGATTTGATTCCTTTCTCCTTTTATATTTGTATATCTGCTCTACCAGTGAGTTTTATACTTCTGTGTGTTTTCATGATGGTAGTCATCATCTTTGCTTTCATATGTGTAACTCCTCTCAGCATTTTTTGTAAGACTCATCTAGTATTGATGAATTCCCTCCAGTTTTGCTTGTCTGAGAAAGACTTTATTCCTCTATTTATGAGAGATAGCTTTACTGCATATAGTATTCTTGACTGACAGTTAGTTTTTCTTTGTTTTAGCACTTTGAATACAACATTCAATTCTTTCCTATCCTATTAGGTTTCTGCTGAAAAATATGCTATTAGTCTGATTCCCTTATGTGTGACCTCATGCTTTTTCTCTTGCTGTTTGTAGAATTCTCTTTGACTTTTGTCAGTCTTTGTCTTTGACTTTTGTCAGTTTTACTATAGTGTGCCTCAGAAAGGATATTTTCGGCTGACTCTATTTGGGAACTTTGAGCTTCTTGGATCAGATGTCCATATCTCTCCCAAGACTTGGGAAGTTTTCAGCTATTGTTTTATTAAATAGATTTTCTATGTCTTTCTCTATGTCTTTCCTTCTGAAACTTCCATTATGTAAACATTTGTTCACTTAGCGATGTCCCATAAGTCCTACAGGCTTTATTCTTTTTTTTTTTCTTCTTTTTTGTCTGATTGGCTTATTTCAAAAGATGTGGCCTCGAGTTCATAGAGTCTTTCTTCTGCTTCATCTCATCTATTGTTGAAACTCTTAATTGTATTTTTTATTTTATCCATTCAATTCTCGAGTTCCAATATTTCTGTCTGGTTCTTTTTTTATTATACCTATCTCTATTTCTCATTTAGGTCATGAATTGTTTTCCTGATTTCATTGCATTGTCTATCTGTATTCTCTTGTATATCACGGAGTTTCCTTAAGGTAATTATTTTTAATTTGTTTTCAGGCATCTCATGGTTTCCTTTTCTTTAAGGTCTATTACTGGAAATTTATTGTGTCTTTTAGAGTTGTCATGTTTCTTTACATTTTTGTGTTTCTTGTGTCCTTACATTGATATCTGCATATCTGGTGGAACAGTCACCTCTTCCAATATTATGGCACAGCTTTTGTAGGGAGAGATTTTATTTTCTGGTAGATGTATCCTGTAGCATTGGTTGGGTAGCGTGATTTGGCTTTGGTTCTGGGAGGGTGCAGTAGTGTAGTCTCTATGTAATTTTTTTTAGCTGTAATCACTGCCAGTGGTGTCTGCAAGTGCTTTAGTGGCCTAGGCTGTAGGTATTTTTTTGGAGACAGTGGTGCAGCTTTGCTGGGGCTGGCTCTCAGGCCCTGGGGGAGCATGCACAAACTCCAGTAGCTCTGCTGTGGAGTAGGGGTGAGGTTATTGGCAGGCACCAGGCAAGCCAGTCCTCAGTCCCTGGGGGCATGAGCAATGTGCAGTTTCTCTGCAGGGGATTGGCAGTTGCTGACAGCAATTAGCATTGGGAGGGCTGGTTGTCTATCCCTGGGGAGTCCATGCAGCATTCAGTGGCTCTGCTGGTGGAGGGGACAAGGTTGCTGGTGGTGGTGGGTTGCTCTCAGCCCCTGGGGAGCACATGCATCAGCTTTCCTGATCCTGGGGACAGACCCCTGCTACCCTGGACCACCCACTACCTGGAGTGCAGGGTGTTATTTGGGCTTGTGTGCTGGGGCTCTGGCTGCACCACTGGGTGTTTGTGGAGGCAGTTGGGGTCATGGCACTGGAGCTTTCCTCGGCATGGTAAGACGATAGTGGGTCCACCACAGAGACATGGAGATGCAGGGGTTACTGGGGTTCAGGGCAGGGTGCTCTGTGGTAGTGGCTCCCCTCTCAAAATGGTGCCATGCCATAGTAGCCTAGGTCCCAGGGAATGGGGAAGACCCAGCATAATTTCACTCTCTGGAGCAATGCAGATGGATGGACTCCAGGCAGCTCCTTATACTGTGCTAAGGGGCTGCAAGGACCATGGAGCTTTGCTGTAGCTAGGATTGTAGGCATCTGCAACAGCACTGGGGACCACCGGGGATCTCCCACTTAGCTTTTCCCTGCAAAGTGGGGTCCCTCTTGGCTCTGAGTTGATCCCCACCAGTTGCTTTGCCTCCCTCTCTATGCTGCCATCTAGACTTCTCATGTTTCTGAGGGTCTTTGTCACTTTTCTTGCTGAATTCCAGTGTTCTCCCTTAGATACTTCACTCCAAGTACAGTCATCTATTTTTTATTCTGGTCCTTCTTTGAAGAGTAGGCAATACTGGGCACCTCTACTCAGCCATCTTGATGGAGTAGGAGTTTTAAAAGCTCCCCAGATGGCTATAATGTGCAGCCAAGTTTGTGAACCACTGAGCCAACTGCAAGGCATTGCCCTGGTTTGGGTATGGTGAAGAGATTTCCTTTTGCAAACTACTAAGCTTGAGGAGCACCGTTCAAAACGCTGCTGCTTTAGGGAGGAGTGCTTATTGGCAGTAACAATTGATTGGAATCAAGCATGGGAGAATTTCAGCTGAGTGGATGCCTGCCCCTTGACTTGGAAGGTGAATAGCCCTTCCAGAAGGCACCTCCCATTGGCATCCTATCCTTTGAATAATTTAAAAGTGAACTTAAAGTCATTTCAGGAAAATATGTACCACCTACAGTGTGTCAGCATGGACTGTTTCAAATCACCAAATGGATCTTCCCCATCTCTCTTTTATATTTTTTATGGAGAAACTCAGTTCCCCTCCAGCCAAATGTTACTGACAAAGTTTGTCCATGCCCCTAACTTTTCAATTTCTTACTCTTCTGTCCCCTTTTTTGGAGCTTCAAGGGCCAGTAACTGGCCTTTGGAAGTCACTCCTCACTCTGACCTCACCTCCCCAGATGGCATGGCAGATGGCAATTTTCCCCTTGGGTCATCAAGATTTGTCCATGTCAAAATTCTTCAGAGTCCTGATAAATGATGTCAGATTGATAGGTTGGGACACGATGGTAGCTTAGTGAGTTAAATATAGCACATCATCTTCTGAGGATCAGATGTTTCATAAGAGCATGGCACTAATTAAGGTCCAGGCAGTGGGACAGGATGGGATAGGGAGTAGGAAAAGACAAGCAAGTCTTTTTAACATGACTCAGATCTCACAAGTGGTTTTATCTGCTCAAGATCATCAAGAATAAATGAAGGAAGGGGAAATGGGGAAAAATCGTGTGTATGGGGAATTGGGGTGGGAAGGGACAATATTGGAAAAGGATAATGCTGGAAGGAAATTTTAGGCTGTGGTTGGAGTTTCTTGGTTCCTTTGAGAGAAAATTGCTCAACCATTTCCTTTAAAAGTGTAAAGCATACAATTAATCTACAAATCTAGAAGCTGGTGTGGGAAATGAGATCCCCAAAGAAATACAAGTTTGGGATTTGGGAATGCTGTGTGTGTGTGTGTGTGCGAGCGTTCAGATATACCTTCTATACTAAAATATCTGCAGAATGATCATGACAAAAAATGGTAAATTATAAAGGTATATTAGGAAAATTTAGTTTATCTTGATTCATTTTCTTACAGGAAGAGAGTTAGAGATTTAAAGCTTGGAGGAAAACTATAATCTTAACCAGAAGTTGATAGTGAAGAAGAAAGAAGAAATCCAGAGACAATCTTTAAAAAACAGATTTCTATAAACTGAAGGAATTCATTAAGAAGTTTCTCACTACCTAGTGGAGGGGAAAAATCAAATGAGTAAAGAAATATGGGAGAAAAACAGGTGTCCTTTAAATATGCAGCTCAGGAGCCTCAGGAAAAATTCTGGAAACTAGAAAAGATGGGAATGGAAGAAAGATGGAGGTGTATTCACGGATCTAAAAAAGAAGGAGGTGAGAACAGGTAGGCAGAGAAAGGAGAGGGAGAGAGAGGAGGGAAATAACAAATCACAGAGGAACAAAGAAGTGGCCTCATCTTGTGAACACAAGAGCAGAAATGTTAGACAGGCTTTTATGAAATTTTATCAGAAGCATTTTTCATTTGCATTACATGGAAGAAAAATACCATTCCCAATGGACAAAGAGGGCAAGCAGGTAGCAGAAGGATTCTAAATAGCACAGGTTTTAATGTGTAGTTTTATGTCTGTCTTTACTAAAAGATGCTACATGTTGATGTAAAGTCTGAGGGTTACACTCAGAAAGCAACCACAAGCAGACATTTTGTCTCATATAGAACCAGTTCCGAACAATTCTCAAGATTTCTGATCCCCTTCCAGCCAACCAGTGGTAGATGAGTACAGTAGAATGCTTCTTTTTTGAGGCTTTCCCTTGTCTTTAGACGTTGGACTTGTTTTGCAGGCATGGAGTCTCAGCCCATGTGTCCTGGCCAGGGGCAGTATACTTGAAATAGACCAGGACATCCTTTGCAAAAAGCTGCCTAAAACGAAACCCACAGGGACTCACAACACTCAATTTGAATGGACCTGGAGAATTGGCAGGGACCATTGGGGAGAAACCAGCAATTATTCTGAGCCTTCACAGAGAAGTGGTGTTGCCTTGGGAGCTCCACAAAGAGCAAATACGATGCCCTTCTTTTAGGAAGCAGAAAAAGATGACCACATTCCTTATAGCCTGATAAGTTTAACCTGGCTTCTGGGGAAGATGCTAGAACAAATCATCAAGCAATCAATGTGCAGTCAACCAGAAGGGGGCAAGGCCCAGGGAGCTTATGAACACAGCCGTGTAAAGAGTAAATCAAGTCGGACCAATTTAATTTCTTTCTATGATAGAGTGACAGGCCATGTAGATAAGGTGGAAGCAATAGATGTAATCGACCTGAGGCCTCAGCAAGGCATTTGCTTCTGCCCCTGAGGCCTCAGCAAGGCATTTGCTTCTGCCCCACGTGACAGGCTCAGTGACAAGCTGGCTTGCTGTGGCTCAGGCCAGGGGTCAACAACCCCAGAGCTTACAAGATGGCCATGGATTCCTCTCTTGCCATGTGCTCCTCCTTGTTGCTCCACTGCCTCAGTGAGTCAATGTTCATTGCCACACAATTCTATTTAACAAACCTCTGTTTTGTGCCTACTTAGAGTTTGTCCACCACTGGCACTTAATAAGTGTTTCTCAGATGAATGAATGAATGCTTAGGCCTATGAGTAGCAATGTTAGGAGACTGGTGCAAGGAAGCTTAACCCCAATCCACCCCCTCCATTGCAAATAGACAACCAGCAAATACTCAGCAATTTCCTCCTCCATCCATATAAATGCCAGAATCCAGTTTTGTGTTTATATCACACTAAGATTGGGTGTGTGCAGAGGTGAAGGCAGGATCTGCCTCCCAACATTTGCCATTTTCTCAGAATAAACAGAGACAGAGAGAGAGAGAGAGACAGCCAAAAGGAAGAGATGTTATTTAGATTACCCATCTTTATCTGTAGCGTAGATGATAGACTTTAAAATGCAAAGTATCCATGGATAATAACAAAGTAGACTAAGTTGAATAAGTACAGAAAACAGACTAGTTCAATGAAGACACATGAAACAAGACTCAAGAATGACACTAAACTACTCAGGCACAAGATTGGTCTTTGTCCAGATTGTAGGTCAGGCTGGACCCCCAGATGGCGAGAGAAGCCACATGGCTTCAATGAATGGCAGAAGGCAAATGCCATCTAGCCAGGAAGCCAATGCTCTTCAGTGCCCCCACAGAGCAGAACTTATGTGTTTTTCAGTCCCATTTCTTAGGAAGGATGAGGAAAAACTGGAATGAGTATAGGAAAAAAAAATGACTGACGTGATTTAATGGATGGGGAAATATTTTGAGGCATTAGAGAAATAGCAAAAGCAGTTAAACTAAAGAGAAGGCTATCTGGTATGACAACTGTTGTCAAGGACAAAGGAATGATAAGGGAAGTGCAGATGATTATTCTCTATCTTCTCTCTCAGTAAGAAAAAAAGGAAATGAAAGATTTTATTTTAAAAAGCTTTTTTTTATCTCAAAATAACATATACATACTTTAAAATTAAAGAATGCTAAAAGACTCAAAAACAGTATTCCGTTTCTTGACTATTCTCAAGTCCTGCTCCCAAGGCAGGTATTTTAAAAACTCTTTCAGCAGCTTATTTAGTTATTTACCTTCAAATAATATGCTTATATTATATTTCTTCCCTTTATCAATGTTTTAATATTGTTTATGAATTTTTATTATCCCTCCCACTTTCCCATCCTCCCAGTAGAGTTACATGACAATTTTGGGTTAAATCAATATTTAAGGATACATTGTTAAGACTGGGTAGCTACTGTTCACTGCTGAACCACATAGTGTGCTACAATTACATTTCATTTTTGTGTGTTTATCTTGGAGTTAATAGTTGTCTCCTTTCATTGCTTTAACTTGGATTCCGGTTGGCTTATTGTTCTGTGTATCTATCACTAATTCTTCCCAAACTCTCTAACAGAGCTGTAAATTTTCTCCCTGCATTACCTCTCACTTGGGAAAACAGAAAAAATACATATATACTTATTTGGTTTTCTTCCTGAAGACCTCTGTTTTCCTGCTCCAAGATGAATGGGTTGTTTACTAGGCATGTTGCCCACCTGTCATTTTGCAGCCACCATTTCCAGTATCTGTTAATGTCCTTTCCCCTCTGTGTTAGTTTGCTAAGTCTGCCATTAAAAAGTGCCATGCACGAACAACAGAAATGTATTGCCTCACAGTTCTGAGGCTGGAAGACAGAGATTAAGATGTCAGCAGGGCCCTGCTCCCTCTGAAGACACTAGGGGAGGATCTGTGCTGACTTCTTTCCTAGTTTCTGGTGGTTCTTTGGTTGTGACAGCATCATTTCAATATTCACATGGCATTCTCCGCGTCTGTGTGTGTATGTGTGTGTGTCTGTCTGCCTCTTCACATGGCATTTTTCTTTTCTTTTTTTATTATTACACTTTAAGTTCTAGGGTACATGTGCAGAACGTGCAGGTTTGTTACATGTGTATACATGTGCCATGTTGGTGTGCTGCACCCATTAACTCTTCATTTACATTAGGTATATCTCCTAATGCTATCCCTCCCCCCTCCCCCTCCCCACAATAGGACCCAGTGTATGATGTTCCCCTTCCTGTGCCCAAGTGATCTCATTCTTCAATTCCCACCTATGAGTGAGAACATGCGGCATTTGGTTTTCTGTTCTTGTGATAGTTTGCTGAGAATGATGGTTTCCAGCTGCATCTATGTCCCTACAAAGGACACGAACTCATCCTTTTTTATGGCTGCATAGTATTCCATGGTGTATATCACATGGCATTTTTCTAATAAAAACTTGACCCATATTGGATTAGGGTCCCACCCTACTCCAGCATGATCTCATATTAACTAATCACATCTACAACGACCCTATTTAAAAATAAGGTCACATTATGAGGCACTGGGAGTTAGGACTTCTGCATATAAATTTTGAGGGGATGCAACTCAACCCATAACAGCCTCTCCCCCATATTTCTTGTCTCCTATATCTCATGTCATGTCTTTCTTGGTTATTCCCTCATTGGGAAGGAACACGTTTCAATAGCTTCTTTCTCAAGGATAAATGAGAAGATTTTGTTCCTATAATGGGCATGGTTTTGGATAAATTGGCTACACTGAAAGTTCTAAACTGAAAATTACTTTTCCTTGGAGTTTCAATGGGGCTGTCTTAACGCTATGCATCTTTTGTGTTGCTGTTGAGAAGTCTGAAGCCATGCTGATTTCAAATATTTTATATGAAAGCCATATTTCTCTTTATGGCAATTTTTAAGGTCTTCTTATCCCAGGTGTTCTGAAACTGGCATGTTTCATTGTATTAAGCACTTAGTTTTCCCGTTTAATTTGGAAACTTGTATTCTTCTATAGGAAGTAGTTTACTTTTATTTATTTAATTATTTCATCTCTTCCATTTTTGGTTTTAATTCATAGTGATTTCTGTTAGTAGGATATTAGACCTACTAAAATTATTTCCTAAATTTATGGTCATTATACTTCTGTTTTCCTTTTTCTTTTTGAGTTTATTCATTCTGGAAAATTTCCTTAACTTGCTTTTTAACCTTTCCCTGGCTTTTCAAAAACTTTTGGTTATATAATTTTAAGAGTTCTTTGATATTTGATAGTATAGTTTTTTAAAAAGAAACTATACTATTATTTTCTCATAGATATAATATTTTTCTTCTTTCCCTGAGAGCATTAACTACTATAGGGTTTTTTTAAGAGTTTTCTTCTGTTCTATATGTTTTTTGTTTCTTGAGTTCCTTTTTCCCTGCTAGATTGTCTTTCCTATTGGATACTCTCCCAAAATGACAGGTTCTCTATGTTAAATTTCAGCCTGAGCTACTATAACAGAGTCCCCCACAACCTAACTTCAATATATAATTTTATTTTCCTGTCTTATACTTGTGTAGACATAGGTTGTCATGATCATGTGACTCTGCCATTCTCAACAGATAGCTTTTGTCTCTGGGTCCAGGTTGGCTACCTCAACCCCCACCATCACAACTGCATCTCACCCACAGGGAACGAAGGAAAGGAGAGGGGAATACATGCCCATGGCTTTCAGGGCATGACCTGGAAGGGGCACACATCACTTCTGATCACACCCTTTTGGCCAGACACATGGCTGGTTGTCACATGGCAACAATTAGCTTCCAGGGAGAGTGAGAAATGGTCCCATGTTAGGTGGCCATATTTCCAGCTAAAACTCAGGAATCTTTTAATTGAAGAAAATAGATATCAGTAAAAAACAGCAGACTTTGCACAATCCACATACTACTGTATTGGTCAAAGTTTACAGAAATCAGTCTAGCTACTGAAGGAGAAAGAGATTTAATAAAGGGAATTGAGTGTTTTTAAAATCACCTAGAAGACTGGGCTCCAGGATTTTATGCTGTGCTCCTAACAACTTCAGAGACTTACTTGTCAAGGGACTCCTACCCTTGCCATATCCAGTGGGGCAGGGAGACAGGAGGCTGTAACAGGAAGAATTGAATTCAAGAACATTTTGTCAAAGATGTGATCCAGGGCCCAGTTCACTGCAACAGCTCACTACCACCTCTCACAAAGCTGGAGACTGGTCCTGGGAAGACTGTTGTCTGAAGCTTTCATCACCTTGCTTGCTGGCAGAAAAGATAGCCCTAAGCATTAGGAAGATGACCTCTACCTCCCTTCCACCTTCCAAAATTGCCAGATGCCTCCTATTGATGGAACCCAAATCTCTTCTCATACCCTGGTTGCAAGGAAATCTGGGAAATGTCACTTTTAGCTTTCCAGGTTTTAGAGTACAGCAAGACAGACTTCAAGGAGGTAGACATAGAACTGAGGGCAAACCCCTCATGTCCAAGACTCTGGCGATTCTGTCCTGTTCATTAGTCTTTACTAGTAGGGCAGAAACAACAGATGAGGTGGGAACCCTGCTTTCTTACTTGAGGGTGGGTTCCCCAAATGTTATTAAAGATTGCCTCTTCTCTGGGACTTTCTCCAAGAAGAAACCTTCAGTCTCCAGCCTGGGGTTATAAACTGGTTACAAGCATTCAGAGACCTGTAAAGGTCAACTCCTGGTTACAGCCCAACCTCATCCTGCCCTCTCTCTATGTGAAGTCTTTGAAATAAGAGACTCAGTCTTTCACCTAAAAATTCATGCAAATTTTGTAATCGACTCCATAATAAATCTTTGTTTTAATATAAAAACACCTCTGCCAAATTTGGAGGTGAGCTAATGTTTCAAAAAGATGTTCCATGTTTAATTTATATTTTAAAAACTATCCTCTGGCACAAGGCCACAGACCCTTCCCCACCCCCACCCCTAGGTATATATCTTCCAGTTTGAGAAATGCAAACTCACATTATTTCTCTAATATTCTAGGATTCTACAATGATTTTTCCCTTCTTAGTACACAGGTAAAAATGAAAAACAGCCAAGGAAGGGAAGAGAAGCTTGAAGAAGAATGACCTGCTTCCTTTTAAAAAAATAAATCATAGCAGGAAAAAGCTGGAATGGAAAATTCAGAACAGTGATCAATACTTAGAGAAAAGAAACCAAAAGGCCAGGTTTTATTGCATGATCCATGCACTGTGTCCAAGAAAGCAGCTAACTGTGAACACAGGTTTCCAGGGCTAGGAGGAGGTAAAGACAATTCCCCCCATGCCTTTTCTTTTTAATGAAAGGAGCCAATGAGAACCTGCTGGAAGTAAATTCAGTGCTTCTAGAAAATGCCATATTCCTGCTTCGGGAAGCCTCCAACCTACATTTTTTACTGAATGGGCGCCAGACACAATAAATCATGCATCGTTTCCTTCCAGCCCTTGGACTAGCTGATGGTGACATGTCCAAGACACACTCACCATTGTGTTTGGGTGTCAGGTTGGGCAAAATCAGTTGGTATAGACCTAGCGAGAAAAACAAAATGGAGCCGTGTATGCCCACTTGAAAGTAGGAACATGTACAGTGACATCTCTGAGCGGGAGAAAAAGGGACAGAAAGGTGAGTGAGGAAGAGAATGCTTGGATTTGTGTTGCAGTTTGTGGGTTAAAGAGTACTTTGACAGAAGCACTCCTTCAGTCCTCTCAACTCTGTTGGATAGCACCATTTTAGAGATGAATAAATGCAATCTGAGCAAAGTTCATGAATTTATTCAATGTTGCAAAGGTAAGTGGACTCTGGATTCAAACACAGGACTGTCAGATTGCCAGATGGATAATCTGTTAACTACACTCCTTTCATGTCTGAAAGAGAGAAACCAGAAGGCTTTGGAGCTTAGTCCCAGCTCTACCACTGAAGCAAACTGTGTGGCCTTGGGTAGTTACGTACACTCTCAGTGTCTTCCTCTGCACAATAGAGATAATAATAGCAGCTACCTCACTGGACAATCAAGGGGATGAAATTAGATAATACATGTAAAGTACTTAGCACAGGACCTGGGACTTAGTGAGATGTACTAGCTACTCTTGCTATGCAAACCCCTGGGAATTGTAGAAGAGGAGCATTCAGTGAAATATGAGACAGAATGGAATGTCATTCCAGGTAAACGACTTACAATGCTTATCAGATTTATTTCCCAGCCTTCTTCTATTCCACATGGAATCGCAGAGAGGTACATTTCTCAGCCTTCTTTGCCAGGCAGTGTCCATGTAGTTTTGGTAAATGGGAGACTATACCAAGCAGTGTTCTCTGGAGAAACAGAACCAATAAGAGATAGATAGATAGATAGATAGATAGATAGATAGATAGATAGATAGATGATAGATAGATGATACAGATAGATAAATAGACAGGTAGGTGATTAATAGATGATCATGATAATAGATGATTGATGGATAAATGATAGATAATGATGATAGGTACATAGATGATGAATAAATGATTGATAGATAATAATGATAATAGTTGATAGAGGATGATACGCTGATAACTAATAGATAAGTAGATGATTGATAGATGATGATGATATAGATGACTGATTGATAGATAATAGATAATAGATGATAGATAGATAGATAGATAGATAGATAGATAGATAGATAGATAGATAGACAGCTTTAAATCAAGGAACTAGTTCATATGATTGTTGGGTCTGGCAAGTCTAAAATTTGTAAGGCAGCCTGGCAAGGCTACACACTTAGGCAGAAGTTGATGGTGCAGTCCTGAGGCAGAATTTCTTCTCTGAAAAACCTGTTTTGCTCTTAAGGCCTTCAACTGTTTGGATGAGGCCCACCCATACTACCAAGGGTAATCTACTTTCCCTAAAGTCAATCAATTGTAGATGTTAGCCTTGTATATACAATATCTTCACAGAAACACCTAGATTAGCATTTTATCAGATAGCTGGGTACTCCAGACTAGCCAAGTTTACACATAAAACTAACCACCAGAGAGGCATGGCCAGAGCCGGGAGAGGACATGGAGAGGTGAGGGCAGGCCTCCCATCTCTGTGTCCCAGAGGTGATGGTGCACTTCTGGGCAGCCTTTCAATCCTGGACTCAGTGTCACTAAGCAGCCAAAGCCCATGGTTCCAGCACCTTTAGTTGGCCTGGCCTCACACCCTTCTCCCTTGGCCTCTCCAGCCCTAGGGTGGCAGTGGCTTCCTGCTCTGACCAATCTCTGAGTTGTCTCCTTGTCTCAGTTTGGTGTTCTTGGCACTTCTATTGCCTGGGTCACCAATTCCCTGTGTGTAGGACCTAGCATGGGTTCTGTCTTGGCACTGACTGGGAGAACTTTTTGGTTAGACAGGTCTTCACTCAGCTTTCCTTAAATTGCACCCTGTGCCTTCCAGCCATGCAAGTGAGTTCTGGGGATGAGTTTAGTGACGTGAAGAAGACAGATGCAAAATGAAGACTTGTCCCGTGACCACCCTTATAGCTACTTAGTTGGAAAAATGCTGGATGGGCAGAGAGGATAAAGTCACGGTGATGACCTCCCGAGGACAGAGGAAGGACCATTGCCCTGATCCTGGAGGGCTCTGTTTACTTGTTGGCACTGGCTTTTCCAAAGTCATCACCAAATACCAAATACCTGCATGTCTTAATGAGCAGCACAGCACCACGTGTGTACAGCCCCTCTTCTATCAAGACCAGGGCTGTTCTGGGACAGTCCTCTGGCTGGAAGAGGTATAAGCAGTGAGCAACTGCTGACGGTCACAAGTCTCATGTCTCCTGGTGTGCACTGGGAGCTTCTGCCTGAAGACACTAGGGCTGGCCAGTGAGGAAAGTTTAGGAGCAAAGGAGCCAAACTCCTCCCCACACCACATCTTTCCCTGCTTTAGTTTTCTCCAAAGTGCTTAGCAATCTCTGCCATACTGTTGTGTTGATTTTTTACGTGCTTATCTCTCTGCTCAGGGCTACAAGCTCCACAAAGGCAGGCAGTTTGGTCTCTTTGCTCACCGACCGCATCTTTCCCAGAGCACCTAGCAGCACCTGACTCAGAGTAGATGCCCAATGGATTTCAAATGGAGAGACGTGTCCTTGCCTTTTCAATCCAAAGGAGGTGCTTTCAGGACCTGCCTCCTTCATCAACTCTGAGCAGAGATGCTAGTAGAGTCCAGGGCATGCCGATTTTTCCAGTGCACCCTCTTGCCCACAGCAGCCCAGAGTGGTCTCTGTGGTAGCCCCAATACCATGTCAGGTAGGGGTAGGGGCAGAGAGGAGGTTGGGAGAAGGACAAGGAAGGGAAGTTGCTTCTGTGGCAGGAAACACCTAAGTCAGAGACTGAAAGTCAGAGGGGATTGTAGACAGCAAACTAGTTGGAGGCAACCCACTGTCTCACAGCAGATGTCCCCCTTTCTCCCCAGCTTTGGCAGCATTTAAGCTCTGCTCCCTTTCATCTCCTCTCGTCATCTCTCGGGCACTGTCCCTCCTCCAGGGTTAGTGAATCACAGAAGTGGAGGGGAGGGCAGAAGCCACTGGGGCAGCCCATGTTTCCAGGACCCTGTTTCTCATGCCCCTTGAAGCTGTGGCCTGTGTGAACCACAAAGCACAGACATTCAGTAGGGATGATTCCAGCAGGCACTGGGACTCCAGTGGCTTGTCTAGTACTAGCTGGACAGAGTCATCTTTTCACTTCTAGAACCCAGCACACCTCTGGCTCTCCCCCACTCAAGCCTGTGTGCAATGGCTCTAACCCCAAGCAAGAGACTGCCCTTCGAAAGCTTTTTACTCCCCGAGGTCCGGATGAAGTCCCACTTCTCCAGTCACTCCAGCTTCACAGACAAACACTTTTTTCTGAAAAGGCAAAGGCCACATCATCACGGTTCTGTTTTTTCTTACGTGCTTCTTCCTATCTCAGGGACTTTAAAGCCACTTTGCATTTTCCCCATCTCTTCCCAAGCCTAGCCTAGATGTGAGGACATAGCACACGATCAACCCAAGATGTTCCTTCCATTGCTTGATGGAACCTAACTGTGGGAGAAGCCATTTCCTCCCAGTTCTCCAAGAGTCAGATAACAGAATAAAAAGCCCCAAAATACTTACAGTTTAGCCAAAGCTATCAGCCATCTGTACTCATTTTAATCATAGCAAAAGTAACACATGTTTGTTTTAGAAAACTTGGAACATACTGAAAATAATTTTTAAAAGCACATGTATTTTGGTGTATTTCCTGCCAGTGCAAATATGCACACATTTTCAAGGAAATTGGAATCATACCATATAGTTTTCTATCCGTCTTTTCCCTATACTGTTTATGGGGACACTTTTCATGTTGTCAAATATCTTTCAAAGGTGTCATTTTTCATGGCTGCAAAACACGCCAGCATATGGATGCGTCTTTCCATACTGTCCTATTGCCCTATCGTTGGATCTTCCAGGCATTTCCTGTTCCCAAGGGATCCCTGGAATACTCACTCCCTACAGTCCCACCCATTCTTCACCTTCAGGCCTCTGCTCTACCATTTAGCCCCATCGTGTGTCTATTAAGGCCCTGCCTATTTAGGCCCTGCCTTAGCTTGAAGAGTCCTTCCACCAAGCTCCCAACCTCTCAGCCTTCCAGAGAAGCTAATTCTTAGGATTTTTCTCTGCCACCATGCATTAAACTGCCCTCACTCCCAGGTCCCATGGGTGCACTCTCATCTACTCTGCTTTAACCAGCCAGCCCTCGCCTTGGCTCCAAATACCCTGACACCCAGTGCCAGTGCCCATTTATCAACCTTATCTTTCTCGCCCTCATTGTAGTACTGGACCTTTGATCCCTCCTTCTTTTCTGAACCTCTCCCCTCTCTTGCTTCTATCTGTCTTCCTCTCTTGTGCTGGTACCAATGTGTCCACTCCTTACTGGGCATGTACCCCAGGACTTATCCTCATCTTTCTTTCCTCTTCTTGACCAACCTTATTGCACCACTGGGATGTGATGATAAGGGCTGAATAAGATGGTGCATGGGAACAAGAGTCCCCTGCATGTCTACAGGTAGCTGAAACTTGGCTCATGCTGTCCTCCCTAGAAGGCCTGAACTAAAACCTTCAGAGCCTCCTCCTCCATTTTGGAAGGGCTCTCTCTAGACCAGGGGCAAGCTTGTTTTATTCCTAAAGGATGAGTTCTCCTCTCGCAAGGGATTTTAGGGGGCTGAGCAGAACTAACCAGTTCCAGAGCAAATGGCCAGATTCCTAATTCCTAAAGGGCTTCTGGGTCTGACTGCCTGGATGCACTTTTTACCTGAGCAGTCTTGGAGCTTGGGTAAGTTATTTGTCTCTTTGTGCCTCGGTTTCCTCTCTTAGAAAACGGAGATGAAGATGAGTAACGCACATAAAATGCTTAGAAAATACCTGCCATGAAGTATTTAACTTCAGTAAATATTAGCTATTATTACCAATGTCCAAATTCTTCTCTCAGAGAGATGAGGAGGCAAAAAAGCACCCCTACCTCCTTCTACTTCCCCCCTGCTCCAGAACAGAGGGAACTCTGGGGATCAGAGAGGGATGTCATGGACCAAATACATCCAGGAAGGTGGGATTCTGAAGGTTTCTTTCCAAACCTTAAATATTTGAATTTGTAAGTAGATGGCTCTGACTCATCTCTCATGCTGGATTGTGAGATTCTTGTAGACTAGGACTATGCTGTGCTCATCTTCGCATCTCTGCACATGGCAACCTGCCCACAATAGGTGCTCAACAAATGCAACAAATGAAATAAGCTGAGGATGGTATCAGAAAAAAGAAAAGTAAGACTAAGGAAGCTGAGAGTGAAGTCATCAGTATTTGAGATTCTTCCCCCGTCTAGGAAGTTAGTTTCCTGATGCTTATGAGCTACAGCTGCTTGGGCCGAAGAGAACAAAGAGATGTGCATTCTCAAACAATAGGCATTTTGCTTTCCATTATCCCCCGCTGTTGATTACGAGGGAGGAAAAAAAAGGAGTCAGTTTCATTGGACATGATTTTAAGATGTTGAAAAATGAGTACCATAGCCTATTATTAAATTAAAAACAAGATTCAAGCGATACCCCAGGACTTCTTGGCATTTGGTTGTGCATTAGCTGGACAGAATGCATTAGAACATTTCTATAAAACATGAGATGGAATTTGTGAAAAACCATATCTTGACTCAGAATTAATAAAGTAGGAAAAATGATACACCTTGTTATGGGCATAGAGCAGGCCCTCGACCAGATGGTGAGGTCAGCGTGGGTCATTGCAGGGGCTCCTGGCCTTCCTTTGTGGATCCCTTTCCCTCTTGGGTGCTGCCCCATACCTTTGGTCTACTGGGACCCTCGTGCTGAGCAAACTCCCAATCACGGAGGCAGCTGACAGTGAACTGTGTCCTAGATCTCTCGTCAACCTCCCTCACCCTTTTCCTCAGCAACCTGGCCAAAAAATGTATTGCCAGTGTCATGGGTTGAATGATGTTCCCCTAAATTTCACATTTACCCGGAACCCCAGAATGTGACTTTATTTGGAAACAAGGTCTTTGCAGAGATAGTTAAGGATCTCAAGATAGAATCATCCTAGATTGAGGGTTAGCCCTATATTCAATGACAAGTGTCCTTATTAGACAGGGAGGGGACACACAGAGAGATCCAAAGGGAAGGGGGCCATTTGAAGACAGAGGTAGGCAGAGAACAGGGTGATGCTGTCACAAGCCAAGGAATGCCTACAACCACAAAAAGCGAGAAGAGGCAAGAAAGGAATTATTTCCTAGAGCTTCCGAGGAAGTGCGGCCCTGCTGACACCTTGACTGTGGACTTGTAGCCTTCAGAACTGTGAGAGAACAAACCCTTATTGCTCTAAGCCACCAAGTTTGTGCCAATTTGTACAGCAGTCCTGGGGAATCCATACTATAAGCATGAGATACTAGTGACTGAAAATCAGTAAATCTGTTACACACAGAAGCATTTTACACTTTGAATATGATTAACTGGAGAGCTGATCCCTTAAACCCAAAGGAAAGAATCTCAACTGGTAGAGTTTTCGGCACAATGGTCGGCCATTGGGTTTTAGGTCTTTTCCAAGTTCATCAAAAACCACCCCATGAAGATAACCAATGCATCTGTTGATGTATCCTGAGTAGGCGGGTGTGAATCCCTTAGAAGGTGGTAAGAAGTTAATGGGACTGATGTTTCAGTTTCCCAAAGTGATTGAATCATGGTTGCTTCAGATGAAGATTTCATTTCAAAGAGGAACAATTTAGGAGGTATTTAGAAATTATACTAAAAATAGTTAGAAAAATAGGGAATGATGTTTGGCAAGAAATTTGCTCTTTGATCTGCAAATACTGACTCATCTATTTTCAAAGCACTGCATTGACAGGTAAGATATAAATACAAATGTGATCTAAAGCACAGGGTGAGCAAATTCACCTAGAAAGTAGTCTTGCAAGAAAAAAAAAATGGCCATGAATCCGATCACAACTTCAGATTTAACTACTAATTTACATTTACATAGAGAAGACTAGACTATTTTAATGGACACCAAGAGGAATCAGTCACAATGCATCTTAAACTTTAACTACATGAAAATCACCTGGAAAGGCAGGTGCAGTGGTCCACACCTGTAATCTCAGCTACTCGGGAGGTTGAAGCAGGAGTATTGTGTGAGCCCAGGAGTTCAATCCCAGCCTGGGCAACATAGTGAGACCCCATCTCAAAAAAAAAAAAAAAAGAATAAAAAAGAAAATCATCTGGAGAGCTTTTGGGAGCTAGGGAATTCTGATTCATGAGTTCTGGGGTGGGACCTGCAATTCTGCATTTCTAATAAGGCTTCCAAGTGATGGAGACCACACTTTGAGAACCACTGCTACAGAAGACAGTTTTCTCCATAACAACAAGCAAAATTACAAGAAAAAAAAAGTGGGAAAAGAACATGTATTTTAAAAAGATATGAGAGATACGTCAACCAATACAAACTGTAGTGTGTGTGTTGTGTGTGTATGAGACAATCAGAGAAATTTGAATACTGAATGGATGTTTTATGAACTTGAGAAAATATTGTCAGTATTTTAGGTGTGATAATGTTTATTTTTAAAAGAATTCTTACCTTTAAAGCTATACACTGTAATATTCACAGGTTAAATAATAAGATGTCTAAGGTTTACTTAAAAACTTGGGGAGTAGGCAGGCAGGGAGCATTAGTGAGACGTGACTGGCCATGCATTGATCATTACTGAAACTCGGTCATGGGTGCATGCTATTCTCTCTACATTTGTATGTATTTGAAATTTTGTATAATAAAAGTTTAAGAATAAATGAATCAAGCAGAGGGCTATCTTTAGATTCATCTAGACTTTATGCAGGACCCACTGTATGCAATATCTTCACGTGTATTTCTTTTAACTCTCACAACACAGTCTTTTTATGGTGGTTCAGATAGACCGACTGGCCCATTTTTATGCTGCTAGTTAGTGCTAAAGTCTGGAACTCATGGTCAGGCCTCCTGACTCAACACATGGTGCTTATTCCACTGTATCAGATGTCATCACACTTAAGGAGGCAGAAGAGTCATCTTGGGAGCTTATTTAAAATGCAGATTCCAGGTCCCCACCCCCAGAGTGTCTCTGATCCAGAGGATTTGGGGTGAGGCTCAAAAACGTGTGTTTTCAATAAGTCTCCCAGGTGACTATAATGCAGGTGATTTGGGGACTGCACTTTGAGAAACACAGTCTTAGGTTGTTGAGCCAACTGGAATGAAGAATAATAGAGCATTCAGTTTCCTAAAAAAAAGACATCCAGGTTCAGAAGCCCGAAGTCCCAAGAGACAATTCTACCAATCTTTGATTCCTTCTATAAGTATTAGGGTGATTAATTCAACTTCAGCTGGATTTCTAGGCCCTTCCACAACTGCTAAATGATTAATGCTCTATTCTGTAGAAATAACAGGGTTTGAGTCACCTGGAACACTCTTTTCAAAGGCACAGAGCTGAATGGCACAATTAATGCTGAAACAAGCACCCTGTGCCACACTTCCCTTAAAGGAGGAGCTTCCCAATGCTGTGAATATCAGCTGTTTCCCCTTTGCCAAACAAAAGAAAGAGTTTTTGTCTAATTCTAATCTTGTTTGCTGATCCCTGCCAAAGACTTTAATGAACATTAAAGTTCTGGAAATTCTTTTGGAAATGCTAATAGAGCAGCTGGTGGGGCAAGTGTGTTGGGGGAGGATGTCATGAATTTTCTTCAGGAATTTGGAGAGGCAAAGATATTTCCCTTCTGATACCACACCTCATGGTCAAAGAAGGCTCTGACAGTCTCATTTTTGCTAATGAGTAGAGTTTAGAAGGCAGATTACACCTTCCATTTCATTGGTTCTGCACCTCAGCTACATGTTCAAATCATCTAGAGAAATGTAAAATCTCTGACTGTGTAGCCCGCTACTCTGCACTGATTATCTCAGAATTGCAAGAAAACTCAGGTGTCTGCAGTTTAGAACTTCCCATGTTATTGTGCAGCCAAGGTTGAGAACCATTTCCAATGCTTTAACACTCCCTTTCCCTTTGAAATTCTGCTTCTAGACCATTGGTCCCTGAGCTCCAGGGACTGGATATCAGTCTTCCCCTGTGTCTTCCTCAGCATCCAGTACCACTGGGTGTAGATGTTGTCCTGAACAAATACTTCATTTACTCAAGAAGTATTCATTGGACCTACTATGTGTCCAGATGTAGGGAATATGAAAACAGTAATGAAAGATTTAAATAGCAACTCAAGATATTTTTCTGCAGCTACTTATAAAATATACACCTACTGAGGGATTTCAGAAGAGAGAGCAGTTTTGGGGGTAATCCTAGGAGGCTTTACCTAAGAGCTGGGCCTTGAGGATATGGAAGATTTGGGCAGTGGAAAGAGAGATAGGCAGAGAGGCCCCCACTCAGGAACCCATGCTGAGCTTCATGGTGTCAAGTTTTTCCCTTCTGCAACATGCTGGCATTGTACGACATCTAATTTCTACTTCCAGAGTGAGCATCCAGAGGTCTACTGCAAAGAGGATAGTACTGTAAGTTAGGAAACCATATAAGGATGGGCAAGTCTCAACCCCTCTGGTCCTTGGTCTCTGTTAAATAAGAAACAGAAGCTAAGAGAAATTTAAGTTTCTCTTTCCATCAATTTGCTGAATAAATTCTCTAGTTCAGGTCCCAGAGTCATGAGACATAGATTCTATTTTTAAAATTAACTTTATTAAGGTATAATTTATATACAGTCAAATGCATTTAAGTGTAAATTTTGATGAGTTGTGACAAATTTATATACCCATGCCATCACCACCACAGTCAAGATAGAGGACATTTCCATTACCCCCCAAAGTCCCTCTATGTCCTTTCCCAGTCAATTGCCACTTTCCTCCACTCCAGCCCTAGGTAACCACTGATCCACTTTCTGTCATTATAGATTAGATTACTGTTTTCTAGAGTTAAGTATATGTAATCCGCAGTCTTTGATGTCTGGCTTTTTTCATTCAACATGTTTTGAAATCTATCCATCAGTATGTATCAGTTAGTTCATTCTTATATAATGAAGAGTATTCCATTGAATGGATATACCATAGTTTGTTGACATACTCATCTGTTCATGGACATTTGGGTTGCTCTCAGTTTTGGGCTATTAAGAATAAATCGGCTAGGCATGGTGGCTCATGCCGGTAATCCCAGCATTTGGGAGGCCGAGGCAGGCAGATCGTGAGGTCAGGATCGAGACCATCCTGGCCAACATAGTGAAACCCCATCTCTACTAAAAATACAAAAATCAGCTAGGCATGGTGGTATGTGCCTGTAATCCCAGCAACTTGGGAGGATGGGGCAGGAGAATCGCCTGAACCAGGGAATCAAAGGTTTCAGTGAGCCGAGATCACGCCACTGCACTACAACCTGGCAACAAAGCAAGGCTCCATCTAAAAAAAAGAGAAAAAAAAAAGAAAGAAAAAAATCTACTCTGAACTTTCATGTACAAGTTAATGTGTGAATATGTATTCTTATTTATTCTGGGCAAATACCTAGAATTAGTTTGTGTGGTTGCATGGGAAGTATATACATAACCTTGTAAGAAATTCCAAACTGCTTTCCAAAGTAGCTGTGCCATTTTTCATTCCTACCATTAACATGTGAGTATTCCATTTGACCTACATTGTTGTCAACTCTTGGTATTGTCAGTCTTTTAAATTCTGGCCATACAGGTTTTGTTTTGATGTTTGATTTTAGGTTATGCCTACGTAGAAGGACCCTTAGAGCATTTCAGTGGAAGCCCTGTATTATGCTGCTTGGATCCAGGATGGTTTCAGGTGTCTCGGAGTTCTTTTGGGTCCAAATACACTAGCCAGTTTTACCAGCAGTTAAGAGCAGGATGAGCCTGATGACTTGATGTCATCTTTACCACCCATAAGTGGGTCAAGCTTTAAGGTCCTCTGCAGTCAGATTTCACAGTCCTAGTGCCACAGCTAATGCCTGCCTGGGCTCTCCTAGTGGGCTGCTGACACATTCTTTAATGAAGAGAGGCTGCCTTTGAGTACCAGGAAGTTCTTCTTCCCACTCATGGCAACCCCTTCATCTGATTATATGTTTTAATGAAGGAGAATGAGGAGAGAAAATGAGTGCCAGACATATCCGGAATGGGTCTGAACAATAATTACATTCTGCTGTGAAATTTCTAAAATGCTCCATTCAATGTGCTTTGGAAAAGGCTGGCAGGAAAGAACTGTGTGTTCCTGAAAACAGAACTAAGGAAGCACAATTTAAAGCTCTAGCATAAAAACATGCCTACAGCAACTGAAGAAAGCCCCTTCCCTTTTTCAAAAGAAAAAATATAAATTGAAGCTCAGTGAAGAGTGTGAACATTCAGACCTCCCTGGTAATGGATTCCTTCCCACACTGGATTCTAAAACAGTAAGGGAAGATAACAGGGTGCATCCAGTTTCCTCAGCCCCAAGGAAATTTAACTGGGTGAATATTGGTCGGATACCTCACCAGACTCCAGAAACTGAAGTGCCCTGATCGGGCAACTCTTTCTTCCCCAGCCAGGCTGTGATTTGTCTACAACTGAAGGCAAAGAGCTGGGGGTGAATGTGAGCTGTGTCTCTGGTCTGTAAGGGAGACCACCAGGAAGGCAGTGCTGGCGACACTCCCAGGGGCCCAGATGCTCCCCTAGAAGGTGACACTCCCAGAGGTCCACATGTTCTCCTAGAAGGTGACACTCCCAGGGGTCCAGGTGCTCCCCTAGAAGGTGACACTCCCAGGGGTCCAGGTGCTCCCCTAGAAGGTGACATTCTGAGGAATCCAGATGTTCCCCTAGAAGGTGACATTCTGAGGAATCCAGATGCTCTCCTAGAAGGTGACACTCCCAGGGGTCCACATGTTCTCCTAGAAGGTGACACTCCCAGGGACCCAGATGCTCCTCTAGAAGGTGACATTCCCAGGGGCCCAGGTGCTCCCCTAGAAGGTGACACTCCCAGGGGTCCAGGTGCTCCCCTAGAAGGTGACACTCCCAGGGGTCCAGGTGCTCCCCTAGAAGGTGACACTCCCAGGGGTCCAGATGCTCCCCTGGAAGGTGACACTCCCAGAGGTCCATATGCTCCCCTAGAAGGTGACATTCTGAGGAATCCAGATGCTCTCCTAGAAGGTGACACACCCAGGGGTCCAGGTGCTCCCCTAGAAGGTGACACTCCCAGGGGCCTAGGTGCTCCCCTAGAAGATGACACTCCCAGAGGTCCAGATGCTCCCCTAGAAGGTGACATTCTGAGGAGTCCAGATGCTCCCCTAAGAGGTGACACTCCTGGGAGTCCAGATGCTCCCCTAGAAGGTGACACCCCCAGAGGTCCATATGCTCCCCTAGAAGGTGACATTCTGAGGAGTCCAGATGCCCCCCTAGAAAGTGACACTCCCAGGAGTCCAGATGCTCCCCTAGAAGGATGCCAGGTTTCGGCCTGAAAATTCCAGTATTTCCTCTGTACTCCCCAAAGAGATGGAGGCCATGTCAACCTTACATGTGGGCACCAGAGGCCAATTTCAAGTGTCCACTGGCTGTGGCCCTTCCCCCTCCCACAGTAGTCTTATCCCTGTCGTTGACAGTTCGTATGGACAAAACTTCCCCTGAAGTTCAGAATGCTGAGAGGTTTTCTAAGCATGTTCCAAGACCTAGGGCTTCTTAGAGATGACATGGAAATGTCCCCCCACCCCCTCAACAAATCCCTGTAGGATTGTATAACAATTCCAAGATCTGTACCTTTAACAAAAGGCAGAGAACAGGCAGTTTAAAGAACCCATCCAGAATCAGATTTTCTGGGTTCAAATTGTATGACTTTCCTGATAGGATTCTCAGAGAAACAGAACCAGTATATATTTTTATTACAAGGAATTGACTCAAGTATGGAGGCTGAGCAGTCCCAACATCCAAGAACCAGGAGAGCTGATACTACAAGTCCTAGCCACACTCTGAAATCAGAAGAGTGTGTTTCGGTCTATGCTCAAAGACAGTCAGGCAGAGAACAAATTCTCTCTTGCTTAGCATTTCATTCTAGTCAGGCTTTCAAAGGATTGGGTGAGGATTACCCCCATTCAGGAGGGCAATCTGATATACTCACTCCACAGATTCAAATATTAGTCTTATCAAGAAACACCCAGACTAATGCTTAACCAAATATCCAGGCACCCCATGGCCCAGTCAAATTGGCACATAAAATTAACCATTATAACCTTGAACAAAGTCACTTCGCCTCTCTGTGCCTCAGTTTCCTCACTTATAAAATAGGCGTGATCATAGCCCCTTCCTTACCTGGTTGGTGAGAAGTTTAAGAGAGGCCAAACATACAAACCACTTAGCAGAATGCTTGGAATGCAGTAAGTGCCTACGCTCCTGGGGAGGGGAGAAGTAGGAAAGAAGCAAAGAGGAATTAGAGAAGGGCTTCCTGGGCTAATTGATCACAAATTTAACCATTTCTTCACCCTTACCACTAGAATTCCTTCTCTCTTTATCTCTCTTTCTCCATTTGTAGCAGCTCTGATGTCTATATTTGAAAAGGTTCTGATTCTCCTGAGTGACAGTTTCTTCACTTCTCTTTTTCGTCAGCCTCTCTTCATGGAGAATCTAATTTTTCCACTCAGAATTTCTGATGAAGATGAAGGCAGAGAGAGGGCTGAGCATGTCATGGGGACATTATTGTCAGCAGCTCTGATGTTGGATGTTGTGGGAATGGAGTGACTGCTTCCCAAACCATCTACCTGCTGTTGACACAATGCAAGAAGTCCAAAGGCCTTTTTCCCAGGCTGACCCAGCACTTCATGCTGCTGAGCTTATTCAAATGGCCATGGCATTAAATATCGCCGTGGAGACAGTTGCGCAGTAATATTACTAGCCAGGAATATGCCTTACAGTGGAAGCCAAGGGAGGGAAGAGGAGGTAGTGCGGAAATGGTTTATGTGAAAGAAGTCTTCCCTTTACGCAAAAATATCTAAAAACTATTAATTTTGGGTAGCAGCAAGGAAGAAATACATGAAAGGAAAATTGATTTCTATTTAAATGGTATGTTTTCATCACCTTTCTTCAGAGCCTAAGCATTCATCTTTGAGTACCTGTGCTAATTGATTTTGAATGCAATTCAACGCGATTGCTGTAGAATAATAAATCTCAGGGCAAAGAGGATAAAGGAGTGAACTTGAGCCAAACAGGAAGCTGTGTAACATGTGGCATCTAAAAGGTGTGTCTGTGTCATCCTGGGGTGAGCTCAGGAGCAGTACTGATGAGAGGTGGGATAGTCCAGGCAGCAGGAGCTGCTTGTTTGTATAACAACCTTGAACTTGAACTCCTCCAGCTGATCCAGGGAGTGTCAACTGCTGGGCCACTGCCTGGGGCTCAGGCGACCTGTCCCCAGGCATTCTGTGGTCCTCTCTGAAGGAGGAAGGCACTCTTGTGGCTACTCTTCCATTCTTCCTTGTAGTACCTGTTGCCTTCTTTCTTTTCCAGCTGCCCCCACACCACCGCCACAGCCCTGGTCTTCCTGGCAAGCCTCTTTCT
The DNA here is from genome assembly GCF_049350105.2 of Macaca mulatta. Taxonomy (NCBI): domain Eukaryota; kingdom Metazoa; phylum Chordata; class Mammalia; order Primates; family Cercopithecidae; genus Macaca; species Macaca mulatta. Next base: position 23,794,500 of record NC_133423.1, on the reverse strand, counting down.
TATTACCCATTCTCCCTAAAGTTTGTGCCCATTCCCCATGGGCTGTCACTTTGGAAGGCAAGTGGCTGAGTTGGTCCCTGGAAGATATAACAGAACCGTGCTAGAGACCCTGAACTCTACCAGTGATGGAGGAATGAATCTCAAAATAAGAGTCCAGGCTCCATGGCTGGCACAGGGGGCAAGTAGACCCTTTGGGATTCATTCGGGTAACCCCCTAAGGGCACCTGACCACCTCTGCAAGGGCCATGCCACTGTTCATCCCCGGGAGAGATGAGGCAGGAAGAGGTTGGCAGGAAGGTGAGGGTGCAAGATTGGATATGAAGAAAAGGAGTCAATGAGGACTCTTAGCTACTCAGTGGCCATGTGGCAGATTTAATGTTTCTTTCTTGAGCAGAAATATAGCAGATAGAAAAAGAACCACAAATCCATCAAAATGCCCTGTGCAAAGAAGCTGAACAACCACAAAAAAGTGATGTGCCCATTCCTGAAAATAATTCATGGCAAGTTGGTCCAATCTCCATGCAGTGGGTCAGCAGGTGACTCAACTCGGAAGGAAAGAGCGGATGGTGTGGTGAGTGTGTAGGAGCCCAAGAAGAGCTGAGATTTGGAGACCAGTGGTCGTCTGGTGGGCTTGTGCAGTAGTTAGTCATACTGTTTGCACAGGACCAGTTCCAATCCGCATTGGGATCAAATCTTTACACCGACCCACTTGGCATTCCTGGAACTTTGATATGGCAGGGCTACTCTTGAGCAGGACTAAACCATCTCTAAGGGTTTTTCTCTAAATGATTGAGATCAGGAGTTTATTTCTGAGAATGAACAGTCCTATCCAAGATGTATCTACTTAACCCAGAAGGAACATGTATATAAGATCAAAATACAAGGCCATTGCAGTCAGTTGGGCATGAAGGCAGTTAATCCAAATTTCCAATGCACAGACAATCATCCCAAGACAGGCTGAATTATTCATGGACTTAATGGTTTATGTTTTGTATAGATATCACTTTATTCTTTATGGTAAGCAGTTTAGTTGCCACGCAAGTATACTGAAAATTAAAATAATTATTTCTGTTTTACACAACATGAAATGAACTGGACCCTTATGTCCTACATCTCTCCCCATTGTTTCATTCATTCATTTATTCACAGTGTCTGTCCTCTTGCAGTTTACCGCTTGGTGGGGGAGAGCAAGCATTAAGCAGATAAGCATTTCTTCCTGTGTTGTGGGGCTACGATAAGAGAGATTTAAAGCAAAAAAGCCTGGCCCCTGGCACAGCCGAGTCAAGCTTTCATTTTTTCCCCCAGCTTGCCAAGATGTGGTCTATGTTTCTGTCTCCCCACCTGCCAACCGCCCAGGTGGCCCATTGATTTCTGACATGCCGTGATGTAAAATGGCACGTCGTGGTATCATTCAGTGCAATGCTGACAAAGGTAAAAGAGAGCCCCTTCGGGCTCATGCTGAGTTCCTTCTCTTACACCCACTGCCCACCGTAGCCAGTTCCTGAATTGTTTACAGCCGGGACGAGGCGGCAGCAAAGACACCCCACGGAGGGAGGAAGAGAAATGAAATTCCTCTCGGACCCATTGATCTCTCCTCTGAGCAATTTACTAGTCGGGGAGGTGGAGGAGAAGAGGCAGGAGAAGCATTTAGGGCTGCTCTTTATCTCACTTCTGTGGGCTGGGGACATCCCTAAGTGAATCTGCAATTCACTGAGGCCACACTCCCTGCTGACAGTCCCTTGGTGACAAAACCCTGACTTTGCAGCCCCAAAACAAAGAAAACGGAGGTGGGCAATAGTTTGGAATAGGAAAGAACAGGCATTCACAAGCCAGACCTTAAGACGTCCCTTAGGTGATTGAGGGGCTAAACTGGCAGGATGTGTGCAGGTACCCCTTCTGAAAGCTGTGCGGGAGCTGGGACTGCTCAGTCAGCTCCGCCTCCAGCCCGAGGGAAAATGAACAATGACTCATCTTCCTCCTAGCCAGGACCAGCAGGCGCCGAGGGAGTGTCTGCAAGCCCTTCCTCCGCACCGGGTAAAGTGTAGCTTCTTAGGATGAACACAATCAACCTTCTTCGTGCCAAGATCGAGTCCTGGGACCTCATTCTTTTGCCCCAGGGTCTGTACTGTGAGGGGAGTCCTGAACCCTGAGTTCAGAATTTTATCCTGCCTATGCGAAAATCTTCAGCCTTGGTATTTAGCATTCCATAATATACCAAACGTGAGAGGGAATTTGGGGTTTTTTTCATAATTACCTGAGGGCAGGGCGGACCCTGCACCAAGTGTCACTGAGTTCAACAGAGACCTCTGTGAGTGGTCAGGACTAGATACCACAGAGTGCAAGAGAGGACTCTGACCTTTGACTTTTCCTTGGGTACTCCACCCCAATCTGGGTGCCGTCCTCTCCTCACTCTTCCCTGGTCCGTGCAAAGGTTCCAACCTTTTTCTGTGGTTTCCGCCACATCCTCCTGGAGCCTGATCTTGGATTTCTCACTTGCAACCCACCAGGCAACCGTACAAGGGAAAATCAGCAGTTTCACTGCAGTCCAAGCCTTGAGATGAAGGGAGGAAGCTCCAAACAAGGGTGTGGGGTGGGGCTTCTGGACAGGAGAGGACATTTTTGGATACCCAGGCTTGCTGGTGGTGCTGAACCCATACCGCACAGCTCATCACCTGTGTGAAGCTGGCCCAGCTGATCACCTGTGTGCAGGGTCCTGGTGTCAGAGGTGTTTGAACCACAGCGACTCCATCTTGAATAGGGGCTGGGTAAAATAAGGCTGAGACCTACTGGGCTGCATTTCCAGGAGGTTAAGCATTCTTAGTCACAGGATGAGATAGGAGGTTGGCGCAAAATACAGGTCACAAGGACCCTGCTAATAAAACAGGATGTGGTAAAGATGCTGGCCCAAACCCAACAAAACCAAGACGGTGATGAACGTGACCTCTGGTCACCCTCACTGCCAACCTCCTATCTTATCTTGTGACTTAGAATGCCTAATCTCCTGGGAAAGCAGCCTAGCAGGTCTCAGCCTTATTTTACCCAGTCCCTATACAAGATGGAGTCACACTTGTTCGAATACTTCTGATACAATTAGTATCTTTTTTCTTTAGTGCAATTATATCTTCAATTAAATCAAATCTAATTACTTCAACAGGTATTCACTGGGCATCCATTATATGCTAGGCTCTGGGATGACAGCCATAACAAGCTGACCTAGTTGCTGCCCTCATGGAACAATTAGTATAGAAGATGAAAGGAGATACAGACGACGATACAGAACATCCTAATGCAGTATGATAAGGGTGTTGGCATGGGAAGCTGAGGCTGCAGAAGGACTTCAGAGCCCCAGAGAGAGGTCAGTGAGCAAGAAGTGATGTCCTGCTAAAACCCAGAGAATGAGCTGGCATTAGCAGGCAGAGGAGACAGGGGAGAAAGGAAGGAGAGCAGGCGCTGCAGGAAAAAGGAAGAACATGTGCAAAGGATCAGAGGCAGGCATAGGATGAGGAACTGCAGAAAGTTTAGGATGGCTGGAGCTTGGATGATGGATGATGGATGATGGGGGAAACAGGGAAAGATGAGGCCGGAGAAATCAGAAGGGTGCAAAAACAAAAGGTGTTGCAAGCCTGACAGAGGGTTGGGCTTCATCTCTCCTAAGCACACAGAGAAACCAGTGGGAAGTTTTATAATAAGGGAGTGATAGACTCAGAGCATAGTTTGAGAAAGATCTTTCTGGCTGCAATAGGGAGAGGGAGTTAGCAGTGGGTGGGAGAGTGGGGAGATCTGTCTGAAAGCTCCTGCAAAGCTCCCACCAGGGACCATCAGTGGGAATGACGAAAAGAAGGGCCATGGAAAAGCAGTTGAGAAGGACAGTTGATGTTCTCATTGAGACCTGAAATAGGGAACCCAAGAACAGGGAATCTGTAGTGAGACAAAGTCTTTCGGCTGTAAGGCCGGATGCTGAAGTACCTGCTCCTATGTCATGCCAGGCACCGAGGAGGTTTCACAGACACCAAGCTCCTTGTTGTTGGGTGATGTGTCTTGTTTTCTCAGCACCTGGCACACAAGAGGGGGGTGAAACATGGTTTTAGATGCATTCATCAATGAATGCATTAATAAATAAATTTAAGACAAGAGTCTCTATCTTCAAAGTTCTTACAGTCTTATTGTAAGACAAGATTATCCTACGTCAAGCAATTAAAGAACCGCACAAGATAGAACGTAATTAAGTTCTAAATCATCTAGTTGAGGTTATAAGTGCTGGAGTTTCAGAGACAGGAAAGATCAATGTGGGCTGGAGGAGTTAAGAATGGCTTAAATGTAATTCCCTGACATTACGATACGGTGGAAACAACAGTGCTGGGCTTAAAATGAAGAGATGAAAGCCAACACATTGAGCCTTATTTACCCAGTGTTGTGCAGCAGACCACCATGATTTTGGGGGACTGAATTAATAACATTGGCCTTAGGGGTTAATGCTGTTCAGGTGGACTTATTTGTGTACAATTAATAATACATTCTCACATAATTAATTCTCACTGTATTCTTTTTGCAATGATTTTTCCTATCAACGTGAACATTCACAGAACATAAATTGAACCATTTTAAAGTATACAATTTGGTGGCATTTAGTACATTTACATTGTTACGCAACTAACACATTTAGATCTAAAGTATTTCCGTCACTCCAAAACAAAACCTTGTTCACTGTATTCTTTTTTCTTTTCTTCTTTTTTCTTCTTTTGAGACAGTGTCTTGCTTTGTTGCTCAGACTAGAGTACAGTGGTGTGATCATGGTTCACTGCAGTCTCAACTTCCCGTGCTCAAGTGATCCTCCCACCTCAGACTCTCAAGTAGCTGGGACTACAGGTGTGAGACATTACATCTGGCTATTTTTTGTAGACACAGGCTCTCATTATGTTGCTCAGGCTGGGTGCTCATTGTGTTCTTGAATTAACAATGCAATATAGTAGACTGAAAAGAACACTGGAGTATGGTACCTTAAGCTCTCATCTGAGGTCTACAACTGAGTAGTTCAAATTTGACTCTGGGCGGGTCACTAATGATTTCCGGGCCTCAGTTCCATCATTTGTAAAATGGGAGAGTTTGACTAAGATGATATCCAAGATCTCTTCCAGATTTACAACCCTGTAATTCTAAATACAGTAGATGTATTGATTGACTGTAATATGCAAAAAAATGATAGTGCGTGTGTGTGTGTTACAGGGCAGAGATAGGGGAAGGCAGGGACTCCCTGAGACTAAGATGGAATCAATGAGTGTGGAGTTGAGGGAGATTATCTGGCTGGCTACCCCATTTTTTGTTCACTTCTATAGGTTGGTGTTTAACTCCTTATTGAACCCTGGTTGAATTAAGTAATTCTGAAGGCTTGCTCCAGAGCTGCCTTGGATGCTACCATTAAGCTGTATTTGCATCCTGAATAATTTGATGTATAATTCCAAGGCTAAACATTTCTTTTTCTTCCTGCTCCAAATTCTTTAGTAAGAACTTCTCCTCACCAACTTCTTCTTGCACACTTCATGGAAAGAACTTGTTGCCAGTTCTCTAAATAGCTGGCATGGGCCTTATCATCCGAGAAAATGCATGGAATCTCAAAACTGATAGAGCAAGAAAGAAACAATTATGTGCTCAGTCTCCTGGGTTTATAGGGAGACTTCTAAAATTCAGCTACTATTTATTTGGAAGTAGTTCCTTGCTATGATGGTTAATTTTATGTGGCCACTTATCTGGGCTAAGGGATGCCCAGATAGCTGGTAAAACATTATTTGGAGGTTTGTTTATGAGGGTGTTTCCAGAAGAGATTAACATTTGAATTGGTTAATTGAGTAAAGAAGATCACTCTCACCAATGTGGGTGAACATCATCCAATCTGTTGAGAACCGGAATAGAACAAAACAGTGGGGGAAGAGTGAATCTGCTCTCTTGGCTTGAGGAGAGACATCTATCTTCTCCTGCCCTCAAACATGGGTGACCCTGGTCCTTGGGCTTTCAGACAAATACTGGGAGTTATGCTATCAGGCTCCCCAAGTCTCAGGCCTTCACACTTAGACTGAATTACATCACCTGCTTTCCTTATCAGCTTGCAGACAGTGGATTGTGGGATTTCTCAGCCTCCATAATCACATAAGCCATTTCCTATAATAAAACTCTTCTTATAGATCTCGTTATATATAGCCTATTGGTTCTGTTTCTCTGGAAAACGCTGACTAATGTGCTTGCCAAAATCTGAAGCTCAAAACTGGAGCTCAGGATGGGATTGCTTACATACATGCAAAAAGACACAGAAGACAGATCTAAGATATTGGGCATAGGAGCCACAGGGTAATTGCAAGGGTTGTCAAAATCTTAAGGGCAAAATGCACAATGAAAAGACGGAATAAATTCTTACATAGGTTATTAATGGGACAGATTCTGGTGTAAGACTGACTAGGTTTCATTTCTAGTTCATCCACTTAATAGCTCGGTGATTTAAGGCAATTTACTTAACCTGGTTGGTGTCAGTCAGGCTAGGCTAAATTGTGCTGCAGTAACAAATAACCCCCAAATCTCAGTAGCATAAATAAAAAATGAAAGTTTAATTTCTCATTCATGGTACCCAAGCTTTACTTTGAGTAAAAAAAAAAATTATTGTACTGAAAAATATCTGTGCAAAAAGGTGCAAAAATCTTGTGACTGAATGATCAAAAATGAATTATCAAAAAGTTAGTATCAGTATATACCAGGCTGAGAAAATAGCCCCTGTCTGGGACATGTTGATCTTGTAGCAGAATGAAAAAATAAATGACAGAATCACACAATGACTCAAAGTTTCTGCTCTGAAGCAGATTACATCACTGCTGCTCATAATTTATTGACCAAAGCAAGTTACACAGCAAAGCCAGGCATCAGAAAGGTGGGGAAGCGCAGCAAATGCTTCAGAGCAAGACAATCTACTACAGATGTATCCTGTTCTTCCATCTGTAAAATGAGAATTGTAACAGTATTTGCCTCAAGTTTGTAATGAGATTCAATTAGATGATATTTGTAATTTACTTTTTGTACTGAAAAATATCAGTGCAAAAAGGTGCAAAAATCTTAAGTGAATGAATGATCAAAAATGAATTATTTAAAAGTTAACTCAGCCAGGTGCAGTGGCTCACGCGTGTGATCCCAACACTTTGGGAGGCTGAAGTGGATTGCTTAAGACTACAAGTTTAAGACCAGCCTGGGCAACACGGTGAAACCCCGTCTCTACTGAAAATACAAAAATTAACTGGACATGCACCTGTAGTCCCAGCTACTCTGGAGGCTGAGGTGGGAGGATCACTTTAGCAGAGGTCAAGGCTGCCGTGAGCTATGATTGTGCCACCACACTCCAGCCTGGGTGAGAGTGAGACCCTGTGTCTTAAAAAAAATAAAAAAATAAAAAAGTGAACTCACTGTATAATAATAATCCAGGATAAAAAATAGAACTTTACTGACACCTCAGGAGCCCCTATCAAGCCTGTTGCCCAAAAATAACCGTCATAGATTAGTTTTGCCCGTTTGAACCTTACATAATGGAAGTATACGACATGTATTTTTTTGTGTCTGGCTTCTGTCAACATAACGTATGAATAAATAAATAAATTTTTAAAAGCTGTCTTTTGATGAGCAGAAGTTCTAAATTTTAATAGAGTCCAATTTATTAAACTTTTATTTTATAGCAAGTGCTCTTTGCATCCTGTTTAAATAATCATACCTACCCTGAAATCATGAAGCTATTTTTCTATGTTATATTCTGGAAGTTTTTTTTGTTTCACATTTAGGCCAATGATCTGTCTGGAATTCACTTCTTTTGCTTAACGTCAAGATTCAAGTTTTTCCCCTTATGGATAGCCTGCACGGTTTATTTTAAAAACCCATCTTTTTTTCTCTGGCCTGCAGTGCCATCTTTGTAAAAATGCAGTGTCTGTCTAGGTGTGATTTTGTTTCTGAACTTCCTCTTCAGTTGCTTTGGTCTCTTTGTCTATCCTTTCGCCAATTACACACTGTCTTCATTACTATGACTTGGTAAGGCTCGATGTCTAGCAATAAAAGTTTTCCATCTCACGTTTCTTCTTTAAGTGTTCAGTCCTACAAGGGATGGTATATATTTGGTTCACCCTTAGTTTAAGGGTTTAGTCCACTGGGTCTCCACTATAAGCATAAAGTGTGTTTAGTAATTTCCATTTCTTTGCTATGCCCTGAACCCCAGATTTCATCCTCCAGCCTTGCACCCCTCCACCTACCTTCTTCGGCTCCGTCAAAGAAGCCAAAGCAGGTACTCTTACGGTCAGTCTAGCCCCTCAGTGCCAGGCCCATCTGTCTAGGCTTCCTTCTTCTGCTGGTTCTTGACATCCTGATGCTTCAAGGCCCTGTTCAAACTGATGTATTTTAAGTCGTGTCCAGCTTCTCTAGTTCTGAGTGAAAGGTTTAGTCTGAATTATCTACTCTGCCATTACGGAAGGCAAAACACCTTATCCTGTGGAATGATTAATTATATTTGAAAATATTTATAACAAAATAGAAAGATGTATAAAACACAGAAGAAAAACGCTCTCAAATTCACATTACACAGCTTCCGAATCAGTAGATACCAAACATGACCACTCGCTAAGAAGTACCAAGAAAATGTTTTGCTGCTGGCAGACGTCCTCAGGCAGGCGATGCCAGAGGTTCACTGGTCTAGAGTAGAGAGCCACTGAAACCACGTTGGAAGACTGGGGCCACTTCTGGAGGTGGTGCCACCTGCACAGGCACAGGCGACATTCAGCCAGCCCAGACAAGTGACGCCTCATACTTAGAACTAAAGAGAGAAAAACTGACTGCATTTTTCACTTGTCAAGGGACTTCTTGGAGCTGTGTCAGAAGCACCTTATATAGACATGCATGTCACTGTGAGGTCTTTGATGTTCTTATGAGTAGGCTGTGGTATGCAGAAAAGACTATTTCAGGTTTAGTTTTAGAAATAAGATTTTCAATATCTTAGTAACGAATGCTAACATTTAATGAGTGCTTATTATATGGCAGGAGCTATTCTAAGAGGTTACACCTGTTAACTTATTTAACATGTTGTTAATGTCAGCACTCCCATTTTACAGGTGAGGATGCTGAGGCACAGTCAGGCTAATTTCGCCGTCCAATATCATACAACAATTAAACAGAAATGCTAGGTTTTAAACCCTCACAGTATGACTCCAGCAACCAAGCTCTTAACCACTGTGTTCTGTTGTTTCTCCTTAAAGAGCCAAATTTAAACCAATTTAAGCTTTTACATTCAGCTTATACATTTCATTATTCTTTGTGTAAGTCTAACAAATTGTAACAACCACTTTCAAGGAGACGTTGGTTCACGGATGATTCCGTGTACAAACTTGGTTAATTAAACTCCTTTAAACATTTTAGACTACAGTTATAAATTTAATATGTTCAATTTCCTTTTAAAGCGCTTGTTTGACTGACAAATACAATCCTCCCAAAATTTAAGATGTTCTTATCAATGTAATATGTTAAACTTATGCATATGATGAACACTAAATTCTCCTGTATTCTAACCCTGTAAGTTAATTTTATAAGATTTCCACTAAAAATCACACACTTAATGAATCACTCAGTTCACACTTTAAATTAATGTAATGAGACTAAACTGTTACTAAGAAGGTAAATTCTCTTAAACATTACAAACTTAAGATCCAAAAATACACAAAATGTCTTTATGCAAAAATATCAATGTTATCAGTTTGAGTCGTTTAAACATTTGTATTTTTAATTTAAAAATTTTCCGGGGTTAAGACATGTTTGCACTGTAAGCAAACAACGTTGTCATTCTAAACAAATTTGGGGATTACTTTCCTAAGGTTTTTTTTTTTTTTTTTTTTCCTTTAGATGAGGTTTCTTAAATGACAAGGAGTGTTAATCATAATTTGACCAGATTCTTACCAGCAACTTAGCCAGCATTTAGGCTACAGCCACTTTTACGGTCACAATGTCATAATTTTCAAAATTCAAAGAGTGAAATGGTCCTCACACCACCACCCACGCTGCCCTTCCTGGGTTTTGATGTTAGATAATTTTTTAAGTCATACAGTGTCTATTACCTCTCCTCAGGTAGCCACGTACTTAATTGGGTTCAATATTCTATTTACCACTCCATTCCATTCTAATTTATTTTGTATTCCTCTTCTCTGTTAGGACTATGCAACTTCTATGGATATTAATATAATAACTGATTGAATTCTGCATGTCTCCTGTGCCTTTGTCTGGCTCTAATTACAGCTTCTCCTGGCAATATGCACATACACTCACCCCAAGTATTTTTATGGCTACTTAGTGTCATAGACAATCTATTGGTCAAATTTGAATATCCAAGAGAATCACAAATCTAAACATTTACTTAGGTGTGTTATAAGAGGGATAAATAGGAACATGTACACGATTTAGATGTGAAGGTGCTGGCTAAAGAAACATGCATTTGATTGAAGATTTGAACGAACATTTCAGACCAGCTTGGCCATCACAAATCAGTTGTTGGCACAATGCTCACCTCTATCCCCACCCCACCCAGAAAACATTTCCTTTTTACTTTAAGACTTTAAAAAACAACATGAGGGATTCAGAAGTTCATTCTCTTTCCTCCAGACCCAATACTTAAGCCCCTTGTACTTGAATTATCAAAAAGCCTCGGTAATTGCTTGAACATGTTAATTTATCCTGCAACCCTGCTGACTTCATCTGACTGTATTTAAAGGATTTAAGGGTGACAGGGAACAGCTAGAGAGAGATGTTTTGCCTGTGAATGTGGAGTCTGAGCTCAGAGATGGGTGTGCTGGGACTCAAGTTCGCTTGGAGCATTGAAATGGAATGGCTCTCTGCATGCTGGTATTGAGGCTTGCCTTGCTTTTTCTCCTTTCTCTCCTCCCTCCTCCTGGAGCTCAGTCTCTCCCTACCACCCTGCCTTTTGCTCCCTCACCTATTCTCCCTCAATCTAGAGACTATAACCTTGCCAGAGAGTGGTAGATCGCCAACCCTGCCCCCAATCTTATTGTTGCTACAATTCGAGCCAGGAGCGGCTTGAATGCATGTATTGATAATCACAGCTGGGACTGCATAAGCAAAATAAAACCAGTAAAATAAGAGCTAGTGGACAGTCAGAGACCACGGAAAACCCATCGATTGTTGCTGCGGCTTCTTTCCATATAGCAGAATGAGCACGGAAAAGCTGAGCTCTGGGTAATTCTAGCAAACAATGTGCTGTAGAGCGTTATTTGTAAGTCCCAAAAATCAAAGTGGAACACTAGCTCCCCATAGAACATGCTTCGTTAGTGTGGAACAAAGGGATGTTGCTGGCTGGGTACAGCATTTTCCATTTTGCTGCATAGTGGGGGGTAGGGGAGAGGGGCAAGAGGTACAGTGGAAGCTCAGGGATGCTGTGTTGACCAAGTCCCTGCATCAGAGAGGGCTCCAGGCAGAGGAGAGCCACCCCTTCCTTAGGGTAGGGCCTGCCATTATGAAGGTCAAAGATGCCAGCTCCGGGACCAACTAGCTGTGGGACCTTCAGCAGATGCTCATCCCAGGGGCCTCAGTTTCCTTCCTTCTTCAATTGCAGGGTTTTTATGAGGATAAAATATGACACAGTGATGTGAAAGCATCTGTTTTGCATGCACTTATATTATTTTAGAGATAAGCCCAGCATCATCATGCGGCAGAAGTATGTATCAGGGACAACCTGGTCAGGTCCCCAGGGAAACTGATGGCATGCTTAATGGGGGAACCAAGAGAGGAGTTCTTACAAAGTATGAATAGGGCAAAGGGAAACCGGAAAAGTATGCCAAACCCCTAGGGCTGGCACAGCAGAGAGATGTTCCATCCCTAGGTCTGAAGAGCTAAAGGAGGAAGCAGGTTGTAAGTCTTGGAGAGAGCTGCAGCTACAGCTGCAGAAGAGGGCTGTCCCACAAAAGCTGTGACCTTTACTAGGAGAACTTAGCTGCCCCAAAGGGTGGCCCATGCAAGGAAGAAGAGGTAGTAAAGGGGGTGATTGCCCTGACCTCACTCTTTCCTCCCACCCTCTGATCTCCTGGCAAACACTTGCATTGGCCCAACCCAACAGGAGCTAGAGGACAAAGAAACCCACCCTAGACTTTTAGGTCAGTCTCCCAGGCCCAGAGCAGCTGAGAAAAGGTAGAGAGTTGTTATGGAAATGTCTGGCACAGTGTCCCTGCTCTGTGTCCCCAGGCCCCCTGGGTATTTGCTATACTCTTTGATGATTATCCACTTATGTTCCGTTTGTCTATATTAGACCCTTGGAAGCAGGAGCTGCACCTACTCCAGTGGGTTCAACACATGTTGGAAGGTTTGGGGCTGCTGGTTTTGGCTCAAGAACAATGATGTTGTGCAGGCATCACTGGGATTCTCTTGGCCTTTCCTTCAGTTTTGACACCTCATGGTGGCATGATCCTGGCACCTTATTGTCCTGTCCTCAGTGCCTAACATGGTCCCTGGAACCCAGAGGGTACTCAATAAATTAGGAGTGACTAAAGGCACGAGTTCATGATGGCCTGACTGCCAAATAAAACTGGTAAAGAGGGAGATGTTGCCTTTGCCTGTGAGTACAGCTTTCTATAGATGCTGCCTGAGCACAGACCACACACTCAGGAATCTCCAAGAGGCTCAACATGCATGCCCTGACATCTCGATCATCATGCTTTCCTATCGTGTCCCTTGTGTCCCTCAACCACACCTGCACCATGATACCTCAGCTCCATGTGGTCTGCCCTTGGGTCTCCCATATATTCACCTCCAGCTCTGAAAGCTGGTGCCATTCCTGTCCATTCTGGCCATTCTCATACCATTCTTACAGATGAGAAACAATTTCAAGATTCTTGTGTTCTAGACCAGCAAATTCTTCATTATCCTCTTACAGAGGAAACAACCACAGGCTTCAGCTTGGGGGAAAAATAATTTAAAAATAAAAGTCTACTTCTATGGTGCCCCACCCCCAACCTTCTCCACCATCCTACAGCCAGCTGCTCAGAGCACAGGCCCTTGCCTGAAATCTTGTTTCTTTAAAAAGAAAAAGAAAAAAAAAAAAAACAAGAAGAAAGAAGGAGGAGAATGAGAAAGAAGGGAGTAGAGGAGAAGAAGAAGAGAGGAGGAAGAGAAAAAAGAGGAGGAAAGAAGGAGGAGAAAGATACTAGAAGAAACCATGCCCCCAGATTCCCAGGATTGATCCAGAGGAGCCCAAATATGTGCCTCCACTTGAATTTCTTTGGCTACTGGCCCACATGAGCTAGATGACTCTGCAGGGCAGGAGGCGAAGTCAAAGATGGACTAACTCCCTTACTCCTCTTTCAAGCTTTTCCAGCAAAATGTCAGTTGCAATCAGTTGTGGATACTGGGCCTTCTCTTCAAACCAGCAACTCACGGAACTCTCCCAGGGGAAGGAAGACAACATAGAGCCTAATACATCACCAAATGGCATTTGTCTTCAGTAACAAACATGCTTTCTTTGACCCACAAGGCCTTTTCAACAATGGAATGAGTTACTATGTTAATGAGTTACCAAATCACCCATGAGTAACAAACCCCAAATAAGAATGTTTCAATAAGATAAAAATGTATTTCTATCTCACATTAAATCAAGGCAAGTATAGCCCTTCGTGTACAGCATCAGGGACCCAGGCCTCTGCTATCTTGGTAGTCTGCCATTCCTGGTGTGTTCATTCTGTCCATATATTCCAAAATGGTCCCCAGCATGTCTGTACACCTGCTAGTAGGACTGGGGGAAGGAAGGCAAGGCTACACCCTTCCTTTTAAGGGCAAGACTCAGGAATGTGCACACATTATTTTCTCTTTCATTCTATTGGCCATAATTTAGTCACATGGCAACCATTCACTGCAAGGGAGACTGGGAAATGCAGTCTTTATTCTCAGTGGCCTTGTAGCTCAACTAAAAATTATTTCACTCTGGAAGGGGAAGAAAATACTTTTAGGGACAATTAACAGTACATACTACAATGGCCAAAATAAAAAAAACAGTATATTTCATGTAAAAACACAGGTTCTAAACTTCTTCTTTAAGAGTTGGAGGATCTAACAATATCGGGAGATATTTCTACTGAGTAAGAATCAGCTGGACTGAGGAGAAGCTGAGCTCTTTCCAATTTGGAAGGTTTCCCCCCACTTTCTATCGGGAACCAAGAAGACTGTGGAATGGAAAGATATCCTCCAGTATCACTTAGGGACAGCAGAGCATGAAAAGTGATGATTTGGATGAAACCCATCCCTAAGAGATGCATCCTTTTCTAGCACCCTCTCCTGCACTGCACACTCTACCCTTACCACCACCCCTACAGTCATCACTGTACAAACAACACCCGCACTGCACACTCTACCCTTACCACCACCCCCACAGTCATCGCTGTAAGAACAACACCCGCACTGCACACTCTACCCTTACCACCACCCCCACAGTCATCGCTGTACAAACAACACCCGCACTGCACACTCTACCCTTACCACCACCCCCACAGTCATCGCTGTACAAACAACACCCGCACTGCACACTCTACCCTTACCACCACCCCCACAGTCATCGCTGTACGAACAACACCTGCACTGCACACGCTACCCTTACCACCATCCCTACAGTCATCGCTGTAAGAACAACAGTGTTCAGAATCAACATTAAATCATAAAATTCTTTCATTCATTTATTCAGCACACTTTATCTGAGCACCTGCTGTGCACTGGTCCTTGTACGGGGCCTAAGGAGACAAAGTTGAATAAGGCACTGATCTTGTCTTCGAAGAGCTTTTATTTTGTTGAAACATTTGGGTTTATTTTTCTTCTTGTTTTTGAACCCACGGGATATTTTAAAAATTAAATTAGTTACTACATTAATACATGTGTATTAATCCCCCATTGTGACTGCAACACCATAATAGGAGCCGTCAGGAAGTACTTATGTAAGAGCCAGTCCCTGCTGACAAACTAGAGATAAATGAACACAACAGAAACAATCTGTTGTGAAGGGTTTTGCTGTGGGGCCTTTTGGGGAAGTTCTTCCTACCGTACTGTACCTGTTTCCACTTTCTCAAATGTATATTTTCAGTACAGAGGGCAGCACGCTGTTTTATGGCTAAGAAACCATGTTTGTTCCCCAAACATGTAGCATGTTTCTTCTCTTAAAGAAGACAGAAGAAGACAACATTTCCCCGACAGTTCCATTGATTTCCATTTGTGGCTGAATCATTGTCATTGGGGTAAGATGGCTGAGGCACATCAGTCTGTGGATCACTACATGACAAGCATTTTGGGGCTGGAACTTCAACTTTGGCTCTATCATCAGATTAAATCTGCATCTGACCCAAAAGATTCTTGTGTTCTGGGACACACCTGGGCTCATCAGACCAGATTCCTGACCCCACATCCAGGGCACTGACCCCTATTTTACAGCTGCCTCCTGGAGGGCTTAGTCCTGAATGTGGAAGCAAAAGGCTGATATGGCCAAAGTCTTTACCTTTAAGGGAATTTGACATAATCAGAACAGAAGTCATTTTACCAAGATTTGTCTTTAAAATAGCTGACAGGCTTTAGGAAATGACACAAATAAGAAATTACACTTCAAGGTACCTAAGATCAGGTTATCTTCAACTTCTCCTCAGTCTCAAAAGACTGATGTTTGGCCATGAACATCAGTTTGGGACTGGTGGATGATGAGTTGCATCCAAGCAGACCATTGGCCATGTGGGCAGCTGATGGGCAGACCCCTGTCCAGCCGTGCCTAATGGCAGAGAGGCAGATTCACTGGTGGAAGCAAATGGTTGCCATGGACACAGCTAGCTTAGTCCATGGCTATCTTTGTGATCTTGGATCTAGTGCAAGAGGAATGATATGGATCAGACCTGTTCTGATCCTCTTGGCATGGACTTGGTGAGATGGAAAAATGGCTGCCTCCCTAGTCTTATCCACCCCATCCCTATCTTGTTATTTCCCATGAATCGACTGCTATTCAGTCACTCTAGATAGCAGTTATGGGCACTACTGTGGGGTCACGTGGATCTGAGTTTCAATCTCAGCTTTACAACAAAAACACTGGGAGACCTTGGAGACATTACTTAATATTTCTAAAGTACAGCTGACTTCTCTTTAAAATGAAGATAATGATGATTAACAACACAAGATTCTTCAGAAAATCATTCTTTCATGTAACAGATATTTTTGAGCTCCTATCATATTCTAGGGGATGTAGTGTTTCTAGCACTGGGAAAACTGTCACAGATTCAGTTGCAACCCTAGTCTCTGATAAAACAGACTTTAAACCAACAAAGTTCAAAAGAGACAAAGAAGACCATTACATAATGGTAAAGGGATCAATTCAACAAGAAGAGATAACTATCCTAAATATATATGCACCCAATGCAGGAGCACCTAGATTCATAAAGTAAGTCCTTAGAGACCTACAAAGAGACTTAGACTCCCACACAATAATAATGGGAGGCTTTAACATCCCACTGTCAATATTAGACAGATCAATGAGGCAGAAGGCTAACAAAGATATCCAGGACCTGAACTCAGCTCTGCAACAAGCAGACCTAATAGACATCTACAGAACTCTCCACCGCAAATCAACAGAATATGCATTCTTCTCAGCACCACATCTCACTTATTCTAAAATTGACCACATAATTGGAAGTAAAGCACTCCTCAGCAAATGTAAAAGAACAGAAATCACAACAAACTGTCACTCAGACCACAAAGCAATCAAATTAGAACTCAGGATTAAGAAACTCACTCAAAACTGCACAACTACATGGAAACTGAACAATCTGCTCCTGAATGACTACTGGGCAAATAATGAAATGACGGCAGAAATAAAGATGTTCCTTGAAAACAATGAGAACAAGGACACAACATACAAGAATCTCTGGAACACATTCAAAGCAGGGTGTAGAGGTAAATTTATATCACTAAATGCCCACAAGAGAAAGCAGGAAAGATCTAGAATGGACACCCTAACACCACAATTAAAAGAACTAGAGAAGCAAGAGTAACAAATTCAAAAGCTAGCAGAAGGTAAGAAATAACTAAGATCAGAGCAGAACTGAAAGAGATAGAGACACAAAAAACCCTTTCAAAAAATCAATGAATCCAGGAGCTGGTTTTTTGAAAAGGTCAACAAAATTGATAGACTTCTAGCAAGACTAATACAGAAAAAAGAGAGAAAAATCAAATAGATGCAATAAAAAATGATAAAGGGGATATCACCACCAATCCCACAGAAATACAAACTACCATCAGAGAATACTGTAAACACCTCTACGCAAGTAAACTAGAAAATCCAGAAGAAATGGATAAATTCCTGGACACATACACCCTTCCAAGACTAAACCAGGAAGAAGTTGAATCCCTGAATAGACCAATAACAGGCTCTGAAATTAAGGCAATAATTAGTAGCCTATCAAACAAAAAAAAGTCCAGGACCAGATGGATTCACAGCCGAATTCTACCAGAGGTACAAAGAGGAGTTGGTACCATTCCTTCTGAAACTATTCCAATCAATAGGAAAAGAGGGAATCCTCCCTAACTCATTTTATGAGGCCAACATCATCCTGATACCAAAGGCTGGCAGAGACACAACAACAACAACAACAACAACAACAAAAAAAAAACCCCAGAATTTTAGATAAATATCCCTGATGAACATCAATGCAAAAATCCTCAATAAAATACTAGCAAACTGAATCCAGCAGCACATCAAAAACCTTATCCACCACGATCAAGTCGGCTTCATCCCTGGGATGCAAGGCTGGTTCAACATACACAAATCAATAAACTTAATCCATCACATAAACAGAACCAATGACAAAAACCACATGATTATAGCAATAGATGCAGAAAAAGCCTTTGACAAAATTCAACAGCCCTTCATGCTAAGAACTCTCAATAAACTAGGTATTGATGGAACGTATCTCCAAATAATAAGAGCTATTTGTGACAAACCCACAGCCAACATCATCCTGAATGGGCAAAAACTGGAAGCATTCCCTTTGAAAACCAGCACAAGGCAAGGATGCCCTCTCTGACCACTCCTATTTAACATAGTGTTGGAAGTTCTGGCCAGGGCAATCAGGCAAGAGAAATAAATAAAGGGTATTCAATTAGGAAATGAGGAAGTCAAATTGTTTCTGTTTGCAGATGACATGATTGTATATTTAGAAAACCCCATCGTCTTCAGCCCAAAATCTCCTGAAGCTGCTAAGCAACTTCAGTAAAGTCTCAGGATATAGAATTGATGTGCAAAAATCACAAGCATTCCTATCCCTTTAACAGACAAACAGAGAGCCAAATCATGAGTGAACTCCCATTCACAATTGCTACAAAGAGAATAAAATACCTAGGAATCCAACTTACAAGCGATGTGAAGGACCTCTTCAAGGAGAACTACAAACCACTGCTCAACGAAATAAAAGAAGCCACAAACAAATGGAAGAACATTCCATGCTCATGGATAGGAAGAATCAATATCATGATTATGCCCATACTGCTCAAAGTAATTTATAGATTCAATGCCATCCCCATCAAGCTACCAATGACTTTCTTCACAGAACTGGAAAAAACTGCTTTAAAGTTCATATGGAACCAAAAAAGAGCCCAGAATGCCAAGACAATCCTAAGCCAAAAGAACAAAGCTGGAGGCATCATGCTACCTGACTTCAAACTATACTACAAGGAAACAGCATGGTACCGGTACCAAAACAGATATATAAGCCAATGGCACAGAACAGAGGCCTCAGAAATAATACCACACATCTACAACCATCTGATCTTTGACAAACCTGACAAAAATAAGAAATGGGGAAAGGATTCCCTATTTAATAAATGGTGCTGGGAAAACTGGCTAGCCGTAAGTAGAAAGCTGAAACTGGATCCCTTCCTTACACCTTATACAAAAATTAACTCAAGATGGATTATAGACTTAAATGTTAGACCTAAAACCATAAAAACCCTATAAGAAAACCTAGGCAATACCATTCAGGATATAGGCATGGGCAAGGACTTCATGACTAAAACACCAAAAGCAATGGCAACAAAAGCCAGAATAGACAAACAGGATCTAAGTAAACTAAAGAGCTTCTGCACAGAAAAAGAAATTATCATCAGAGTGAACAGGCAATCTACAGAACGGGAGAAAATTTTTGCAATCTACCCATCTGACAAAGGGCTAATATCCAGAACCTACAAAGAACTCAAACAAATTTACAAGAAAAAAACAACCCCATCAAAAAGTGAGCAAAGGATATGAACAGACACTTCTCAAAAGAAGACATCTATGCAGCCAACACACACATGAAAAAATGTTCATCATCACTGGTCATCAGGGAAATGCAAATCAAAACCATAATGAGATACCATCTCACACCAGTTAGAATGGCAATCATTAAAGAGTCAGGAAACAACAGATGCTGGAGAGGATGTGGAGAAACAGGAACGCTTTTACACTGTTGGTGGGAGTGAAATTAATTCAACCATTGTGGATGACAGTGTGGCAATTCCTCAAGGATCTAGAACTAGAAATACCATGTGACCCAGCAATCCCATTACTGAGTATATACCCAAAGGATTTTAAGTCATGCTACTATAAAGACACATGCACCCGTATGTTTATTGCAGCACTATTCACAATAGCAAAGACTTGGAACCAACCCAAATGTCCATCAATGATACACTGGATTAAGAAAATGTGGTACATATATACCATGGAATACTATGCAGCCAAAAAAAAGGATGAGTTCGTATCTTTTACAGGGACATGGATGAAGCTGAAAACATCATTCTCAGCAAACTATCACAAGGACAGCAAACCAAACACTGCATGTTCTCACTCATAGGTTCTCACTCATAGGTGGGAACTGAACAATGAGATCACTTGGACACACCGGGGCCTGTTGGGTGATGGAGGGCTGGGGGAGGGATAGCATTAGGAGAAATACCTAAGGTAAATGATGAGTTGAGGGGTGCAGCAAACCAACATGGCACATGTATACCTATGTATCAAACCTGCACATTGTGCACATGTACCCTAGAACTTAAAGCATACTACTACTACTACTAATAATAATAATAATAAACTGTCACAGATTCCTGCTTTCATGCAATGCATAGTCTAGAGGATAAATGAGTGAATGCATATAAACCATTAAGCATGGTGCTTGAAACGTGATTATAATTAAAACCGAAGCTAGCAGGAGTTTCCATTGTGCCCTAGGAGCCTCAGACACTTCCTAGGGTTCAGAGAAGGGACCAAGGAGGAAAGTCCTATTGTCCAAAGTCTCTAAGGGAAGGCATCCTGTCCTGTCATTCCCCCTCAGATTCTACTGACTGAATGTGTCACCTTCAAGAGGGTTTGCATCTTCCAAGTTGTCTAGGAGTTGATAAAGAATACAGACCAACATTTTTAAAGAAAGAAAGAATTCCCTGAACTTTGCAGGGCTGAGATGGGAGGATCTCTTGGGCCCAGGAGTTTGAGACCAACCTGGGCAACATACTGAAACCCCACGTTGCAAAACAAACAAACAAACAAACAAACACCCATGTCTACAAAAAGACCCCAAAATTAGCTGGCATGTGCCTGTAGCCCCAACTACTCAGGAGGCTGAAGTGGGAGGATCACTTGAGCCTGGGAGGTGGAGGCTTCAGTGAGCCATGATTGCACCACTGCACTTCAGCCTGGGTGACAGAGTCAGACCTTGCCTCAAAAAGAAAAGAAAGAGTGGATGGATGGATGGACGGACAGATGGATGAATGAACAGATGGATGGAAGCATATGCATAAAACACCAATAGTGAAACGTCAGGCACTGAGGTATTTGGGTAGGTAAGATAATTGGTGGAAGGAAGCCTCTGCAGTCCCCTCAGGTCACAATCAGAAAGATGCCGACTCCCTCTGCCTTCACTTCATACTGCACCTGCCTTAAAGCCTTCTTATTCCAGAAAGAATACAAGGCAACATTCCTCCCTCAGCCATCAGGGAAGTTAGACAGCTCTCTCCATCCTGTAACTGCCTGAATGGGAAGGCAACCCAATGTGGTGCAGCATTTTCACTGCATTTGGGGGATTTGCATGCTAAATTGGGTCAGAAACTATTGAAAACGGAAAAGTACGCAGAAGTGATTCTCTGACAGACTCCTGGGCTGCCTCCCCCACATGCTGGTGGGGGGCAGGTGGGAGAGGGGAGGGAGAGTTTGTTCCAACCACCTCCCCTCTGTGAGGCAAAATGGGGAGAACATGAATAAACAACATGTGCTTTGAATAGCAATGAAGGGAGAGCAATGAAGGAACCCACTTTTACCGGAGGCTCCACATTCCACGGCCCAGGGATTTCCAGGAAAATCAAACCTGCTTGGCTGGCTTCCCAGGAAAAGGAGTGGGCAGAGGCTTTGCGACCCTCACTCACTCGGCAATAATCAAGGTCAGTATCAGGGAGCAGGGTGCCAAGTGTGTCTCATTATATTTATGGCAGTACAAGTAGGCTAAGTAAGAACCATAGCCCCTGCAGTTTTCTAGTCCTCCGCCACCCTGGCAGGCAGAAAAGAGGGTCCTGAAAATCAAAACGACCAAACACAACTGATTCAGAAAAGGGAAAACAAGTAGGCCATTGGGTCTCCCCCTGGAGCCTTGGGGTTATTTCTAAGACCCTTCTTGTGTGTTTGCTTGGTTTAAGCTTAAATGTTTTCTTTAATATATTAGTTTATGAGGGCTTCATTGATTATCATAAGATAAATGATGTCACTTTGAAAAATATTTTCTCTCTTTCATCATTTTAAATAAAGGGGATGATACATCAAATGGAAAAAACTCTCCTTGGGTTTGGGTTCTTTTTGGACCCATATATTTTGCAAAATTGATTTTTCAAGTGACTGGAAAGAGACCCAGAATGAGAAAGAAAAATGTAAGGGTTCCCTCTGCTCTTCTTGCCAATTTCCTTGAAGTTGAAAATCCATCTTGCCTGGACAATGTGGGCTAA
This sequence comes from Macaca mulatta, assembly GCF_049350105.2. Taxonomy (NCBI): domain Eukaryota; kingdom Metazoa; phylum Chordata; class Mammalia; order Primates; family Cercopithecidae; genus Macaca; species Macaca mulatta. The sequence goes on along the minus strand of NC_133423.1, from coordinate 23,772,459 downwards.
TTGCCATATTGGGTTGCTGTCTCCCAGCTTTCCTGCTTATTTAGCTTCTTGGATGGTCTCCAGACCTGGCTCAAAAAGGGCCACAAAGAGGTAGAAATGAGCTTTTTCCTGGGCCTTATCCAAGGGGGCTCCAGGACTAAGCTAGCCATGTCCATGGCAACCATTTGCTCCCGGCAATGCATCCACCCCTCTGCCATCAGGCCCCACTGGACAGGGGTCTGCCCATCAGCGGTCCACACGGCCAACGGTCTGCTTGGCTGCCACTCATCATCCACCAGTCCCAGACTGATGTTCACGGTCAAACATCAGCCTTTTGAGGTTGGGGAGAAGTTGAGGACAACCTTTCCTTAGGTATCTTGAAGTATAATTTCTTATTTGAGTCATTTTCTAAAGCCTGTCAGTTATTAAAGACAAATCTTGGTAAAATGACTTCTGTTCTGATTATGTCAAATTCCCTTAAAGGTAAAGACTTCGGCCATATCAGCCTTTTGCTTTCACATTCAGGACCAGGCCCTCCAGGGGGTAGCTATGACACAGGGGTCAGTGCCCTGGATGTAGGGTCAGGAACCTGGTCTGGTGAGCTCAGATATGTCCCAGATCCACTGCTAACTTGATGTGTAAACTAGGCAGGGTATTCTTGCTCCTTGCTTTACAGGGAGCTGTTAGAAGGACCAAAAGAAGCCATGATCTCTTAGTCACAGATTTTAGAAAATAGCCCCTGAGAAAGCAGAACTGGGGGTTGAGTGGACAGTATCCAGTCTCTAGTGGTCTTGGGGGTGCAAGAAGAGCCACCTGTTAGGGACAGCTAGCTTCTTCCAGGTGTGAGTCTCATATCCACACTGAAGATGTGCACGCTCAGAAAGAACTTAAATGGCAGTTCTGGGAATGTCACTTTCACTGTGTTACTTCCCTGCTCAAAAGCTGCCCATGGTTTCTGATCTATTGCAAGCTCTCTGGTTTAGCACCCAGGGCCTGCACAGCAGAGCCCTGGCCTGTCCAACCAGGTCACTCTCCCACTGCATGAACCCTCCATTCCATTCAGACAGCCCCACTCACTGTCCCCAGGACACAGCTTCCTGTGCCTCACTGCTCTCCCAAGAGCCTCTCTTTCTTGGGTTCAGATGCCCTCTCAAACCTCTTTGCCTAACGCATCTTCCCTCACCAGCCCGTCCACCTGGGTCTCTCATTCCCCTGAAGTGTATCACTTATTACCACTCGCTAGGCAAACATCAGCCGCCCCCATGTTAGAATATTTTGAGCTGTTGTTCAACTCTTGGATCAAAATTGAAATTTTCCTGAGTTTTTACCTTGTTTCTGCAAGTAGGTTGGGAACTCTTCAGGGGGCAGGAACTTGTCTAATTCATCTTCGTATCCCCTGGCAGACAGTAGGTGTTCAATCAATGTGCATTGAGAGATCAATATGAAAATTATTCGATCTCCAGAACTTTGTGAAGATCTCCAAAACATAAAGAGCACAAAACATTCTCACTCATTGACCTGATTGAGAGCACTCACGTGCTGTAATTATAGGCCTGAAAAAGAACACTGTTCTTCAATTTACTCCACCTCCCCCAAAGCCCAAAAGGACTCTCAGTCATCCTTATTACTAAGGCAACGTGTGTTACAGAATCAGAAAGGTGAATTCCCGCAACTAGTCTCACTCCCCACCCTCCTCCTTTTCATCCACTCTAACATAGCTGTTCACTCACAACTGGATGTAGCTTAAAAATTGCTAACATTTATTGAGTGCCTACCATATACTCAGCACTTTCCTTAGCCCTTACCATGTGCCACCCCTTTGAGAGGGGTTCTATTCCTCATTTTAAAGCTACTGAAAATAGTAGTGACATCGTTGATCAGAATCACACAGCTGGTTGAATAATGGCTTGACTCCTCTCGATTTATTCTAAAATCCTTCATTTTAAAACTACTATAAACAAGACAGAGTCATCATTAGGGGGGATAAAGACACTCGAGACTGCACAGACCTGCAACTTCTACATAGATTCCAGGTGCCAGGATAGATACTTCAATGACAGATACTTCTTTATCCCAAAGAAGAGAGGGACCTCTAAGCCACCCCATCAATACCCAGGAACAAGCCAGTCAATTTATTTAGGAGTTGCAGCATATGCTTATCCATGCCACACCATAAGGGGTGAGTGGCATGACTGTGTGGCATTGTAGAAAACTCACTATTGACCAACAGAACACACACAGGATTCATGCAAGCACTCATTCATACAGCAAGTTGTTTGCTGAGTGTCTACTATATTCCAGGCACTGTGCTAGGACCTGGGGTGGGGGGGCAGATAAACAACTCTTGAAACTTGAGCTCTTTACCTGGTAAGAAAACAAGCAGATGCACAGCCACAGAGCTGAATCAAAGAGTGTGCAATCTCTGCAGGAGACTGGATGAGGGAGAAGACCGCTGTGTCTGGGGATGTCAGCGGAGGCTCCCCCATAGCCCTTGGGGGCCTGCTGTCTATCCTCACACATTTTCATGCACATTCACATTTGACACCCGCTGCCTCTTCCCATCTCCCCGCCTTCTTCCATTCCCCTGACAGATTCCACCACGCTCTTTCAAAGACAAGGGAAATTTGATTGACACCTCAGCTTGGAAGCTCTAGGAGCTGCCACAGAAATATGATAGTAACTCCAAGTCTTCTGGGGAGAGCAGAAGGTGTGGGCATGAGGAAAAGAAAGGTGGGAGGGAAGAGAGTGGCAAGGGGAGAGAGAACGTGAAAGAGACTGCCTTCCGGGTACACCTAAGACCTAATCTTTCCTTATCTGGGTCTCCGCAATATGCACTACCTGGCCATTTCTGGAACAAACAAACTGAATGCAATTACACACACACACACACATATAGACACATACATGAACGCACAGACATATATGTACACAAACACATATCAGAGGCTTATGCTTCCCCACTAAGCTCAGTATCCTTTATCTTTATCTTGTCCTTCCCACTATACACAACCGAAAATGGTCCAAACCCCAACTGGAGGTAGTTCGGGATCTTATCTGGCTTTAAGCCATCTGGAAGCCATCCGCAGGCTTGCCTCAACTCTTGTCTAAGAAGCCATTATGGGAGAAGTTAATTCAGCAGAGCCAAGCTTGTGATAATGGAGGAAAGAATTAATCAATCAAAACATTCATATATATTTGATGAAAATAACCTTGAAAGAATGGATAAACGAAGCTATATTGAGGCCCTCCTATATGTCAGACTTTAGCCAACAGTGTTTAGAAGTATCACTTATTTTAATTCTCACACTAACTTTATGAGGTAAGGACTATTATCCTCATCTCACAGCAAAGATCCTGAGGGTCAAAGTGAATACATGACTTTTGAAGATAACACAGAAATGCTATTAAGTGGCCAAACTAGAATTAAGTAGATTCTCGATGGAGAATTTCCATTTTCAATGCTTAATTCAGGATTTCATTCTCCATTGAGAATCCACTTAATCCAGCATTTTCAACAGCTGATTGTTAAAACCATGTGCGCTTCCGGATGGTAGGCACATGGAGCGGCTTCAAAAGTAGAAGACATGGCCTTTACTGGAAGAGCTCACAGACTGGTGGAGATAACATGCCCTTCAGATACAATGGTAGCAGAGGGCAGGCAAGCAAAGCCACCCACCACAGAACCTAGGATGAGGCATGTCATAGGGATTCCGGGAAGAGACTTGGCTCCAGCACAGGATCTTCACAAAGGCTTTGAGATGGAGTCTCACTCTGTCACCCAGGCTGGAGTGCAGTGGCGTGATCATGGCTCACCGCAGCCTTGACCTCCCCAAGTTCAGGTGATCCCCCTGATCCTTCCACCTCAGCCTCTCAAGTAGCTGGGACCGTAGGTGTGTGCTCCCACACCTGGCTAATTTTCTTTTTCGTAGAGGCGGAGTTTTGCCCCATTGTCCAGGCTGGTCTGGAACTCCTGGGCTCAAGCAATCCACCTGCCACTGCATCCCAAAGTGCTGGGATTACAGGTGTGAGCCATGACACCTGGCCCACGGTGGTTCCTTAACAAGTACCAGGTTGGTCTGCTGCAGGTCTAGGCAGATGAGATTAATGGAGGAGCAAAACAGAAAGTTCAGAAACAGGCCCAAGAGCAAAAACAATTTACAATAAAGGTGGCATTTCAAGTTAGTGGGCACAGGATAACTTAGTAAATAGCTTAAAGGCAACTGGCTAGCTATTTGCAAAAAAAGAAAACAAAAACAAACAAAAACAAAGCTATATTCTAGCTTTATACAGTATATAACAATAAATTCCACAAGAATTAAGACTCTACATGAGAATAATTCTTTAAAAAACGCAAAGAAAATACAGGTAAATATTAGAAAAGCTAATCATTTAAAAATCATATTTGCGAAGGAATGTTTACAAATAAAAGAACAGATAAATTCAACTCCATATAAATTTAAAATTCCGGCCGGGCGCGGTGGCTCAAGCCTGTAATCCCAGCACTTTGGGAGGCCGAGACGGGCGGATCATGAGGTCAGGAGATCGAGACCATCCTGGCTAACACGGTGAAACCCCGTCTCTACTAAAAATACAAAAAATTAGCTGGGCGTGGTGGCGGGCGCCTGTAGTCCCAGCTACTCGGGAGGCTGAGGCAGGAGAACGGCGTGAACCTGGGAGGCGGAGCTTGCAGTGAGCTGAGATCTGGCCACTGCGCCCAGCCCAGGCAACAGAGCGAGACTCCATCTCAAAAACAAAACAAAACAAAACAAAAAATTTAAAATTCCAACATATCAAAGCAAATATCATTAACATTTAAATGGCAAACAACAGACTGGGGAAACCATTTGAAACATATATAGAAGATAGATGTTAGTATTCTAAATATATAGATGTACTTACAGTAAATAAGAAAAGAAGGTTCAATTTTAAATAAAAATTTGCAAATGATGTGAATGAGGTTACTCCCACACAAGAAATGCAAATGGGGCCAGGGTGGAGGCTCAGGCCTATAATCCCAGTGCTTTGGGAGATGGGGCAGGAAGATCCCTTGAAGCCAGGAGTTCGAGATCAGCCTGGTCAACATAATGAGACTCTACCTCTACCAAAAAAAAAAAAAAAAAAAGTAGCCAGGCATGGTGGTGTGTGCCTGTGGTCCTGGCTACTCAGAAAGCTGAGGCAGGAGGATTGCTTGGGCCCAGGAGTTCAAGGCTGCAGTGAGCTATGATTGTATCACTGTACCCCAGCCTGGGAAACAGAGTGAGACCTTGTCTATTAAAAAAATAAATTAATACGACCAATATATCTATAAAACATGCTCAAACTTACTAAATATTTTTAAGTCAAATTAAAATTTTAAATTGGAAATGAGTGTTTTTTATATTTTATATTTTGTATAGTAAATACATTTTCTTAGTTCCAAAAAAAAAAAGCAAATAATTCAGTGAACAATTTTCTCCCATTCTGTCCCCCACGTGCATAAGACTCACCACACCTTAAACAGGTAACCACTTGTATTAGTCCATTCTCATGCTGCTGTAAGAACAGCATAGCTGGAAAGGCCTCAGGAAACTTACAGGCATGGTGGAAGAAGCAGCAAACACATCCTTCTTCACATGGCAGCAGGAAGCAGCAGTGCCAAGCAAAGAGAGGAAAGCCCTTTATAAAACCATCAGATCTTGTGAGAACGCACTCACTATCATGAGAACAGCAGCATGGGGGTAGCCACGCTCATGATTCAATTATCTCCCACCGGGTCCCTCCCACAACACAGGGGGATCATATGGCAATTACAGTTCAAGGAAATATTTGGGTGGGGACACAGGCAAACCATATCACTGTTGTTAATAATGACCCATGTATCTTTCCAGAGGTTCTTTTCATATATACAAGCAAATACCAATATGCATTATTATTTTTATTTTAATCTCTTTAAAATAAACTATAGCATAGCATACATAAAGTTTCATACCTTGCTTTTTCCTCCTACCAATATATATTAGAGAACTTTTCATATGGGTGTTTTAAGAGCTTTCTCCTTATTTATCACCAAATAATTTTTCATTGTATAGATGTATGATAATTTACTTAGATGGTTTCCAATGTTTTTACTCTTATAAACAATTCTGCAATGAATAACCTTGAATATACGTCATTTCTCAATTATGCCAGGGTATCTGTAAAGAGAATTCTGGGAAGTGAAATTACTGGGACCAAGACTGTATGCATTTTTAATTCTGAAAGCTACTGCCAAATTGCCTTCTACAAGGGTTTCATCAATTTACATATCTAACCAAAATGTATGAGTGTGCTTGCTTTTCCACAGCCTTGCCAATAGAGTGTGTTATCAAGCTTCTGGAATTTACCAAACCAATGAGTGAAAAGTGGCAACTTAGGATAGTTTCAATTTACATTTCTTCAATTACAAGTGAATCTGGGCATCTTTCCATATATCAAACAGCCATTTTTCTTTCCTTTCCTATGAAGCATATGCTTAGGTTATTCAAATAGTCCTCATTTTTTTCTTTAAAGAATAATATCTAGGGAAAATAAGAATACAAGGACTCGGGCTAGGCACAGTGGCTCACGCCTGTAATCCCAGCACTTTGGGAGGCCAAGGTGGGCAGATCATGAGGTCAGGAGTTCGAGACCAGCCTGGCCAAAATGGTGAAACCCTGTCTTTACTAAAAATACAAAAATTAGCCAGGCGTGGTGGCAGGCACCTGTAGTCCCAGCTACTTGGGAGGTGGAGGCAGGAGAATTGCTTGAACTCAAGAGGCGGAGGCTGCAGCGAACTAAGATCATGCCATTGTACTCCAACTTAGGCAACAAAAGTGAAACTCTGTCTCAAAAAAAAAAAAAAAAAAAAAAAGAATCCCAGAACTCACACACAGACTGTATATGGTAGTAAAAATTGATGTAAAAAAATTTTCAGGGGCCATTGGGTATATGAAAATATAAAAATCCTTAAAATGTAAATGTTCTTTGGCCCAGGAATTCCATCTGCAGAAATTCATCATAAGAAAAGAATCAGAGATATAGAAAAATGCATATGTGTTAGGATACTCATTAAAGCATTGTTTATAATGTCAAACAACTAGACTCTGTGCCTCTCTGGATTCTCCTGTTGCCTCAATGTGGTGCCTCAATAGCCAAGAGAATCTGTATTTGCTAACAGTTTTACATAAGAGCTAATGTTGGCAACTGAGTGAGTCAGCCTCTCAGACTTCCAATCCCAAATTCCTGAGAGAGAGAATATCATCATCTCAGGAGGACTTCAGGGCCAGTGTTTGGTCTAGAAAACTGCAGTCTTTTGGGGAAAGGGTGCCACACATGGTGACATCTGAACAAGAGACACTTCTTATCTAGCAGCCCTGAAAATAGAGCAGTGCCCTGGCTATTAGGGTTTGGAACATCAGATGTGTGCATCTATTTATTGTTCTACCTAAGTTTCTTCCAGGACCTCAGGGCTGGTAAGAAGGGTCCAGACCCTAGAAGTTTAAGAAAGCAAAATTTTTCCAATGGGCTGTAGACTTTGTCATATTACAACTACTATTTCTTCAATTGGTTGGCATTAAAAAAAAAAAAAAGCTTATAAAACTAAGCTGTAATTTCTGTGATTTTAGTGATTGAAATGGCAGCCTCTTATAAAGAGGAAAGAAAACATCTCATCTCTACCACAGTATACATACTTGCATACTTGCAGAGAAAGAGCGTTTCTCCGATATTTTGAGAGCATTTTGAGCCTGCAAAACTTCCGTTTCTCTCTCTCTCTCTCTCTCTCTCTCTCTCTGTGTGTGTGTGTGCGCGCGTGCGCGCGTGCGCAAGGGAAATGCTTGTAAAATTTCTTTGCTGGAGTAGAAAGGGACTTTCGTGAGTTGACGACTTTCTATCCATTTCTACTGATCCCAGGGGACAGATTCAAAAGCCATTTCCATGTTAGAAGACTTGAATAATTTGGCGAGGTGGCTGAAGTGAAAGAGAGAAATCTGCTCGGGGATTTCTAGCTTGGGAACCTGGATGGATTCTGCTACTGTAGGTTGATCCCGCATACAGAGACAGAGGGACAGAAGTCAGCACAATGGGTTTAACATTGGGTCGGTCTTGAAATGGTATAGAGGGTACAGGTATGAAGATCAGAAGTAAGTCTGGCACTGAAATCTCAGCATTGGAGTACTCTAGGTTGGGTTCCCCTAAAGGAGAATCTGAGACACAGACATGAGGGCAGCTAGTTTAGTTGGGAGGTGATGCCAAGAAGCAGAGTGAAGAAGAGGGGACAATGAAATGAGGAATGAAGAAAAGCCAATAAAGAGTGAGTTATTGCACTGCTTATGTCAGTGCTCAGGCTTACGGAAGTCTGAGAAACTAAGTAGACAGCACTTCAGAACTATCTCTCTAAAGTATGAAAGCTGGAGTATTTATCCACTTACTCGCATCCCCCATTGGCTCAGGTTTGCACGCAGAGAGTGCTAACCCCTCCATAATTCCTGCACTCAAGCTTGGCCTTCTACAGCTTTAAGAAAAGCCCCAAGACAGGAAGGTGAAGAGACACCCAGAACAGTTTTCTGGGTGCATGGAGCTGCTCAGCATAGTTCCACTAAAATCCAATGTACTGAGGAGATGTGGTGCATTGCACATAAAGCATCATTGCAGACGTCAAGAGGAATTGGGTCATATTTGACATCATGGAGTGGATAAGATTGGTGAGTCTAGGAAGAAGAGAAAAGTCACAAGGATAGAACCACAAGACCCAGATGAAATGACAAAGGCAGGTCAGAGAGGCAGGGAAACCAAGAAAAGTGTCACATCAGCCAAAGGAGACATGACTATCAAGAAAGAGAGAAGGTCAACAGCTCCAAGTGATGTGTTCAAAGCGACTGAGGTCATTGCTGACTTTGGTGGTAAGAGTGGAGGCAAAAACTTCATTGTTTCTGGAGATAAGTAGATACAATTTGTGAGAAGGGGGTAGAGAAGTATAAACCACTCTCAAGAACTATGGTTTCAAAGGAAAGAAGAGACAGGTGGATAGTCAGGAATGTGGAGGTGGAAGCAGAGGTATGCAGGTTAGTTTTAACAACCAACTTTCCAGAAATGAAAAATAAAGCCCTGATTGGAAGCATTGGCTGGTGTCTGTACTGTAAATCCTCCTACCATGGCCAATTTCAAGCTACCAACATGATTTCAACTATCTTGCAAAATTCCTGAAATTGTAACAATCAGTGCTCCTGAGATGGTAGGAGTTAGCTCCAGCACAGGACTGGGTGGAAAATTAAAGACTGTTGTTGTTTTATTGTTGTTGTTGTTATTGTTGTTGTTGTTGTTAATAGGGGGAAAATGTCACCAAAGAGACTGAGTCAATTGAGAGGGAGAGATGGAAGATGTGGGAGCAAGAATACAGTGAAATTCAGAGTGCATGCTTTGGGGACAGGGCATCCATTTTTAACAAATCTCATCTGCAGGGAGCACATAGAAAGAAGACGCGTTTGGAAAACCACAGACCTGGGTGTGAGTCCAGCTCCACAGTGTACTCACTGAGCCTTCATTTCCCATCAATGAAACGTGGACAAAATGCCTACTTCAAAGGATGTCCCAAGGGCTGAAGAGAAAGGTAAATGATAGTGACTATTGAAAATAATAGCAGTTTACATTTGTTTAGTACTTAGTTATATGCCAGACACAGACTAAGCACTTTCATGATAATCTTATTTAATTGTCATAGTAACGCCATGAGGTAAATTCCATTGCATCTCAATAGAATCGGTGATAAAATAAGCTCAGAGAGGTCAAGTAATTTTTCCAAGTGCATAGAGCTAGCGCTTTGTAGAGCCAGAATTTGAACGGGAGGAGCTGGCACCTATGTTAGCCACTGCACAGAACTGCATCCCACATGGTGGCCACATGGAGCCGAGAGGCAGGACCATTGTGTCCCCCCTATGAGGAGGGAGAGCAGGGTTTGGAGGAGCTAACAAATGGCCCAGGAAAGGTATTCAATTAGAGCTTCACAGTATTCACAGGTGAGATCAGAAATCATAAAGTAGTCCTGGTGCCAATCAGCACGTTCTAGAAATATTTGTTGTATTGCGTGTGATGCAAGCCTCCTTCTCATGAGTCAGTTTTGACTGAGGTGGCCAGAGGGATTAGGAGGGCTGTGGGATCCTGGGGTGGGCAGGGCAGTGGCAACTCAGAGAGGCAGGGCTGAAATCTTTTACCTTCTTCCAGTAGATTGAGCCCTATCTAGTTGGCTGGCTGGAAGGACAAGCAGAGGGTCACATGGAAATCCAACAAGTACAGCCTCACAAAGATTTTAACAATAGTCATGGCCAAACCTGTCCCCACAATCAAGTCAACATTACCAAGATGCATTTCCAAAGAACGGACTTTCTTGGTATCTTTTCCTCTTATTCAATTTGGAATGGAAAAAGAAAGGCAATTCCTGAGTGTTCTGCAAACCTAAAGCCAGGACACTGACCCTAAATAGTTGTCACCTAGCGCTACAAAGATAACAGTGATGGCTGGGTTCCAGACACCTGGCCCTGCTTATCTCTTAAGTTGTCATGAACCTGGGTAACAAGAACAGTTTGTGTGGCCACTCTAGGCAGCTTCTTATAAAACTTGAAAGCAAGAGAGATCCAGAGTACAGACACACGCATGGCCTAGGCTTTCTGCTTACTTGAGAAGCTCTCTGTTTCCCACATGAGAAGGGAGGAAGAGGACTCAGAAAGTCACTTGATTTTTTGTGCAGCTGCAGATAGCGTGGAGTGTGCAATTTTATTTACTCGCTTAGACATCTGGCAAACTGAGGCCACTGTTTCACCTAAAAGCAGTGTGAGAAAAAAAAATGTCGATAGGCTACAGCTTTGCCCTCTGAGAACAAAACCCTTTTCTGTCCCATCTTCCATGGAGAGGGGCTCAGATGGAGCTTCCTGGCTGTGGGATGGTGAGCGGTGGAAGGGACCTCTCAACCCCTATAACAAAGAGATTGCAGACAGGCCCAGAAGTTGTGAGTGTGAGAAACTGTCTCATATTTTTAATGAAAAAATGATACTTCATCTTTCTAATGACAGAGAACTTGGATATGGCTTACAGTAATATATGCCTTTTTAAATACATGGCTCATCATCTCAGGGCAATGGCAGTATGAAGGATGGTGCAGCAGACAAAAGGTTAATAGAGCATCAGGACTTTTTTAATTGAAAAAATGACTGAGGGGCCCCACAGCAAACCAAGTGGTGATAGTATTACAGACTGTAAGTACTGTTCTGGAGATATACTATTCATTTGAGGGTAGAGTAATAGACGTCAAACCAAGTCCCTATGCCTCAACATGAACAGGAGTCCATTCCGAAGGAGGTTAATAAGCAATACACAGTATTTTTCAAAGTATTCTTCAAAGTATGTTCACAATATTTCAAAGAGTGCTGTATGAAACAATCTAGTGTGAAGCAGATGTCTGTCTGTCTTTTTTTTTTTTTTTTTAAACCAGAGAAGGATATAAAAATGAGAGAGTGGGGCCAGGGATGGTGGCTCATGCCTATAATCCCAGCACTTTGGGAGACCAAGGTGTGTGGATCACCTGAGGTCAGGGGTTTGAGACCAGCCTGGCCAACATGGTGACACCCCATCTTTACTAAAAATACAAAAATTAGCCAGGCGTGGTGGTGCGCACCTGTAGTCCCAGTTACTCAGGAGGCTGAGGCAGGAGAATCATTTGCACTTGGGAGGCGGAGGTTGCAGTGATCTGAGATTGCACCACTGCACTCCGGCCTGGGTGACAGAGCCAGACTCCGTCTCAACAAAACAACAAAACAAAACAAAACAAAAAAAATGAGAAGTGGATGAGGAAGTGCCCTGAGGGTGTAAATATGTAAATATGAACTTCTCCCTTCAGCTTGATCTTTGTGTAACTGCATTTGTTCATACTGAGACTTTCAAAATCTCATGGGGCACCTCGGTATCTGTAGCCTTTTGAGTCATGTGGTACGTGCAGCTGCCCCCATGAATGAGTGAACACATGAATGGCTTGGCCTTAAATAAATAAGGGCTGTCACAAAACTGTCCCCAACTCAGGAGGGGCTGATCCTCTCAAGCCCACCATGCTTCTGCACCACTCCTTGCTGGACCCTGTTACCCTTTAAACAAGCAAAGACAGATGGAGATTAGGCATCTCCTCCCGTACACAAGGCCCAGGATAAGGCATTGCCACAAACTATGTAAAGGTGAGTAGACAGAGGACTTCCCAGCGAAGAGCATACTACCTAACAAGTTGTTTTTTTTTGTTTTTGTTTTTGTTTTTGAGATAGTCTTACTCTGTCACCCAGGCTGGAGTGCAGTGGTGTGACCTCAGGTCACTGCAACCTCCACCTCCTGAGTTCTAGTGATTCTCATGCCTCAGTCTCCCGAGTAGCTGAGACTACAGGTGCATGCCACCACAACCGGTCAATTTTTATATTTTTAGTAGAGACAGGGTTTCATCGTGTTGGTCAGGCTGGTCTTGAACTCCTGGCCTCAAGTGATCTGCCCGCTTCAGCCACCCAAAGTGCTGGAATTACAGGCATGAGCCACCATGCCCAGCCCCCGCATCTAACAGCTATTGACAGAATCATTGTGATTCTTCTGGGACTCTCCAAGGCCCAAAGAAGCCATTTTCCAGACTGAGTCACCAGAACATGTGCTCTCAGCAATTCTCTTGCACACAGACAAACAGAAACCCTTTTAAGGGACACCACTATTCCTTAGAAGCCAAGTAAGGATGTATTTATTTATTTATTTTGAGACAGGGTCTCACTTTGTTACCCAGACTGAAGTGCAATGGCACAATCATAGCTCACTGCAGCCTCAACCACCTGGGCTTGAGCAATCCTCCAGTGTCAGCCTCCCCGAGTAGCTGGTCCTACAGGTGCATGCCTCCATGCCTAGCTAACATTTTTTTTAAGTTTTTGTACAGATGGTGTTCTTGCTATTGTATCCAGGCTGGCCTCAGACTCCTGGCCTCATGTGATTCTCCTGCCTTGGCCTCCCAAAGTGCTGGAGTTATAGGTGTGAGCCATTGCACCTAGCTTATGATCATTGATATGAGAATTTTTTGCACTCGCTATACTTCAAAATGTGTCTGCTAAACACTATTCTAGAAAAGTTTCTTAGTCAATGGATTTTGCTGGTTCTGAAAGTGACATGGGGCTTCTAGTGATGATTCTTGTCACCAAGCACAGGCTCCTTTGCAAAGTCCTAGCAGGTCTTAGAGGATACACAGCTGTTCTGCTAATGTTTCATTTATTTCATGAAAATGCCATGATTTTCAAAGGCAAAGTAAAATCAGATTGCCTTTCTACTTTAAAACAATTATGGAATTTTTATACTCCAGTTTTCACAGATCACAGGTGTATTTGTAAGTATCTCCAAACGATAAACGAGTGTGAAAGAAGAGCATTTAAGCTCTCTGAAAAGTTAAACTTCACATTTTGTCCACTTAAGGCCTTCCCTGTCTCAAACAGACAAGAATGGGGTGTAGAAGGTTTGGCAACATCTGCATGGACATTTTTGGGCTGGTTGATGAGGGGTTAATTGGGGCTAATTTTAAATGCACAGGCTAGAAATCTTTTCCCTGGAGAACCTGACTGCATCTTAGCCTCCGATTGCTAAGAGATGATGGCTCCCAACTCATTGTCAGTTGCTCTGGGGATCTCAGAGAAATAATATGTACATGGACCCAATAGAAAACATAAAAATAATAAATGAAACTAATAATGCAAAAAGTGTTTGGGAAATAAGTAGTCCCTTCTGACACGAGCAGTGCTGGAAGCTTTGGGAAAAGAAGGCTGGAATGTAAATTGTAGAAATTGGAGTTGTAAATTTTCCTCTGGAGAAACAGGGAGCCAACAGTCCTGTTTAGAGGAAACTGAGCTCACAGGAGCTGGTTTTCCGTCCGGGTTCAATCCAAAAAGGACAGCCTCCCACTCCTACTTCCCCAAATAGGCTGGGCTCAGGATCAGGGAGGTGGGGGCAGGGAGACAGGGTCAGTAGGACTTGCAATCTGATGTCCTCGTTAAATTGAATGTGCTGTTTCCATGGGACTGCAGGGGCTGACAGCAATGCAGGGTGAGCAACTCCTTGTTAAACCTTTCCTTTCTCGGCCACTGCCCCTCTCCCCTGAGATGGCTTACCAAGGAAATAATGCCACAGTGGTCAAGTGGGAAATCTTGACAAGGATGAACAGAAAAACCTAATGAGGCAAACCTGCTCAAATTTCATCAAATTGTATTTCCAAGTGAGTGCAGGGTCACAGGATAGAAACATGAAGATGCTTGGTGTGTTTGGCTCTAAAAAAAAAAAAAGAAGAAGGAAGGGAGGTTGGAAAGAAGGAGGTCTTATAGAGAGGAGACTGCCTTGCTATTTATTTATCTCTGTTGATATTTTCCTGATCTTAGTCTAGGTGCTGACTTAATTTCATTTGGTTGATCATTTTCAACTCAAAGTTCATTGGGAATACTCAGACATTCTCCAGGCTGCAGCAATCCAGAGAAGCCAAATCCCACCAAATTTCATCCTGTCTTTGGGGCAACTTTGCCGTGCCACCACCACTGAACCCAGCCTGGACTCGTCTGGCTCCCACTCCACCTGCACCCATTCTGCTATCAGCAGATGGAAAAATGGAGGCCTCAGGGCTGTGAGGTCAATAGCAGAGGTAAGCCTGGTCCATCAGAGCTGCTTCCCATCTCCTCAACCTGAGATGCAAAAGATAATCGCAACCAGGATTGAAAACACTCCTACGGCACAATATGCATCCTACCCCAAAGTGAGCACCAAGCAGCCTGTACGGGGCAGACCTGGGGTTCATTCCTTTTGCTCAGTAGCTCAGCACCTGGCCTTTGTTTATTAATATATCACTCCTTTGTTCAGTGAACCTTTATTGAGCTCCAAGTACCTGCCAGACAGTGGGTCTAAAGGAGTAAGTGAAACAGACATGGCCATATCTGCATTTGGCTTTGTGTAATAAATACCTGATACATGCTGAGCACATGGGGCAGGAGGGAGGAGATAACATTTCTTCCCTTCAAAGACGTCCATCTAGTTGGAGAGATTATGCCAAGCTTTACAAGTGAAGGAAAAATTCCAAGGAAGTGTGTCCCTATTTTTAGCAGAGAGAAGATGACTTGACCAAGGTGAGTGGCAGAACTGGGGACAGAAGTTTGATATCCCAGCTCTGAGCCTGCGCCCGGTATGACTGCAGGATGCAAGGAAGCACAGTGAAAATTGCTTTCTTAGGGGTAATTGGTCATTGCAATGATTCCATCTTGGCCTGCACTTCCTCTACACCCTCATAGCCATAGTGTCGCCCAAAGAATCCTCCCGGGCCAGCAGGTAGAGCCCCTGGAAGTATCGCTGTTACCACACAATCTCAACATAAACCAGCTGTCCTCATTTCCTGTGGCTGCTGTAACAAAGTACCACAAACTGGCTGGCTTCAAACCAGTTCTTAAGGTTTCTCACAGTTCTTCAGGCCAGAAGTCCAAAATCGAGGTGTCAGTGTGGCCGTAGTCCCTAGCAGAGATCCTGGGCATGGGCACACCCCTTGTGAATGTCACAGGTCCACGGTGCAGCCAGAGTGCTCTTTGCCGCAGTAGAGGGCAGCTCCAGCTACAGTGGGTGTGCCGAACCGAGAGGCACCCTCTGACTGTAGGATTACGGAAATCTTTATGGAGAAACAGCATCCGAGATGGACCTGGAAGGGTTGGCGGGGTTCAGACCCGCTAAGATGAGGGGAGGGCATTGCAAGCAGAGGGCAGTGCGGGAGAGACCGTTGCTGTGCTCCCTAGATGGAAAGCAACAGGGAGAGTGGCTTCTCTCTCCTCAGCTGCCAGAAACTTTAGCAGGTGCATTTGAATTTAAGAATAAACTCACAATGCAAATGACCTATACTGATACATATGTAAGACATGTAAGATCTGCAAACTCTTGACACGATAAAAATTCTTCCATTTCTCAATGGCCCACTTTTTTGGTATGATTAATAGCCTTCAGATCTTCTAGTTCTTTCTCAAAAGGCTATAGGCCTTAGAAGGTGGGAGACTGTTTCTCCGGTCCTGATTTTCCTCAAGAATCAAAGTCCTGATTTTCCTCGAGAATCAAGCTCCTGTGCTAGCTCATCCACACTAGGAGGATGGTTCTAACATTTGTCAAAGCAACCATTTACTGTGTATTTTACCAGAAGCCACACACGATGCTAAACATCTACCTGGCATTGATCATTGCAATGATCAACAGTTTCTTGATCATTATTACCTTTTGAAGCCCAAGTTCTTCCTGAAGATTTCTCTTTCCTTCTGTGAGAGTTACAGGTTTCCCCTCCCCTGTCATCTGTCTCTGGGACCTAGGCCACTTGAATTCAAGGGTTCAGTGTCTATGAAGAACCCAACTTCACCAGGCAGTTCTTGAATTGTTTCAGACTCTGGAAGAGTATGAAACTGGGGGAAAGGTCACTTCAAAGAGTGCTTTGCACACCATTGCTCATATTGTTTGCCCTTTCCCTCTTCCGCCATCCCCCCACCACAAAGTCCCTACTCCCACCCCACTTCCCAGTTCTTCCCTCCCTTTGTGTGCAGCTTCTGTCTGCCTCTGAAGCATGGATACAGTTGATATCCAGGCCCTGAGGGCTGAACCCCAAGTGAGCTAATCAAGGCATTCTTTTCACATCAGAGGCTCTCTCTTGTACCAGCTTCGAAGAAAATAAAATGTTCCCCACCTCAATTCATATTCAGTATATTACATCATCTCAACGGTCTTAGGCACAACGACTGTCCTCATTTTTCAGAGTAGGAAATTGAGGCTCAGTTAGGTTAAGTGATGCAATTAAAATTATAAAGAAAGAAAGTGATGGGACCAGTGTATACACACAGGTCTGGCTTGCTCCAATGCCCTTAGCCTGATTCTCACTCACTGCCTGAAGTGATCCAGTACCTTATCTACAGGCTGCCTCAAGGGGGATGAGGACAAACCAATCAAAATACCATGGGGTTTATGAAAGCTCTTTCCGAGTGGTTTAAAATGACTGGGAAAACAGGACCCTTTGGAAGACATGCAAGATGCAGCTCGGCAAGAATTCTAACAAGCTCACAGGCTTTGCCGTGCATGCCTGGACTGTATCTGTTATGGGCCAGGGATGAAGGATTTATTCCATTCATGAATCAGAGAATAACTATTGTTATTATTTAGCATTGATTAATTGTTCCTCTCCCTAACCCCAGGTCTCTCTGCACAGTTCTCAGAAAATCGTTAAACTTCAGGAGTTGCCTGGGCTTTGACATTCTGGGTAAAAGCGCTGTACTGTGAGCCCTTCAAGGATAAGCCAGATCTCAGAGTGGCCTGGCAAAGGGCCACACAAAGGAGATGGCCCAGCCCACTGCAGGATGCTCCGTGACCCCTCGCCCCTGTCCTTGCCTCAAAGCAGCACCTGGGAGGTCACCGTGGTGACCCAAGAAGAGGAGCAGAAATCACAGACCTCGCTTCCTTACAGAGAAAACCAAGCAGGCTCCGACTGTTTCCTACACTAAGGATGTTGGGAAATGCATAACAATTGTGTAATTCCTAATAAGGAGGGGTAACCCTTCAGGGGTAATTACAGCAGCCAATGTCTCAGCCACATTTGTGTGACTTGATTAAATGTAACATTGTAAAGGGAGCCGGCACGGTGAATTTCCATCCTGACATCCAATAATACTCCCTAACCCTTTGGACATTGTCCTCCCCGAAGGTCAAAAATATGAATAAATTATGGTTCTGACAACCTTGACATGGAGCAGAGGTGGGGTGAAAAGCTCTCTGGGAAAAAATTCCGACATTACATTTGTGATCACAGAGAATAAAGGAAAATCCATATCCTAATTTTGCTAAATTTAGGCTTGACGAGGAGAACAGAGAATAACCTTTGGTGCTATGTTTATTCAGAAGGCAAGGGGCCCTCAGAGCTCAAAGCCAAGACACATCCTGTCATTCACCATGAGGCGGGTTCCTAGTTCCTGCTGACAATTTTTATTGATTAGAAATTATCAACCCAGGGACAATGCCATCCAAAGGAGTTGGCTGAGAAACAATATTGTTAAATAGTTAGCCGTGGTGCTTCCAGTCAGGTAGAATGTGTGCTCAGAGAGAGCGGGGCCATCCATCATGAGTGAGGAGCCTCATTTACAGAGACAACTGAGCCCAGGCAATCAGCCTGAAATCTGCTAAGCTGGGAATTTATAACAGTTCAGCAAGGGAGAGTTGTCTCTTGTTTTAGGTTCTGTCAGTGGATGGGGGAGGAGCAGAAATCAAGGCCTGGAAGGAGAGGAGTGAATTACTCAGGTGGCCTTGGGGAGGCCGCCTTTGGGATGAAGGGTAGGGGTCAATGTGAGGAGATTGTCCATCCATCCATCCCAGTCTGGAGCCTATCGGACTCAAGTTCAAAAACCCAGCACTGGGGACATAAAACCTACCAGATTTGTCATTTAAGCAGCTGGGAACCTGTCCAGGCAGGAGCCCTACATCACTCAAAAGCCTGGATTGATGGCGAGAGGGGGACAGCCCAACACTCTTGTCCTTGACATCATGACCTTGATTTCATTGTGCCAATGGCAGCACCGTAACCTCCTCAGTGGCCAAGGCAGACACCTGCCTCGCCTGAGCTGAGTTCAGAAGGGTCTGCCTGCCCATAGAACAGACCCCAGAACGCTGTGACCCAGCTCCCAGCTGCTTGCCTCCCAAGCAAGTAGGCATTGACATTTCACAGAGCAACAAGTAAATCCGATTTTGTGCCACAACACTTTTTACAAGCTTTCCCACTCTTCCTGAGTGTGTGCCTCTGTTCTTTCCATCATTTCTTTCCCTTAAAACACTTCCTGTAGATGCTTCCAGGTACTAGAGGGCAGTGGTTAAGCATTCAGGCTCTGGGATCCTACTGCCTAGGTCCTAAACCAGGCTTTCTTTCTTCCTGTGTGTAGTGAATACTATGGTGTGCCACTCGGCTGTCCCCTTCAAGCTCAAGGCACTCCTATTCCCAGCTTCAGGGGATGCCATGCCAAGCCGAATTACAGCCCACAGCAAAGGGAAACATTAGTACTACTACTCCTGTTTTACTTAAAATTTTGAGAGATGTTTATTCATCATGGATGGTTGTGTTAATTTTTTGTAATTTTGCATCAAAATATTATTAATCTTGATTGCTAGGTGTGGCACCATCTGAAGTTTTGCACCTGGGGTGATGCCTCACTTCTTGCAGCCTAGGCTCAGTCTTGGCAGGGATTGTTGGCTGCTGATGGTTCACAGTTGAGCAGCTCCCCAGAAAGAAGCCTTGAACAGAGGGAGCTGCCTCCCAGCTTATGCCCCTCGAATGTAAGGAGCAGTCCCCATCCAACGACTGGCCAGTGAGGAGGTTCACAGGCCCCTGGACGCAAGTGAGACACCTCAAAGGGTCAGTCCAGCCCCTCTCGGAGCTCCTCATGGGACTGGTCATATTGGTTTCCTGGGCTGCCATAAGAAAGTGCCACCATCTGGGTGACTTAGAACAACACAAACGTATTGTCTCACAGTTCTGGGGGGCAGAAGTCTGCAATTAAGGTGTCAACAGGGCCTCACACCCATTGAAGGTGCTAGGGAAGGATGGGTTCCCAGCCGCCCTGGCTTCCAGCTTTTGGTAGTTCATCAACTTGTAGCAGCATAACTCCAGTCTTCACATGGTGCTCTTTTATAAGGACGCCACTCATGTCAGATTAGGGGCCCACCCTACCCTGGTATGACCTGATCCTAATAATGACAGCTGCAACAACTCTATTTCCAAATAAGGTCACATTCTGAGGTACTGGGGGCTAGGACTTTAACATATGAATTTTGGAGGACACCATTCACCCTGCAAGTTCATCAGTGGAACTGCACCACAGCCCAAGCCCTCCCTCTGCCCAGCCCTGCCCACCGGCCTCCATCACTCCCTTACAGCTAACCCAGGGTAGCCCCCTGATTTCTTTCACTGAAAAAGACTTACCTACTCCATCCTAATCCAGGTCAATGTTATATCCAACTTAACGTTCATACTCTCTCCTCCCCTGGGTGTTTTGGAGTTGGATGGGAGGAGATTACACAGTTACTTATTTTTCCTCCCGCTACTTTAGCTGTTAGGGCAGAAAAAAATGTGTCTCACTTACCTGGAGTTGTCATGGTTCATGGCCTTCTCTCTCTCTTTTTCTCTCTGTCTCTCCTTTGTTTTCTTTTTAGAGACAGGGTCTCACTCTGTCACCCAGGTTGGAGTACAGTGGCACAATCACAGCTCACTGCAGCCTCCAACTCCTGGACTCAAGCGATCCTCCCAACTCAGCCTCCTGAATAGCTAGGACTACAGGCACACACCACCACACTCAGCTAATTTTTAAAATTAATTTTGTAGAGACAGGGTTTCCCTATGTTACCGAGGCTGGTCTTGAACTCCCGGCCTCAAGCAATCCTCCCAACTCAGCATCTTCTCTTTACTCACACTGACTCCCTAATTATACCCCCTGTGTGACAGGCCTCTTGTTGGGCACATGTGGAAATCATGGAGGGAGTTCTGGGGTGAGGGAATTGGGTCTCTGATCTGGGCACCCACCCTGCCAGCTGCTGCTTTTGAGCTGGTAAAGAACTCAAGCCCAGCTATCTCCCATCAAGTCTTCTTGGCCCATATGCAACTTATGCCCCTTGCCTCACCAAACCATGGGGATTCAGGGCACCGTGCTGCTGCCTTCTCTCTCTGCCCACCTGCTGTCTCTCTCCAAGCCTTTTCTCCCCTCCTCAGCTATACTCAGGAAGATCAGTGAGTCTATGGCTTCAGCATGAGCAATGAGAAAATGAGATGTTGGCCTCCCCTTCCTGTAGGCATTGCCAATCTCCATGAGGGATTCTCTAAAAGCCCCATCCCTCTCTATCTCTCCTGTGGAGGAGGGAATCCCAGCAGTCCTCTGGATCAATAAACTCCAAATCCCAGCTAGTTCCTCTCCCTCCTCTACCTCTCCCTGCTCAGTAGTTTCCTCGTGTTGACTGAGGGAAGGGAGTTTGAGGAGAGAGCTCTGGGATGGGGATAGGGGCAGCAGAGTTGTTGAGCCATCTATTGGTGAGCCAGTGGGGCCCCTAGACACTCGCTTACTTGAAAGTCCTTTTAGAGCCCTTGTCTTCACCTGTGGGTCCTAGTTGCTGGTTCTGATGCCACAGCAAAGTACCGCTCAGCATTCTGTTCCAGGAATCTCCAAGGGACCTGGTTCCCATCCCCCTGGAGACAGTGCCAGGGGTGATGTGTCTGCAGCCCAAGTCTCCCTCCATGAAGACAGGCTGCCATTGTTGTCACCGAAGCCATGACTCCACCGAAGCCATGACTCCATGATCTGCATTTTTATTCAGCCTGAGAGAGAAGTTGCCCTGGTTACTTCAGCACAGCTTTCAAGAGGAGACCTTGGCTATGACTCTCAGGAGCACCAAGTCTAGCACAGGCTCTATTTTCTGCATCTTTCATACATTTTCAGAGTCTAAATGCTGCTCCAAGTGGCCAGCACTTCCCAACCAAGAGGATGGAAGGGATCCATGACCACCAGGTTGGTACTGAAGGCATCTCAGCCTCCTGGGTCCATCCTGATCTACCCTGGGGACTCCCATCAGCTTATTGTCTAGGACCATTTTCAATGCAAAACCCAAGTACAAGCACCAGCCCCTACTTTTGTTTTACAGAGACCGTCATAATTATATTTGCTTCAATAGGCATCCTTCATTGAGCCCTTACTACATGCCAAAAACTTCACATGCATGATTTCATCTCATGTTCATAACCACCTTAAGAGGGGAGTACTATTATTTTCCCCATTTCTCAGATTAGGGAAACTGAGTCCAAGCAAGGATAAATTACTTGCCAGAGGTCAAACATCTAAGAAGTGGTGGAGTCTGGATTTGAACTTGGTTCTCTCTGACATTAAGGTCAATGCTTTGCTCTGCTGCCTCCACGCTGCTGCTTGCTGGTGCCTGTCCTCCAGCGGGAGGAAAGTGCATGTGACTATGGGGTAGCCCTCAGCTCCTCCATTTCGGAACCTGTAGAAGTGGAATGGCCTTGGGGATGTCCTTTAGGGAGGGACAGGTCTCTGTGGCTAGTGTTTCCCTGGGCCTAGCCTACATGATTCCTGCCCAGCTTCCTCAATCAGACATTCCCGGGCCTCTTCTCTTCAGTCTTCAAACGGTAAGAAATCAATCCCCCATGGATCCTGTTTCCTTTGAATTCCAAGCACATATGTCAAAAAGGAATCGCAAATGAAGGATGAGCTCTCTGGACTCTGGCAGCGTCTGTGTATGTGAGAGGCTCAGCAAATGATGTCTTTGGATATGTGGGGTCGTTTTACACGTATGTAAATTTGAAGGTACTGCCTGGATGCTTATACCTACTAACTCTCACCTTTTGTGAACCTGAAAGATTGAAATAAAGAAGAGAAAACCAGAGACTGGATTAACATTTGATTTGATTTACTCCCTAGTAAAATCCTATGTGAAGATCCAAAAAATGAGCTTGATCTTAAAATCAGCATCCATATCCTTCCTATCTGATAGATCCCAAAGTTTCCAACCTTCCATCTCTTGGCTTAATTTTTCTGAGGTCTGTTCTAAGTTTAGTCCTTTCTCCCCTGCCTCTTATTCCTCTGCCTCAACTTTAAGTTAAGTTCTTGGTTGCATGGTTTTCTCTTCTGGGCACCTGCTTAGACATTAGTCCAAGATTAAAAGTGCTGGATTTCACAGAAGCTAATTCCTAGAACTGATCCATGGAAAAAAGATATTGCTCCCTAGGTGCTTTTCAATGGAGATCTCTTTGTCTTTGGAATAGGATGGTTCTCCCTATCTTTTCAGGTAACTTTAAACTCCAAGAGAGAAGAAAAAATACAGGAGCCAGTCCCAGGCTGGGTCTCTATATGGCAAGTTCTTTCTCAGAACAAAGTGAGTTAGAATAAAGAACAAATACTCTCCCTTCTAAGAGGGAAACAGATTCTTCCAAATCCCACCCCAGCCTCCTTGCAGACTCCAGGAGCTTAGTCCTAGAGCTTGGGGTGGGAGCGAACCCTATCTCCCCTTGACACAGTGGCAAACTATGAACAATGGGGCATAGATTGTGGAGTCAGCTAGGCCTGGCCTCAATGGCTAAAGTCCATGCCTGCTATACAGTAACTATGTGACTTTGAGGAAGGACCTGAATCACTCTGAATTTCCAGGGTTGCCATTTTTCATGATGGGGACAAGGCAGTGACATTTGCAATTTTATCAGGGTTGGATTCTAAAGTCAGTGCCTAAGGAAAGAATCCCTGTTGGTGGGAGCTACCCTTGAAAACCTCTGAAATTGGCCGGGTGTGGTGGCTCACACCTGTCATCTCAGCACTCTGGGAGGCCAAAGCAGGCTGATTGCTTGAGTTCATGAGTTCAAGACCAGCCTGGGAAACACGGCAAATACATTTCTCTACAAAAAATACCAGAAAAATTAGCTGAGCTTGGCAGTGCACACCTGTTGTCCCAGCTACTCAGGAGTCTGAAACAGGGACATTGCTTGAGCCCAGGAGTTTGAGGCTGCAGTGAGCTTTGATTACGCCACTGCACTCCAGTCTGGTAACAGGGTGAGAACTTGTCTTTAAAAAAGAGAGAAAATTTAAACACAGAGACATGTACAGCGGGAGGGTGAGATGAGGACACGGGAAGTGGCCATCTACAAGTTAAAGAGCACCTGAGGCTACCAAAAGCTAGGAAAGAAGATAGAACACATTCTCTCTCACAGCCCTCAGAAAAAACCAATCCTGCCTTGATTTTGGACTTCTAGCCTCAGAACTGTGAGACAATAAGTTTCTCATGTTTAAACCATCCAGGTTGTGTTATCTTGTATGGCAACCTCCAGGAAGGTAATACATACTTGCATGTGTACAAATCAAATGTACCTTTGATGAGACTCACCAGAAATACCTTCCTTGTAGAGTTTTTGTGAGGTCAAATGAGCTAATGTGTATGAAGTGCTTAGTTTTACACCTAGGACTTATTAAATACTCTGTGAACTCTTACCCCGTTCATTCAGGTAAAGAGCCAGGAGAGCTTTGGTGTCAGTCCTCAGTGAGTGGGTAGGTAAGGGACAGCTCTCTGGGCCTCAGTTTTCTTCTGGGCAAAATCAAAGTTTGGAGACGTCCCTTTCCTTCCAGCCCCGATGCTCTGGACATCCACAACACTTGGAGCTACAGGACATCAGACAGGATGCGACATCTGAACTTGACCTTGAATGGGCCACCAGGGCACTACCTCTGTAAATATTTCAGGATCATTCTATGCTGGGCCAGAGGCTGACATACAGTGACTTCCTTGGGCTTCTTTTACAGAAACTAAAACATCAAAAGGACAAAACTCAGTGTCTTAAAATTGATGCCTAATACCTCTCCCTTTCCCATCCGTTCACTACCATTGTTTCACTTCTCTGGTTTGTGATGTCTGTAGAGAAAGTTCTTTTTTCTACTGATTTATATTTTTTTCAAATAGAAAATATGAATTCTACTGTGTTCTAAAAAGTATTCAGCTAAGTGAGGTTGAAGGATTGGAGTCCCTTCCCCTAAGAGCGTCCTCACTCCCTACCCTGAATCGCCATGTTCTAATTCCTATGACTTGTCACCATAAACCCTTGGACATCAGCAGAGCCAGGTTCATCATTAGCTGGGACCAGGGCAGGATGAAAATGTGGAGCCCTGGCCAGGGGTAGGGAATTCAGTCTCCCCTTCTCATAGGTCTGGCTCTTCACCAGCTGGAGATAGGCAATCTCCAAAGGACTGCAATTTCTGCTCTTGGACATGCTCAGTATCTGAACTGGAGTTGAATGAGACGTTCCAGCCGAGCCATCTGCCAAACGCAGATGGCCCTTCCAGCCAGGATAAGGATGGCTGTTACCCCAGATGCTGCAGGGCACACACCTGCCTTCTGCCCTCTCCGCACCCACACTCCGGCCCTGCCAGAGGCAACACCTAGATGAAGGGTGGCAGTGGTTGAGAGGAGGGGAGGGAGAAAGGGAGCAGGAGGTTGGGCAGGGCCTGAGATGCTAGGGGACTGGGGAATGTGCAGTAAGAACCAGTCCAGGAGAGGCAGGGAGGCCATGAGAGGTGGCCTTGTGCTGGACTGAGGTTCCAAGTCCCCAGCGTGTGCTCCATTATTCCACTGGACAAATTCCGAAACAAAACAATTAAGAATTTCAAGACTCGGCAACCACAGATCATCAGATCCCAAACATGAGTCCTTTCTGAGTGCAGGGCCCTGTGGGATGCATGGCTGAATGTCCTAACATACCCATTGTTCAAAACAAAGGTGGGGAGGTGCAGGCATGGGTTTTAGAGGTGGGACAGACCTCAGTTCAAACTCTGATTCTCCTGTTTCCACCCCGGGTGATCTGAAGATGGGGATGAAGTGCATACCAAGATGGCTGACCCTCAGTAAGGGCTCACGAAGAGGTAGCTGTTACTGATAGAGGGCTGGGTGATATAGTTTGGATATTTATCCCTTCCCAATCTCATGTAAAATATTGATCCCCAGTGTTGGCAGTGGGTCCTAGTGGGAGGTGTTTGGGTCATGATGGTAGATCCCCCATGAATGGCTTCACATCATCCTTGCAGTAATGAGTGAGTTCTTGCTCTATCTGTTGCTACGAGATCTGATTGTTAAACAGTCTGGCACATCCTTCCCCTCTTTTCTCTTGCTACCTCTCTTTGCCATATGACCCGCCTGCTCCACCTTTGCCTTCCCACCATGAGTAACAGCTTCCTGAGGCCTCACCAGAAGCTGAGCAGACGCTGGTGCCATGCTTGTACAACCTGCAGAACTATGAACCAAACAAATCTATTTATAAATTCCCCAGCCTCAGGTATTCCCTTATGGCAGCACAAAATGGACTAACACACTAGGTTTCCAACAACTATGCTTCAGGAGCCAGGTGCAAAGGCTGGCATCCACACTTACAAGATGCTCCTGTGAATGTGGTAGGAATCCAGGAAAATGAGAGAAGAGAAATTTAGACAGACACAGAGGAAAGACTACACAGAGACCAGCTTATAATGGGCTGGAAAGATCAAAGGATACCATGTTTCTGTTTAGTGCGCAGGAAAGTAAAATAGCTGTGGGTATCACTTGTCAAGACACACTTTACTTTGGTCTCTGAAAATGAAAAAATAGACATCCGCTAGGGGTTGGGGGATGGGAATAGGGACAATGACAAGAAATAATCCATCATTTGGGGAAAATGAAGCTTATCTGTGGGTTTACTTATCCATTTGAATATAGTCAAAATGCTCTGGAATCCAGTGAAAGCAATCACGGTGATGGATTTTTGCACTCTGTCACACAGTGCAATTAAGGGGTAGGATCCAGCCAATATCTTAAGGCTATTAAGAGATTCATATGGAATCTGGCCATGCTTTCAATGACTTGGATGAGGTTGCATCTCATTTGTGGTGCCCTCACACAAAACATGCCTTCACCATCTAGCCCTGGTCTGGTCTATGGGCACCCTGGGCACACTAGCTCAGGCCAGATGCCGGAGGAGGAAGGTGACGGCAGAGGAGTGAGAGAAGCCTGCCCAGCCTGCTCCCCTGAGACTCTGCAGCACTTTAATACATCACTATTGTGGCCCCTGTCACCTCTGACAGCAAATATGATTTTAGCTGTCAGGCAGCTGACAGAAAACAAAACATAATTTACAGCCAAATTTGGCCTGCGGAAGCGCACACCTGGCTCCCAGAGGTGTGAGCTATGTAAACACACCCATGGGCAGGGTTTGGCTGGGCCAGCAAAGGATGGGTGCAACACCGCTCCCAGGGCTCAGCAGTGCTTGCTGTTGGAGGAAGGGGAAAATGGGAATGTAGTCACTATTTCTTATGACTATAATTTCTGAAATATACTTTGAGAATTTTATTACTAATAATCCATTCTGCCATAATCATACTGTTGGCAATAAATTTCCTACTGAAATAAAAGACCTTTTTTTGTGAATTCCAGGGGGAAAATGATAGTTTATTTTTTTCACTGTCTGCTTTGCCGATTGAACCTTTTAAAGTGACTTGGGGAATTTTCCTGTGCCCTTGGAAAAGGACACAATTTAAAAGTCCCAAATTCTCATGCTGGCTGCTTGGAGTTGGAGGGGATCAAAAGGGAGTAAGACAAATATCTGGGAAAGGATTGAAACTTGAAGATGTCAAGATTCCTTTTCATCTGGGAGCAATGAGCTCCCAGAACTGAACAGTGTGAGTGCATATATATATGTGTGTGCCCTAATGGAAGCAAATTTGCATCAAAAAATAACTAGAATGAGCCAAACAGAGAGTAGGAGGTCGCTGTTTGAAAGTGGAAAATGTTGCACGGTGGATTCTCTTCAAGGATGCTCATCAGCTTCACTGGGCTCTGGGCACTGACCCTAGAGCTGGGAAAGTTGGCTTCTAGTTTGGTCTATTCTTGATTCTTTGTACAACTACCATTTCATATAGGGTGGTAATGAAGCAGTCAGGAGCTGGATCAGACACACCTACCAAATTCAAATTCTGGGTTCATCACTTACCAGCTCTATGACTTTAGATAAATCACTTAACCTTGGTAAGCCTCAGCTTTCTCATCTGTTAAATGAAGATAGAAGTATACCCACTGCAGAAGATGCAGAATTAAAGGAGATGAAGTATGCTGAGGTGCAAAGCACAGTAGTCAGCACAAAGTAGTTGCTCAATAAGTGCTACTATATGTGTTATTCAGTCACCCATCATTTAACAATGGGAAGACATTCCAAGAAATGCAACATTAGGTGATTTTGTTGTACAAACGTCATAGAGTGCACTTATATACACCTAGATGACATAGCCTACAAAACATTCAAGTTATATCATGTAACCTATTGCTCCTAGGCTACAGACTTATACAGAATGTTACTGAACTAAATATTGCAGGCAATGGCAACACATTGGTATTTGTATATCAAAATATAGAAAAGGTGCAGTAAAAATATAGTATTATAATCTTATGGGACCACCGTCATATGTATATGCAGTTCACCTTTGACCAAGATGCTGTTATGCAGGCCATGACTGCACGTTGGTTCATCCAACAAAAGCAATAATTGAGCACCTCTTATGTGCAAGCACATACAACTACATAAAGGTTAGACATATAGGTCCTGCTTTCAAGGAGCTCTGCAGAGGAGCAGATAATACAAGGTAAGAAGATGTAAGACCCAGGAGAGGATCATTTGGACAAAGTGCTCTGGAATTGGCAAGATGGGGAAAGAAAATGAGTCAGGGAAATTGTGCATATCAATTAACCTGTTTTTTCATCTCTCTACCTATAAAAAGGAATAATGACCCTCTATTTTCTTACCTCTTAGAGTTGGCAGGAGGCCCCGAGCAAATTATAGACATAAACAAGTGTTGGAAAATGCAACCCACTCTCAAAACCAGAGTCTGACACAGGTGATGGTGACAGTGACATAGGTAAGAGTGAGAAGAGTTCTCAGAAACTTCGTAGATTGGTCGTTTAGATAAACCATGGGCAGTTCCAGGTGCTCCAGCTTCACAGAAGATAACCTGGGGCTTGAGAATTGTGTCAGGATTTCAAATTCCCAACTCCACTGTAGTGCAGGCTCTCAAAAGAAGCACATTTGACTGAGCACACCTTAGGAGAACTTGAAATATTACATGGACAAGTGGTACAGGGTGTAAACTTGTCTCTCCCTGAATCCTCCCCCTGCAGAAAGGGCTGCTATGAACCACTCAGGGAGCTTAAGAACATAGATAAGAAACCCAAGTACAGTCTATGCAGCCACCAGCCCTTACAATGACACTGGTCTGAATCCCAAGTTTGATTATTAATAGCTGCAATTTTGCGTAAAAATATATCCTCCTGTTTGTGTATTGTCCAATAAAATATGTATTTTCCATGCCTATTTATATGTGTTGTGAAGAGATAAAGAAGGAGAGGGTCTGTTGATAAATATGGTATAGACACAGATTGTTATTGCACTAGTATGTTCATTTCATCCTTGACAAACATCTATTGAAGGGTGTTAGAACTGTGTCCCCCAAAATTCAGACATTCAAGTTCTGGCCCACAGTACCATAGAATGTGACTGCATTTGGAGGCTGAGTCTTTAAGGAAGTAATGAAATGAAAATAAGGTCATTAGGATGGGTCCTAAGTCAATCTTACTGGAGTCCTTATAAGAAGAGATTTGGACACACATCTTTTAGCTCTCAGAATTGTGAGAAAACAAGTTGCTGCTGTTTACCACCCAGTCTGTGGTTCTTATTATGGCAGCCCCAGTAGATGAATGCACAAGGCTACTATGTGCTGTGTGCATTGCTAGGCATTGGAGAGGCAAGAAAGAGCAAGACCCTGTGCCCACTTCTGAGCCAAAGAACTGAATTCAAAAAACAGTGAGGTAGGCAAATGCTTACAAATACAGCGGGGCTGATGCACCCGGAAGCCCCAGCAGGAAGCAATGGGCAAACAGAAGGGAGCACGGATAGGGTAGCACGGAGGGCTCCTGTTGAAATGATTCAGACCCCAAATTGTGGCATGACCTGGCTCATTCCTCATTCCGAGTTTTGTGTTGGCTAATCTTTAATTAATGAATCACATCTCTTGGTGTAGAGGAATGTTATTTACCTACTGGACTTGTCCTTTTTTTTTTTTTTTTTTTTTTGGCAGTAAATTAAGCATTACATTCATGAGACTGCAAGGTCTCTTCTCGTTTTCTAATTCCATTGAGCAGCCTGGTGAGAGGCAAAGCCAGCTGCCATTCCAGACAGTCAATCAATGAGCTCAGGAATGTCCATATGGAGATAGCAACAAGGCAGAAGGAAAGATGGCAAGGAGGGAGGGAGGAACAAAGGGAGGGAAGGAAGGATAACCTTTGTCCAAATTTCTCAGAACTCCAGAGAAAAAGGCCATGTCCACAGAAAGCCCAAACATCTAAACATAATGTGGGTAAAGCCAATTGTTAGAATATTTGGTCTACAAGCAGCTGAACAGACACCACCACCCGGAGGTTTCTGCATTCGTCCTGGATGTATAGTCTTCTTACCCAGACTCATCCCGAAGAAGTGGAGTGTCTCAGGGAAGTGAACACAGATGAAGGCAGACATTGAGCCCCTTTTCTCCTTAATCAGAGGCCAGAGGACTGTGCCCCTTTTCTCCCGAAATAACATCACATCAAGCTACTGCTGTCAGCTGAGCCCAGACCCACCCACCAATATGTACACCTGTATCAGCCACCCATACTCTGTTCCCACCAGCAGCATGGGTTTCAAGAGCACACGGAGGCTTCCAAGAGCACAATCCAGCTGGTGGTCTACAGACTGTCAGTGCATGAGTAGCAGCAGCAGGTGAGTTAAACAAGCAGATTCTCAGGACCCATGCCAATGATCAGTTACCTTAAAAACAAATACTCCAGTCTGGAGTGGAGGGCAGAGGCCACTTTTTTTTAATACTTTAAGTTCTAGGGTACATGTGTACAATGCGCAGTTTTTATACATAGGTATACATATGCCATGTTGGTTTGCTGCACCCATCAACTCATCATTTACATTAGGCATTTCTCCTGGTGCTATCCCTCCCCCAGGCCCCCACCACCCAACAGGCCCCAGTGTGTGATGTTCCCCACCCTGTGTCCAACCGATTTCATTGTTCAATTCCCACCTAAGAGTGAGAACATACGGTGTTTGGTTTTCTGTCCTTGTGATAGTTTGCTCAGAATGATGGTTTCCAGCTTCATCCATGTCCCTGCAAAGGATATGAACTCATCCTTTTTATGGCTGCATAGTATTCCATGGCATATATGTACCACATTTTCTTAATCCAGTCTATCATTGATGGACATTTGGGTTGGTTCCAAGTCTTTGCTATTGTGAATAGTACCACAATAAACATATGTGGGCATGTGTCTTTATAGTAGCATGATTTATAATCCTTTAGGTGTATACTCTGTAATGGGATTGCTGAGTCAAATGGTATTTCTAGTTCTAGATCCTTGAGGAATCGCCACACTGTCTTCCACAATGGTTGAACTAATTTACACTCCCACCAACAATGTAAAAGTGTTCCTATTTCTCCACATCCTCTCCAGCACCTGTTGTTTCCTGACTTTTTAATGATTGCCGTTCTAACTGGTGTGAGATGTTATCTCATTGTGGTTTTGATTTGCATTTCTCTGATGACCAGTGATGATGAACATTTTTTCATGTGTCTGCTGGCTGTATGAATGTCTTCTTTTGAGAAATGTCTGTTCATATCCTTTGCCCACTTTTTGATGGGGTTGTTTGTCTTTTTCTTGTAAATTTGTTTGTGTTCTTTGTAGGTTCTGGATATTAGCCCTTTGTCAGATGGATAGATTGCAAAAATTTTCTCCATTCTGTAGGTTGCCTGTTTACTCTGATGGTAGTTTCTGTTGCTGTGCAGAAGCTCTTTAGTTTAGTTAGATCCCATTTGTCTATCTTGGCTTTTTTTTTGCCATTGCTTTTGGGCCAAAGGCCACATTTTTTTAACAAGCACTAGGTGATGGTGATGGGCAGGACTTGGAGAAATACTCATCCAGCAGGACCCTTTGAAATACAGATGAGCAAATTAAGGGTGCAAAAGGTATGATGACTTACCCAGGACCACAGAGCTGCTGGTGGTGAAAGCCATCAGAACTCTGTCATGCTGACCAAAAGTAATGCTATCAACTCAAGACAGTCCATTCGGTGGTCCACAGGGCTGTGCCTGTTTTCCCCACTGCCCAGGACCTCTCACCACTTCCCAAAGTCTTCATTACAAAATGGAACAAAATCAGAGGGAGATTAGAGTTTGGGGCAAGCATTCTCTGAATGAACATTAGGAGTGCTCTAAACCCTTAAAATATCTCCATTTTTTTTTCTGTCCCCATCTCCTGTCTATTGCAGAGGATTTGCATCAGTCAACTATGTGGTATGTGTGATTGCTGGAATGAGCAAAAGGCTGGTCTAAGACAGATAGTCAAATAGTCACATAAATTTTAAGAATTAAATTCAAATAATTTCAACATGTGTGCAATTAATACTTTTGCTTCTAGCAACTTCTTTTTATGGCAAGGTAGTACCATAAGCTTTAGCGCACAAAAGACCATTTTAAACACATTCGTTTAGGGTTGAGAAAATAATCTTTTACAAGATTATCAGAGGACTCCAAGAGGAGGGGATTTCCTCCTCGTGTGCTTGAACTTGAGAAGACTTTCAACATAATGGTTGACATATAAAAGACATTTATAATAATTACTTAGGCACTAATGACAGTTTGAACAATAAGAAGCCTTGGTTCCAAACTTCCTTGATCAGCAGTGTTTGCTGTGACTAAGGGCCCTATAGACGGCAGGCATTGACTTTGCTTAACCTTTGCACTTGTAATAAAAATGCAATAAAGTAATTGGTTAAAATAAAGACATGTCTGATAAAGAGTATTTGCTTTTTAAGGTAACTGATTAAAATAGAAGCATATCTGATAAATGAGTTTATGGGGGCGGAAATCCATGCCTTGCTAATTAGTCAAGATTCTGTTTCCTACATGGACTTTTTTACCCCTTTGATGAGAAATGAAGCAGTGGAACGATGAAAATGCTGTACAGTACTAACCAATAAATAATACATGTGTTCATCAAAGAATAGGCAGTTGTTCACATGTTTTAAAACGTCCTTGCTTCACAACACCAGAAGATACAGCATTCAATGGCCTATTCAATCACAAAACTGTGCTTCCCATCAGGACACCAATATACTTTGACCTTCTTTGCCATAAAGCTGAGGACACTGACAGGAAGAGCAAGACTCTCTAAATCTCCCCATTACTCAATTCATTGTGATCCACCCTAGAGTTGAAAATCTATGACTGTCTTGATCAACCTTATTTCCCTTGAGAATTTGCTCAATGTTACTTCCCTTTAAAAAAGTTCCAATTTTAATTAAAATTTTATTTCTTAACTATTAAATATATGAAGGACGACATTCTGTATAATTATGAGCAGACCAGAACAAATTACACATCGAAATAGTAATAAGAATGACAAGAACAAGGGTATCATAAATAAGCAGGCATTGATTGCTCACCTCTCTGTGTCCCCCTAATAGCAGTTAATGAACCTGGAAGGCAGCCATATTGACTCTGGGCACTGTACAGAATAGAGGCCCCCAGGACCCAGGAATTCATGCTCCCTGAGCTGCTATGGGCTAGCCCCTAGTGACTAACTTTAATGCAGGTACTTGAGGTTACAATCTTCTGCTGGGATAAACCGCTTGATCCAATTTGGGAGGAGCTACAAGTTAAACCATCTGTGGGGACCTGTTCTTAGGGCAAAAGAGCTGTTCTTTACAGAACCCAGCAAAGGGAGAGAGAAAACTCTCAAGTCATGGTGCAAGCTTGCCTGACACCCAAACCTGGGAGCATCAGATAACGGCTGCAGACAAGATAAGCCCTCGCCTTCATGATCAATTGGTACCTCGAAAGTGTCTGTATAGATACAACCCTCTTCTGGGAAGAAGAATATCCCCCAGAAGAAACCTTTTAAATGCCCAACACTTCCAAACCTGACTGTGTCATGCCTTCTCTTTCTCTCAGGGTTAGAAATAAATGCACTTTCTAAAAGACTTGCCTATTTACTGAGGACTCTCAATTAACCAGAACCCACCTAATTAGAATTTTTGTTTAACTGGATAGTTCCCTCTTGAATAAAAGTGTTTAATAATTCAAATAGCAAACATTTGCATGGTACCGACCATGCTCCAGGCACTCCACTAAGCACATTACCTCTAAGCTGCATGATTACCCGCAAATATGAGGCAGGTGCTACGATTACCCCAATCTGGCAGATGACAAGTCTGGGGCTCAGAGAAGTCGCTGCATCTTTGCCCAAAGGAATGGAGAGTGAGCCCTGGCCTCAGAACAGGGCTTCTTAAGTTCAACACATCCTCTATTTAAAAAGGTGTAATTCTGACTCCAAGGCTGGACTTTTCAAAGCCCAAAGAAAACCTAGAGGCTTGGGAAAGTTTTGAAAACATTAGGTGTTGAAGTGAACTGAATGATGAAACTTCAGTTGCCCCAGAAATTCAATTAATGTGTCTACCCCATTAATTAGCTGGTTCTCTACAGTCCCTCTACATGGGCCCCCCCACCCTGGAGTTACCCATCTCAAAATGTCCCCCACATCTAAAGTGACTTAGCAGAAACATTCCTAGCCAGGCACTAGAAGATTTGGAATACAGCTAGATGTTAACATAGAATGCCCAGACTCCCACTCCAGTTCCCAGAATTATTTGAATGTCACTCATACCAAGCTGGCCTGAAAGGAAATCTCAAAGATTTCTTTAATAGACTCTCAAATGATTAAGATTGGGTTCTGTTTTCTTCACTTCTAGCCTTAAAAGAAGAGGCCTGACCACCAAGCGGCCTTTTACTATATCACCATGCCCTGAAAGAGATAATGTAACTATTTTATCACCAAGGAGAATAACTAGAGCTGTGAAAAGGGCTGGTGGAATTACCATGTTAAAGGAAGTAAAGTCGTTCTCTACTCCTTTCCCAATGAATACTGAAACACACTAACCGTGTCCATCAATAATATGTA
Organism: Macaca mulatta; assembly: GCF_049350105.2. Classification (NCBI taxonomy): domain Eukaryota; kingdom Metazoa; phylum Chordata; class Mammalia; order Primates; family Cercopithecidae; genus Macaca; species Macaca mulatta. The sequence goes on along the minus strand of NC_133423.1, from coordinate 23,737,848 downwards.
GTAGCAATATATAATATTAACACATTTACTGAACACATTTATGTTCCAGGATCTATTCTAAGTCCTATATGAATATTATATCATTTGATTCTTATGAAAACTCTATGAGGTAGATTATATTACTCTACTTTACAGATAGAGAAACTGAGGCACAGAAATGCTAAGTTACTCATCTACAGATAGTAGATGATGGAGGATTGAGTCTTGGCAGGCTGACACCAGAGCCTAGGATGAAATTAGATTCTTAATGAATAAATATAAATTTGATTAATTGAGAGACTCCCATGTTTTGGTTGGTCACCTTGTACCATAAGTGCAATGCGCTGAATGTTTCTGTCCTCCCTAAATTCATATGTTGAAATCCTAACTCCCCTTAAGGTGGGACATTTGGGAGATAATTAGATCACAAGGGTGGATCCCTCGTGAATGGATCTGTGGCCTTATGAAAGTGACCCCAGAGAGCTCTCACCCTCTTTTCCACTATGCGAGGACACAAAAAGAAGATTGCAATCTCCAACCTGGAAGAGGACCCTCACTGGAACCGACCATGCTGGCACCCTGATCTCAGACTTTCAGCCTCCAGAACCGTAAGAAATAAATGTGTGTTATTTATAAATCACCCAGGCTATGGTACTTTGTTAGAGAAGCCCAAACAGACTAAGACAATTAAGTACACTGTACATATTAAGTCCCTGAAAGACAAACATTTGTCTAGTTCTCTGATAAGGCTGGAATGTCTAGTTACACAAACATGAGGCCAACCCCTCCTGGGAGAAACGAAGGAAGATGAGAAGACGGAGTTGCTGGAAGCTGGAGGGCAGAGTGCGGCTCTGTGATGATGCCTGCTCCACGTCTTCACAGAGTCCCAAGGGCCCAGATGGCATCACATTTTGTGGCAGACACAGGTACCTGGACTACCTCTGGTCTGGGTACATGTACATTCTCTGTACATGTCCTCTGAGGTCTGAGAAAAGTTGTCCTCTCACTCTACTGGTTGTAGCTGAAGTCAGAAAATTGGGGGACTGGAAAAAGTCTTAATTCCTTCTCATGTTTTTCCCTGCAGGTCGAAGGGTACAAATGTGAAAAACGCATCTCAGAAACAGTCTTGCTTTCCTAAAGTTCTTAAGAACTGACAGGGAAATTAAATGACAACAATGTTCTGGCTCATATTCACTGGGGACTGGAAATCCACTTTTTACAAATCCACTTTGAGATGTCCCCAGGCTGCCCAATGTCCTCCTGAAATGCCTCTTCCTCCTATGGTGTGTTTTGCACCAACTCCCAATGTTTCAGGCTCTGTAGAATCCACCAAGGTTGCTTTGGTGATGCTCAGTGCTAACCACGTCCTTCTTGTCTGTGGATCTGAAATCAGAAGCCAGTGCTACCCAGAAGGACTGCCCCGACCTGGCCTTCTTTTGTTGGGTCTCCACATGCTACCTACCAATTCAGGTACTTTGTGGAAGACTCTGCAGAAAAACTCAGAGATGGCAACTCACCTGTGTTATCATCCCCTGTTACTTTTCTCCCCTTGAATTGTGATGATCAACCTAAGCTTTTGGAATTGACATTTTAGTCAAATGTCAATTTCCAAAATTGTACATCCACACAAATGGTTAAAACCAAAAGACAATAAATATATTAAAGATGCGCATACTCTACCCAAATGGTTAATTCCATGGGGATTCCTTAAGAAAATGTTATTTCCAACATCTGATGGAGCTAAAATTACAGGACATGTTTATCTTGAGTGATACACTCCATTCAAAGACTTTTCAGTAGAGATTCCTAGGTCTCTGAACCCCAGACAATGTACCTCTCTATTGTAATCTTCTCTGTAGTCCATTTTCCTCATTATGCCAATTCTCTGACCTCTTCCTCTCTAAGTATGCAGTTAATAACTGAGGACAAAGATACAAAGGCTTACAAGTGACCCCTACATGATTCTAACTCAACTTGGGGGCAAAGAATTGAGTCAGCCAGGCCTCTGATTTGCCCCTACACCACAGGATTACCAATTTGGTGGATACTATATTCTAAATTAAATTGTTTTCACACTAAATTGAACAGCTCCAGCATCAACCAGGGCATGAAGAGTGTATTAGGATTAGTTCTTGTCAGTAACTAGGTTAGGATCACTATAACTTTTTAGGCCTTAGAATGGAACAGTCCCAGCTGTAAAATGTTTACCCCAACCACTCATAACCATGCCCCTGTGTGACTACCCTGTGTGTCCGTGAGTTTTTCAACAGCTCCACTGTTCCACTGACCTATTTATTTCTGGCTCTCAATTCCTTTTGCAGCAAGGGAAGAGACAAAGTGTTTTAGCAACAGTAGCCTCATAATCCTAAATCCTTCTGAAGAGGAAAGTCATAATAATTAAATGCAATTTTACTTATGTTAACCTATTCATGGATGCAGGAATCAACTCGCTAGGGAGTTGCTGGCAAACCACAAAGAAATGAACAGCAGATTCTTCTTTCCCAGGCCCCTGAGTTTTTGACCAGCCTCCCTAGGATTCTCCAGGTTCTAAATGAGCCATGAGAGGGTTCCCAGGGGTTTCCTGGAGTGCAGAAGCAGGTGGAGAACTGCAATTAAAGCTCAACTGAAGGCGCAAACACAAAGACAGTTTAAGTTCAAAGTGCTTCCCCACCCTGGCAGTTGCTCAGGTGGGAGTAATTGAGGACAGGGAGGAAAGTGACAGGTGCTAGACGCCAGCCTAACAAGAACAGGCTCGAACTTTGAGGATCTGCAGGGCAGGAGAGCATTGCTCATCCTCTTTTCAGCAAAGTGCAAAGAGCTGCTGTGTGCTTGCAACGTAAAGTGCACTGAAGATGCGCCTAGATGTGGGACTTCAGAGAAGAAAAACTAAGATGTGGGCCAGACAGACCTCCCTCCTCCAATCCTTCTAAATCCCAACGATACTCAACAAGCTGATTTGGAAAAATGATTTCCTTTACCCTGTGCCTAATGTCCTTAAATGTGAAAGGATGTTGCCATTCCCAGATGTTTTAGACAATGTTGGGAGAACAACACCAAGGCCATTCTTTTTACACCTATAACGCATTCTTTTTACACCTATATTTTCAAATTCTTCTGGGAATTACGCTTCTCATTTAAATCGAGCCATGGAGAAGCCATGAAACTAGCCTTGCTCACCCAGGCAATGTGTACTCCAAAGCTGATCCAAGACCAAGAGGCATCTGGGGCTACAGATTCCTCTTCACCTTCTTTTTTAAAGAGGAAATAAATTGAAAAGCTCACATTAACCCCACTTGTCTGAGGCTGATAGAAGACCCTACAGAAGAAGAACCACAGAGTTCAGAAAGGCACACTCCCCACCTTTCCTGACTTCTCCCTTCTACCTCTTCACATCACAATCCCATGCATTTATCTCTTTCAAATGAAGGAAATAGCACTATTAACCTATCAGGAGTCCTTGACTGATTGATTGAGGAAAGCTAATTTCATTGAAATAAGCTCGACCTCTAGAACCCAAACTGTTAGCAGCTCGATCCTTGGAAGCCAGTAACTGCTCTATCCCATGGAATCTCCAGTGGCATACTATATGCAAACTGTCAGATATTTTCCTTCTATGTTGGGCATATGAATCAAATTGGATCATTGTCTCTACCCTTCCTTGCTCTTCACACCTTTAAAGCTCCCCAAGGAGAAGGATCTGTGAGTTTTCTTGGTTGGTAGCAGAGCATGTGGACATTGTCAAGTTGCCTTGTAAGAATTGAATTGAAAGAATCTGTAAAGAGGGAAGGAACCAGAAGAGATGATTTAAACAACCCTTTCCAGTTCAGTATTCCCTAATTCCATGATGCCTTTGAAAGGAATGCCCATTTAAAGTCTCCTTCAACTGGAGGATTTAAGACTTGGGATTCACATGCTGCTTCTCAGGAAGTGGGTTTGGAACAAAGACCTAGGCTTCCAAAGTTGGTCGATGAGCAGAAGAACCAAGGGCAACTGACAGACAGTAAACATCTTTTAGAGCAATTTGAAGCAATTATTATGTAACTTCTGATTCATCAGAGATCCAGCCCACCAACAACAAGATTTTTAAAAGGAATTTGAGGCTGTTCTGCTGTTTAACATGAAACACAAGACAGAAATTGGTGTCACGGTCTATGTCCTTGTTACTACAAATAAGCAGGTACGCTTCTCTCAAAATATCCAAGGCTTTTGTTATAGAGCCAAAATTGATCAAAGGTTACTGCAATCTAAAAACAAAAGAAAGAAAGGGAGAGAGAATTCTCCAGTTGCCCGGTTGCTAAGCAACCCTAGTCTGTTCTGGTAACTGGGTCTGGGGGTCTTTGCTTTCATTTGCAGCTGACTTTCATTCCATATATAATATATACCAGCATGTTTATTCTCCTGTAAATGCCCAGCAAATAAAAAGCGATAAAGCCCTTTCACTGAAATTATTCATGTGCTAAAAGCTTTCATCCACATCACTGGTGTGACTGACAATATCATACCAGCAAGCTTCCAGAATTAGTTCTTGTTCTGGCTTTGTACTCCTGGGCTTTCTTTCTTTAATAAAAGAAAAAGAGCTACAGTTTTATTTAAGCTTTCTATAGTCTGGCATTACAGCTCTTCAGTACCAATGATTAAGATGTCATGTCTATTCCAGGCACGTTTATTCTTCTAGTGGCTGTCAACTTTCTAGAGAAAGTACCTTTTACGTGATTTTTTCCTCTTTAAAAACTTTGGTTTGCCTCTAGGACTGATCTGCAAGAGAGAATTTGAATGAGTTACTTGTCCATCCTGGGAGCCTTTTAAGGAAATCCGAATGGCATATAACAACCTCAGCACTGTTTCTCAAAGTGAGTACCAATGATCACTTATATCAAAATCAATATTCAGGAGTCAGACCTGGGAATCAGATTTTCTCAACCATCGCCCATCATGCTCTCCTTCTCATCAGGCGATTTTGATGCATGCCTACATTTGACCATTTCTGACGGAAAGAATGCCTACATGGTTTTATTTGCACAAATTAATCAATCCTGGCAAACTTTATTTTAAAATCAGAGATGGGGGGTGGTGTCTCTTCAGGCAAAGGCTTTAGGGTCCCTCAGAAATGACTGACTCTTAGAACTAACACCGTAGGCACTGGCAAGCAGACTGGCCCCCTCTTGCCAGGGAAGGATGGCCTCCCACTAGACAGAAGCCTGACAGTAAAGATGGTCACACATGTGAGGCCTGGCTGCAGGCCACACACACAGAAGGGGAAAGCTTGCTGGTAAACTGTGTTGCTGGCCCTTTCGCCTTTCCCTTTAACTAAAGATTGTGCTTTGACACTAAAGATTAGTACCCAAAAGTATATGTAGCGGGTACAAATTTTCTAAGTCACAAATTCAAGTGTGAGAAGGTATCACTTTTTTCCCCTCTAACAGGATTTGATTTCTCTCTCAATACCCTATTTCTACCAGATGGCCAGAAGCACAGTCTTATTAATTCAGGGAAAACACTGTCGAATTTGGTGATATCTCTACCATTTCAGGTTTAAAACTCAGTGCCATTGAGGATTTCCCACCCTCTCTTGTGCCTTCCTGGAGCTGATCCTACACTCCAGGAAAGGAGGGAGCAGGCCTTGTGCAATGTTGCTGTGATCTCCGTAGAAGTGAGTGGCTTCTCTCTCTCTCGGCCTTTGCAGCTATCATGGGTGGTTCATCCTCCCTGGTTCTGGCCACAAGAAGATCCCTTGCAGGCTGGCCAGCTCTCATTCTCCCACAGAGAACCCAGAGATTAAGCCGATGTCCTCCTCTCCACATACCTCCTCCCATAAAACGTCCACTCTAACAATACCCACCCTGATGGTTTGGGGGACTTGTCTATGACCCTTGCTGGGTCCCCAGGTATTGTTTTGGAAGTGAGTCACGCAAGTCCTCTCCACTCTCAGATTTCCAAATTTTAAAAGGAGTTTCAAGAAGAAGGAGGAGTCGGGTGCCTTGCCCTGAACATAACTCCCTGTCTTCCTTCTCATCAATTTCTTCTTCCCTCCTCCAACCTAAAGTTTCCACCTCCTTGTTGGGGTGAACAGTGGGGAAATAGGTGGCTCATATCAGAAGCCGGGCTCTTAGATGATTAAATCTAAAAATGATAGGGATGGAAATGAGTGAGGGGTAAGTAAAGGAATTGCAGGAATAAAAATGACCACCTGCAAAAGATAGCCCTTTCCATCTTATCACACCACATGTACACTAGGACCCTGGCACTGCATTTATTGTGCAAAATGAAAATACGCTGTCAACAAAAATACGTTTAAGTTTACTAAGACTTTTGGTTAAGATGGAGCTCCTTGGTTAAGTATCCAGTGAGGTGCCTCTGCAGTAGATTTCAAAGTTTTTGTTATTTTGCTCTCAAGCTGTGGCAGTCATGGAGACTTTTGAAATAGCCTCCTGGCTGATTGATTGTACTACCATGGTTACATGGGAAAAAGCTCCATCTCCAAGTGACTCAAGCTAAAGAGAGGAAATTACCAACTTGCATAATGGAGACATGTGGAGGTTTCAGGCACAACTGGATCAGGAAAGGCAAATGATATTATTAGGGCTCAATTTCTCCATTTCTCAGCTCTGCATATTGCTGCCTGATCTCATGCTATGCAAGATGATTGATGGTAGCTCCAAATTCACAACCCCATAGCTGAACAATCCCAGTGGAAATAGGGATTGACATAGCTCTGGCAGAAAAGTCCTGGGAAACGTTCTCCCCTTCCCCAGGACTTCCCCAGAGGTAAACTCCCAGCTCTGCACTAACCACTGGGCCAGGGGCATGGCTGTTTGGACAAAAAGGAACAGGTTCTGCTCAAGAAGAAGGAGTCCTGTGGCCAGGTGAGAAGGAGTGTTCGGAGCAATTAGCACTAAATGTTCAGCACCCTGGAGACCTCACCGCTATTCTTTCACCTCTTTGTACCAACAGAGCTGCTATTCCAAAGCATGAATAAAACTTCATAACCCCTCACCTCAACAGGCATTTCCACATTTAATAAACATTTATTGGACACCCACTCTGTGCCAGGCTCTGGCCAGGTCTTGAAAACAATCATTAGCAAATAGATAAGGTCCTTCTAGGTGGGAGCCTACTTCTCAAGACACTCCTCCTAAGCTCTGATTTCTGTCTGTCTCTCCAGCCCCATTTCCTTTTCCAGGCCAACAGTCACCAATTGCAGCTATAGGGGCCTCACCCCCACCCCATCTGCTCCAAGTTACACTGTTAGTCTGGACCAGGTTTTCTCGTTCATGTATGCAGTAAATACTTCCCATCTGTTCTATCTTTCCCACCTAATTCATCCTTCAAGGCCAGCTCAAATGTCTCCTCTTCCTGGAGCCATCCCTGATTGCCATCTGGATTAATTGTTCCTCCCTCTGCACTTCCACAGCACTGGAGTTCTTATGCAAGTTTTGCACGTCTTCCATCCTGTCTGGTATTCTGGTTATTTGCATGACTGCTTTCTCCAATGGACTGCCATCTCTTGAAGGTCATCATGTACCTTTAGCCCCTGATTCCCACCCCAGAGCCCAGCTCGATGCTATGCATATAACAGGCACCCACTAAATACTAGTTAAATGATACAACAAAAGCTAAGCAAAAAAAGTACTCCAGTGATATCTGTCCATCAATCTACCCTCCCCTTCGGCATTGGCTGATGTTGAACCAGGCCACTGTGTGATGCACACATAGTTATAATATATCCCTGAGCTCCTCTGGTGAAACAAATGTGAACATTGTCATCAGTCTTCCCACTTCTAAACATGCTGTCCCAAAACCTGGTGGCAGAGCAACGTGACTGAAGATGGGGCAGAGTCTCTCCTGTTGCCTCAGAATTCCAGTGAAGATCTAACTCTGAAGACAAAATGTGTTAAAATAGTCAACATTCTTAGCTCAGAAAACTAGCAGTTGAGTTCCTTCTTCCTCAACATTCTTAGCTGAGAAAACCTCTGGCAGTTGGGATCCTTCTTCCAGAGCTGACAGGCATCATTTTAAAAACATCCCTATCACCTCCAATAACCATTGAAAAATCATTGAACTGTAAGAAGGGGTTAGTGTTAGGAGAAGCACATCCTTTCTAAGGATGGGAAAGGAAAACGAAGTGCTTCCCCTCCCTGATGCAAGAGAGGCAGCTTCATGAAGCTTCCTTATGAAAATGGGAGTGTCTGTAGGAAGAGGGACTCTATTTACATAACTCGGGTCTGAAAAATAGTCTCTGCAAAACCTCATAAAGACAAGATCTCAACATCTTCCCAGACAACCCATGTGATCTCCCTTCCCTTGTACTTTCCAGGCCTTTTGTGAACTTGAGCACATTGGAACATGTTTGGCCTCCCTCAAGATACTGTGAGGCCAACCGGTGGTGATATCCAACTCTCATACCGCACTTTATACTCTTCAAAGGCTTTCACATATATAGTTGCTTGTTTAATTCTCACATATATAGTTTCTTATATAATATGTTTTCACATATATAATTGCTTATTTAATTCTCACAGGAAACATAATTTACCCTAGATCAGACAGACAATTTAGGTGGTATCACCTAGAACCAGCCATCCTAACTCCTGAATCAGCAATTACTCCTTCCGCTGGAACATGCAGATATGTTCCTGGGACTGTCTTTGGGCAGTGCCAACACAGATGTGCAACCACTGAGCAGGCCTGTGTATGACTGTCTGGTGTAGAACTAGTTATCTTCCCATCACTACTGCTTATTCAACCAAATCTAAAGCCTTTTTTGTTAAAAGAATGATATTCCCATAGGCAGAGTATGTGATCTATACAATCACAACAATTCATATCTAGGAAGATTCTACTTTGTTTCAGGCACTGGGCTGACATCTATTCTCTCTTATCTTTTCAACATTGAGAAGTAGATGTCATGATCTGTCCTTTATAGATGAAGAAGCCAAGGCCAACACTCCTCTCCCAACACTGGACATCTGTGATTACTGGGGCCATGCTTGTCAGGTGTCTAAAACTTCCTGTAGGCTACTCCTTTGGGTTGCATTGTTGCCTGCAGAAGGTCGTCATTCAAATAAAAACCAGTTTGCCCAGAGAAAGCACATAACAGACAATCAGGAATAAGGAAGGCCTTGAGGAGATGGGACATTCAACAGATGCATGTGATGAAGGAAAAAGGTTTACAGGAAGGATTAGGGGCTCAGCTAGGTCTGAATAAGATTCCACAGTGAGACCAGGACCCCAGCGTTAACAGAAAGGTAGCTGAAAACCAGACATAGTAGACTGAGAAGGAAGCTTCCATTGGTTCAGGTTTGCCCTGAGCCAGTCTTCTTTTACAGAATCTATCATTGAACAAATTCAAATCTGTGACTACCATAGCGCTTCTTCTCTTTCTAACAGGTCCCCACAGCCACTAGACTAGGAGTAAAAAGAATTCTCTTCCTGAGTGAGTTGCCATGACCAGCATCCCCAAAGAAATCCTGCAAGGCTTCGCAAGCTTCGAGTGGTTTAAATAGTCATTGCATCCATACATTGCCCTCTTTCATCACCACCTTTTATGCAGCATTAATTATTTTTCCTTTTCATTCATTGAAAAAGCTTTCAACCAGAGAGAATCCTAATTAATTTGAGGCAAGAATAATTTTTCCTACATCTTGCTGCTTCCAGTCTGTGATTAAAAGGGGCAATTTCAAAGTGGCCATCTTCAAATCTCACATATAATATTGAGTGGTTCTGCTAAATAGCCTTCAGATGTGCTGTTCATGTGTTATTTTGATGAGAGCTGGCGATGGTGTTAATTTCTGATAGAATACTACAGAATGCTGGGTCCTCTTTTTAAGAGATATCTTTGTGTAATGGGAAGGACTCTAGCACCTCATTTCATCAGATTCAGTTAAGTAACAATGTCATATATTGCTCATGGCCTCTCCTCTTCTGTATATTCTCACACAGGTTGTATACCACATACCACATAGTATACAACTTTATGGTATGGCTTCTTTCACATACCATATATTTTGCCTTTCCAACTAGAACATAGTCTATTTCAGAGTGGGGCCAAGCTTTTTCCTAACATAACAGATTGGATTATCTTGATTAAAAGTATCATCTCAATTTTGCTAGCTTGACTAGAAAAGAGAGATCATTTAATTTTTTAAAAAGAATCTTGTACATGGGCCAGGTGCAATGGTGCATGCCTGTAATCCCAAAACTTTGAAAGGGTGAGGCAGGAGATCAATACCAGCCTGGGCATCTTAGTAGAACCCAGTCTCTACCAAAAAAAAATTTTTTTTTTCAATTAGCCAGGTGTAGTCCCAGCAATTCAGGAAGCTAAGGCGGGAGGATCACTTGAGCTCAGAAGGTTGAGGCTGCACTGAGCCATTATGGCAACACTGCACTCTGGCCCGGGCCACAGAGTGAGATGTGAGATCCTCTCTCTCTTTCTCTCTGTCTCTCTCTGTCTCTCTCTGTCTCTCTCTCTCTCTCTCTGTCACACACACACACACACACACAGAGAATCATGTATGTTTCATGGCTTCCATGGGGGACTAGCACTGGAAACAGAAAGCCATTCTGACCCCAAGAGGTGGGCATGCTGGGGTTCAAGTCTGCGTGTCATCTGCAGTTAGACGGTCAGCAAAGCCAGGGTAAAAGAGAAATTACCCAGGGAGAGAGTATAAGGTGAAACAGGAACAAGAGCCTGGGGTAGTTTTTGAGCAATACTATTCAGTGGCTACATGGAGACTTCAGCAAGAAGCGTTTCTGTGGAGTGATGGGGGTAGAAGCCAGGAGAGGTAAGATATGAAAGCAGGGTAAAGAACTAGAAACAGCAAATATGGGCAAGCTTTTTTTTTTTTTTTTTTTTTTTTTTTTTTTTTTTTAACTTCAAGTTCTGGGATACATGTGCAGAACGTGCAGGTTTGTTACATAGGTATATGTGTGCCATGGTGGTTTGCTGCACCTATTGACCCATCCTCTAAGTTCCCTCCCCTTGTCCTCCACCCCACAACAGGGCCTGGTGTGTTGTTCCCCTCCCTGTGTCCATGTATTATTGTTCAACTCCCACTTATGAGTGAGAAGATGCAGTGTTTGGTTTTCTGTTCCTGCGTTAGTTTGCTGAGGGTGATGACTTCCAGCTCCATCCATGTCCCTGCAAAGGATATGATCTCATTCATTTTTATGGCTACATAGTATTCCATGGTGGTATATATGTACCACATTTTCTTTATCCAGTCTATCATTGATGGGCATTTGGGTTGGTTCCACGACTTTGCAATTGTAAATAGTGCTGCAGTAAACATATGCGTGCATGTGTCTTTATAGTAGAATGATTTATATTCTTTCAGGTAGATACCTAGTAATGGGATTGCTGGATCAAATGGTACTTCTGGTTCTAGGTCCTTGAGGAACTGCTATACTGTCTTCCACAATGGTTGAAGTAATTTACATTCCCACCAACAGTGTAAAAGTATTCCTATTTCTCCACAGCCTCAGCAGCATTTATGGTTTCTTGACTTTTTAGTAATCACCATTCTGACTCGCATGAGATTGTATCTTATTATGGTTTTGATTTGCATTTCTCTAATGATCAGTGATGTTGAGCTTTTTTTCATATGCTTGTTGGCTGCATAAATGTCTTTGAGGAGTGTCTGTTTATATCCTTTGCTCACTTTTCGATGGGGTTGTTTTTTTCTTGTAAATTTGTTAAAGATTCCTGTAAATTCTGGATATTAGACCTTTGTCAGATGGGTAAATTGCAAAAAAATTTCTCCAATTCTGTAGGCTATCTGTTCACTCTGATGATAGTTTCTTTTGCTGTGCAGAAGCTCTTTAGTTTAATTAAATTCCATTAGTCAATTTTGGCTTCTGTTACCATTGCTTTTGGTATTTTCATCACAAAGTCTTTGCCCATACCTATGTCCTGAATGGTATTGCCTAGGTTTTCTTCTAGGGAAAAATATGGAACACTTCATGAATTTGCATGTCATCCTTGCACAGGGACCATGCTAATCTTCTCTGTATCGTTCCAATTTTAGTATGTGTGCTGCCAAAGGGAGCAGAGCCAAGCTTTTAAGAAGTGTGTCAGAGGTTCCAAGATGGCCGAATAGGAACAGCTCCAGTCTACAGCTCCCACCGTGAGCGACGCTGAAGACAGGTGATTTCTGCATTTCCAACTCAGGCACCAGGTTCATCTCACTGGGGCTTGTCGGACAGTGGGTGCAGGACAATGGGTGCAGCCCACGGACCATGAGCCAAAGCAGGGTGAGACATCACCTGACCCAGGAAGCACAAGGGGTTGGGGAATTCCCTTTCCTAATCAAGGGAAGCCATGACAGACGGGACCTGGAAAATCGGGTCACTCCCACCCTAATATTGCACTTTTCTAACAGCTTAGCAAATGGCACACCAGGAGATTATATCCCGTGCCTGGCTTGGAGGGTCCCACGCCCACAGAGCCTTGCTCACTGCTAGCACAGCAGTTTGGGATCAAACTGCAAGGTGGCAGTGAGGCTGGGGAGAGGCACCCACCATTGCTGAGGCTTAAGTAGGTAAACAAAGCAGCTGAGAAACTCAAGCTGGGTGGAGCCCACTGCAGCTCAAGGAGGCCTGCCTGCCTCTGTAGACTCCACCTGTGGGGGCAGGGAATAGTTGAACAAAAGGCAGCAGAAACTTCTCCAGACTTAAATGTCCCTGTCTGACAGCTTTGAAGAGAGTAGCGGTTCTCCCAGCATGGAGTTTGAGATCTGAGAACAGAAAGACTGCCTCCTCAAGTGGGTCCCTGACCCCCGAGTAGCCTAACTGGGAGGCATCTCCCAGTAGGGGCCGATTAACACCTCATACGGCCGGGTGCCCCTATGAGATGAAGCTTCCAGAGGAACAATCAGGGAGCAACATTTGCCGTTCTGCAATATTTGCAGTTCTGCAGCCTCTGCTGGTGATACCCAGGAAAACAGGGCCTAGAGTGGACCTCCAGCAAACTCCAACAAACCTGAAGCTGAGGGTCCTGACTGTTAGAAGGAAAACTAACAAACAGAAAGGACATCCACACCAAAACCCTATCTGTACGTCACCATCATCAAAGACCAAAGGTAGATAAAACCACAAAGATGGGAAGAAACCAGAGCAGAAAAGCTGAATATTCTAAAAATCAGAGCACCTCTTCTCCTCCAAGGAATGCAGCTCCTCGCCAGCAACAGAACAAAGCTGAATGGAGAGTGACCATGATGAGTTGAGAGAAGAAGGCTTCAGAAGATCGGTAATAACAAACTTCTCTGAGCTAAAGGAAGATGTTGGAACCTGTTGCAAAGAAGCTAAAAACCTTGAAAAAAGACTGGACAAATGCTAACTAGAATAAACAGCAGAGAAAAGACCTTAAATGACTTGATGGAACTGAAAACCATGGCACAAGAACTATATAACGCATGCACAAGCTTCAGTAGCCGATTTGATCAACTGGAAGAAAGGGGATCAGTGATTGAAGATCAAATGAATGAAATGAAGTGAGAAGAGAAGTTTAGAGAAAAAAGAGTAAAAAGAAATGAACAAAGCCTCCAAGAAATATGGGACTATGTGAAAAGACCAAATCTACGTCTGATTGGTGTACCCGAAAGTGATGGGGAGAATGGAACCAAGTTGGAAAACACTCTTCAGGATATTATCCAGGAAAACTTCCCCAACCTAGCAAGGCAGGCCAACATTCAAATTCAGGAAATACAGAGAATGCCACAAAGATACTCCTCGAGAAGAGCAACTCCCATAATTGTCAGATTCACCAAAGTTGAAATGAAGGAAAAAATGTTAACGGCAGCCAGAGAGAAAGGTTGGGTTGCCCACCAAGGGAAGCCCATCAGACTAACAGTGGATCTCTCTGCAGAAACCCTACAAGCCAGAAGGGAGTGGGAGCCAATATTCAACATTCTTTAAAGAAAAGAATTTTCAACCCAGAATTTCATATCCAGCCAAACTAAGCTTCATAAGTGAAGGAGAAATAAAATCCTTTACAGACAAGCAAATGCTGAGATATTTTGTCACCACCAGGCCTGCCTTACAAGAGCTCCTGAAGGAAGCACTAAACATGGAAAGGAACAACCAGTACGAGCCACTGCAAAAACATGCCAAATTGTAAAGACCATCAATGCTAGGAAGAAACTGCATCAACTAATGAGCAACATAACCAGCTAACATCATAATGACAAGATCAAATTCACACATAACAATATTAACCTTAAATGTAAATGGGCTAAATTCTCCAATCAAAAGACACAGACTGGCAAACTGGATAAAGAGTCAAGACCCATCAGTGTGCTTTATTCAGGAGACCCATCTCATGTGTGGAGACACACATAGACTCAAAATAAATGGATGGAGGAAGATCTACCAAGCAAATGAAAAACAAAAAATAAAAAGCAGGGGTTGCAATCCTAGTCTCTGATAAAACAGACTTTAAACCAACAAAGACCAAAAGAGACAAAGAAGGCCATTACATAATGGTAAAGGGATCAATTCAACAAGAAGAGATAACTATCCTAAATACAGCCAATAAAGGAGCAACCAGGTTCATAAAGCAAGTCCTTAAAGACCTACAAAGAGATTTAGACTCCCACACAATAATAATGGGAGACTTTTACACTCCACTGTCAACATTAGACAGATTCACGAGACAGAAAGTTAACAAGGATGTCCAGGAATTGAACTCTGCTCTGCACCAAGCAGACCTAATAGACATCTACAGAACTCTCCACCCCAAATCGACAGAATATACATTCTTCTCAGCACCACATTACACTTACTCCAAAATTGAACACATAGTTGGAAGTAAAGCACTCCTCAGCAAATGTAAAAGAACAGAAATTATAACAAACTGTCTCTCAGACCACAGTGCAATCAAAGTAGAACTCAGGATTAAGAAACTCACTCAAAACTGCTCAACTACATGGAAACTGAGCAACCTGCTCCTGAATTACTACTGGGTACATAATGAAATGAAGGCAGAAATAAAGATGTTCTTTGAAACCAATGAGAACAAAGACACAACACACCAGAATTTCTGGAACACATTCAAAGCAGTGTGTAGAGGGAAATTTATAGCACTAAATGCCCACAAGAGAAAGCAGGAAAGATCTAAAATGGACACCCTAACATCACAATTAAAAGAACCACAGAAGCAAGAGCAAACACATTCAAAAGCTAGCAGAAGGCAAGAAATAACTAAGATCAGAGCAGAATTGAAGGAGATAGAGACACAAAAAACCCTTCAAAAAATCAATGAATCCAGGAGCTGGGTTTTGGAAAAGATCAACAAAATTGATAGACCACTAGCAAGACTAATAAAGAAGAAAAGAGAGAAGAATCAAATAGACGCAATAAAAAATGATAAAGGGGATTTCACCACTGATCCCATGGAGATACAAACTACTATCAGAGAATACTATAAACACCTCTATGCAAATAAATTAGAAAATCTAGATGAAATGGATAAATTCCTGGACACATAACCCTCCCAAGACTAAACCAGGAAGAAGTTGAATCTCTCAATAGACCAATAACAGGCTCTGAAACTAAGGCAATAATTAATAGCCTACTAACCAAAAAAAGTCCAGGACCAGAAGGATTCACAGCCAAATTCTACCAGAGGCACAAGGAGGAACTGGTACCATCCCTTCTGAAACTATTCCAATAAATAGAAAAAGAGGAAATCCTCCCTAACTCATTTTATGAGGCCAGCATCATCCTGATACCAAAGGCTGGCAGAGACACAACAAAAAAAGAGAATTTTAGACCAATATCCATGATGAACATCGATGCAAAAGTCCTCAATAAAATACTGGCAAACCGAATCCAGCAGCACATCAAAAAGCTTATCCACCATGATCAAGTGGGCTTCATCCCTGGGATGCAAGGCTGGTTCAATATATGCGAATCAATAAACATAACCCATCATATAAACAGAACCAAAGACAAAAACCACATGATTATCTCAATAGATGCAGAAAAGGCCTTTGACAAAATTCAACAGCCCTTCATGCTAAAAACTCTCAATAAATTAGGTATTGATGGAATGTATCTCAAAATAATAAGAGCTATTTATGACAAACCCACAGGCAATATCATACTGAATGGACAAAAACTGGAAACATTCCCTTTGAAAACTGGTGCAAGACAGGGATGCCCTCTCTCACCACTCCTATTCAACATAGTGTTCGAAGTTCTGGCCAGGGCAATCAGGCAAGAGAAAGAAATAAAGAGTATTCAATTAGGAAAAGAGGGAGTCAAGTTGTCCCTGTTTGCAGATGACATGGTTGTATATTTAGAAAACCCCATCATCTCAGCCCAAAATCTCCTTAAACTGATAGGAAACTTCAGCAAAGTCTCAGGATACAAAATTAATGTGCAAAAATCACAAGCATTCCTATACACCAATAACAGACAAACAGAGAGCCAAATCATGAGTGACCTCTCATTCACAATTGCTTCAAAGAGAATAAAATACCTAGGAATCCAACTTACAAGCGATGTGAAGGACCTCTTTAAGAAGAATTACAGACCACTGCTCAATGAAATAAAAGAGGACACAAACAAATGGAAGAACATTCCATGCTCACGGATAGGAAGAATCAATATCTTGAAAATGGCCATACTGCCCAAGGTAATTTATAGATTCAATGCCATCCCCATCAAGCTACCAATGACTTTCTTCACAGAACTGGAAAAAGCTACTTCAAAGTTCATACAGAACCAAAAAAGAGCCCGCATTGCCAAGACAATCCTAAGCCAAAAGAACAAAGCTGGAGGCATCACGCTACCTGACTTCAAACTATACTACAAGGCTACAGTAACCAAAACAGCATGGTACTGGTACTAAAACAGAGATATAAACCAATGGAACAGAACAGAGTCCTCAGAAATAATACCACACATCTACAACCATCTGATCTTTGACAAACCTGACAAAAACAAGAAATGGGGAAAGAATTCCCTGTTTAATAAATGGTGCTGGGAAAACTGGCTAGCCATATGTAGAAAGCTGAAATTGGATCCCTTCCTTAAACCTTATACAAAAATTAATTCAAGATGGATTAAAGACTTAAATGTCAGACCTAAAACCATAAAAACCCTAAAAGAATACCATTCAGGACATAGGCATGGGCAAGGACTTCATGTCTAAAACACAAAAAGCAATGGCAACAAAAGCCAAAATTGAGAAATGGGATCTAATTAAACTAAAGAGCTTCTGCATAGCAAAAGAAACTACCATCAGAGTGAACAGGCAACCTACAGAATGGGAGAAATTTTTTGCTATCTATCCATCTGACAAAGGGCTAATATCCAGAATCTACAAAGAACTCAAACAAATTTACAAGAAAAAAATCAAACAGCCCCATCAAAAAGTGAGCAAAGGATATGAACAGACACTTCTCAAAAGAAGACATTTATGCAGCCCACAGACACATGAAAAAATGCTCATCATCGCTGGTCTTCAGAGAAATGCAAATCAAAACCACAATGAGATACCATCTCACACCAGTTAGAATGGTGATCTTAAAAAGTCAGGAAACAACAGGTGCTAGAGAAGATGTGGAGAAATAGGAACACTTTTACACTGTTGGTCGGACTGTAAACTAGTTCAACCATTGTGGAAGACAGCGTGGCGATTCCTCAAGGATCTAGAACTAGAAATACCATTTGACCCAACCATTCCATTACTGGGTATATACCCAAAGGATTATAAATCATGCTGCTATAAAGACATATGCACATGTATGTTTATTGTGACACTATTTACAATAGCAAAGACTTGGAACCAACTCAAATGTCCATCAATGATAGACTGGATTAAGAAAATATGGCACACATATACCATGGAATACTATGCAGCCATAAAAAAGGATGAGTTCATGTCCTTTGTAGGGACATGGATGCAGCTGGAAACCATCATTCTGAGCAAACTATCGCAAGGACAGAAAAACAAACACCGCATGTTCTCACTTATAGGTTGGAATTGAACAATGAGAACACTTGGACACAGGGTGGGGAACACCACACACCGGGGCCTGTCATGATGTGGGGGGAGGGGTAAGGGATAACATTAGGAGATAAACCTAATGTAAATGACGAGTTAATGGGTGCAGCATACCAACATGGCACATGTATACATATGTAACAAACCTGCACGTTGTGCACCTGTACTCTAGTACTTAAAGTATAATAAAAAAATAAATAAAAATAAATTTTAAAAAAAGAAATGTGCCTACCAGCTGGGCATGGTGGTTCATGCTTGTAATGCCAGCACTTTTGGAGGCTGAGCTGGGAGGATCACTTAAGTTCAGGAGTTCGAGACCAGCCTGGGCAACAAGCAAAACACTAACTCTACAAAAAGTGAAAAATTTAGCCAGGCGTGGTGGTGTACGCCTGTAGTCTCAGCTACTTGGGAGGCTTAGGTGGGAGGGTGGCTTGAGTCTGGCAGGTGGAGGTTGCAGTGAGCCATAATCACACCACTGCACTCCAGCCTGAGCAACAGAGCCAACCCCTGTCTCAAAAAAAAAAAGAAGTTTGCTTACAAAGCGGAGGAAAGAACAAGAGTGGTAAATGAATGGCACTAGAATATAGTAAGTTTTCTCTCCCATGTTTAGAATGAGCCCATCATATAAATGGAAGGTTCTACAGATATGATTATAAAGAGCATCTTCTTTAAATATGTACACTCCCCCATCCCACCTCCACATATGCACATGTGAACCCTGAAAGATCCAATCCTTCAAAATGGATCCTGGCCGGGCACGGTGGTTCATGCCTGTAATCCTGGTGCTTTCGGAGATCAAGGCTGGAGGATCGGTCACTTGAGACCAGGAGTTTAAGACCAGCCTGGGCAACATAGTGAGACTCCATCTCTATGAAAAATTTTAAAATTAGCTTGGCACGGTGGTGCATGTGTGTAGTCCCAGCTGTTCAGGAGGGTGAGGCAGTATGATTGCTTGAGCCCAGGAGTTCAAAGCTGCTGTGAACTATGCACTACTGTATTCCCACCTGGGTACCATTCCTTCAAACTATTCCAATCAATAGAAAAAGAGAAGCCCACTTGATCATGGTGGATAAGCTTTTTGATGTGCTGCTGGATTCGGTTTGCCAGTATTTTATTGAGGACTTTTGCATCGATGTTCATCAGGGATATTGGTCTAAAATTCTCTTTTTTTGTTGTGTCTCTGCCAGCCTTTGGTATCAGGATGATGCTGGCCTCATAAAATGAGTTAGGGAGGATTTCCTCTTTTTCTATTTATTGGAAAAATTTCAGAAGGAATGGTACCAGTTCCTCCTTGTACCTCTGGTAGAATTTGGCTGTGAATCCTTCCAGTCCTGGACTTTTTTTGGTTGATGCATAAAAAATTAATAATAATAATAAAATAAAAAGATGGATTCTGAGTGGTTAACTGCACCTGAATTCAAAATAGGGCAAGCTCTATTCTGTACTCTGAGTTCCTAGAAAAACCACATTTGCATAACTTTGGTACTTTTATAGCTGCCTGTTCCTGCTTACACCATCTGAACTAACCAGTAGGTTGTAGATCAGTGACCTACAATGACCAATCACAACTCAGCATTAACCAATCAGAACTAAGCAAGTCTACATCCTTCATTTGCATAAGCAAATCAGATTGGGAACCCAAGTAGGA